>NC_084793.1:76645226-77248869 GCF_963169125.1 Humulus lupulus
AATGAAACCCAAGTCTAGGAGTTCTTGTAGCTGTGTCTTTAAATCCTTGCGTTTTGTTGGTGCCATCCGGTATGGTGCTTTAGAGATAGGCTCGGTGCCTAGTACTAATTCGATCGTGAAGTCAATTTCCCGAGTCGACGACAATCTTGGTAAATCATCGGGAAATACTTATGGGAATGCTCTTACAATGCAGACGTCTCCAACCTTAAGTGGTGTTTCCTTTACCACATCTGTGATGTTGGCTAAGAATGCTTGAAATCCTTTTTCTATCATCCTTTGAGCTTTGAGAGATGATATTAGCGGTGTGCGTAGTTCTGAAACTTGTCCCATAAAGCATAGTCTCTGGTCATCAGGAGTCTCAAACGTCACTTTCTTGTGTTTGCAGTCGATGGTTGTGCCATGCCTTGCTAGCCAGTCCATGCCTAATATTACGTCGAAGTCTTTGATCTCCAGTTCTATCAGGTCTCCTTCTAATTCTACGTCCTCAATCTTGATCGGTATGACTCGTACTGTCAGTGATGATAGAAGTACTTTGCCCAAAGGCAACTCTGTTACATACCTAGTTCTAAATCTTTTACAAGGTTTGTCTAGTTTTTCTATCATTCCTAACGAGATATACAAATGAGTGGCTCCAGAATCAAATAATACAGAACATATATTGTTGAGGATAGAAACCTAACCTATGACCACTTTATTGCTAGCATCAACTTCTCCTTGGGTTAAGGCAAATACCCTGGCAGGAACCATCTCCTCTTCCTTTTTCCCCTCTGGCTTGAGCTGGGGATAGTCTCTCTTCTGGTGTCCTTCCTAACCACAATTGTAGCACCCTTTGGTGTTTGCCCGTCATTCACAAGGATGTTTTTTCTAGAACTGAGCACATTGAGGGTAGTCTACATAACCCGACCTATTACTTCCATTATTCAATTGTGCCCTTTTATCGCTAGCAGACTGCTTATTGTCAGGATGCCTTCTTTTCTGATCGTTATTGTTGTTGCTGGACTAATTGTTGTGGTTGTTGTTCTGACTAGTCTGAGGTTGACTCTGCTGTTTAGGCTCAGGCTTACTGGCTTCTTCTTTACTAACATTTTCCTGAAACCTTTCTACTTCTATTGTTGTTTCTAGAACGTCGACATAGGTAGTATTTCCTGGGTTTGCTAGCTTAATCCCTAGCTCAATCTTCGGTCGAAGTCCTCTAACGAACTTGGTCACCCTCAGATAGTCAGTTGGAACCATTTCCGGTGCAAACTTGGCTAATCGGTCAAATTGTTGAGCATATTCTGCCACTGATAAACTCCCTTGCTTCAGGCCAGTGAACTCCTCGACTCTTGAAGCGATGACTGCCGAATTGTAGTACTTTTTGTGGAACAGCTCCACTAATCGGGTCCAAGTCATTGTGGCAACATCATGAGTCTGCTGAAATAAGTCCCACCATATTTTGGCATCTTTCTTGAGTAGAGATGAAACACAGGACATGTGGTCCGTGTTGCCGAGGTTCATTTGCGTCAGGATTGGCTCCACATTTCTGAGCCATTCTTCCACCTCGAAGGGGTTTGTAGTCCCTTCAAAGTTTGGAGTGTGTTGCTTACGAAATCGCTCATAAACTGGCTCCATGTGCTGAGCTGGGTATGGCGCATAGTTCGCCACTGGCCATCCCCTGTATGGACCAACTTGATGGGGTGTTGGGGCCATTTGCTGAGGCTGTGGCAGAGGCGGAGGATGAGTCTGAGGCTGAGTTTGTTGTCGTTGTTGCAGCAGTAATTTTTAAACTTGCTGTCGTAGTCTGGTAATTTCCGCAGTGTTGTCAACCGGCAGCGGCGGCGGTGCATTCCGATTAGTAGCACGCACTCCCCTTTTGCGAATCGGAGGGGCTTCATTGCTCTCAGGAGCAGCGTTGGAGGCATTAGCATTGTTGCGAGCAGACCTTCGGAGCGACATCTTCAACAAAGTTCTAATAGTCAAGAAAACATATTAGAACTTGCCCTAATAGGCTCTAAGGAAAAAACTTAGTCTAAACAAACATAACTCGGACCTATTAATTATGATTTCTTATGAAAATTATATAAGTCTTCTTTATCATTAAAGTGGGTTGCTATACTTAAAAAAAAGGCATCTTTATTATTTTCTAAGTCTATTTCTAATCATCCTATATGACTTAATTCTTAGGCTCGAAACTCGTCGTTGTTCCAAAGTTAACCGTATTGAGGGAGGGCTGGGATCAGTAAAATCGTTCCCACTACTATGGCCCCCTAACTCTCAAAATAGAAAACCCAGTTCATTGATTTGTATCCACCCTCACCGAACTTAGTCATTAGTCATTATTCATTAAATTTATTATTTATTATGATTGCAAAAGAAAAATCAAACTCATACATGTCATCAAAATAACATTGATATTTATTTGGAAAAAGATTTTCGCTATGTACAATCATAAATGCAAATAAATAAAATAAATAAGGAAACTAATCTATTCTAAAAATCGGGATTTTCTACATCCGATCCTTCATCTAACATATCGTCATCTATTTCTTCATAGTCATCATTGTCTTGTGCCTCAAAATGCCCTTGAGGAAGATTCGTAAAAATTATATGTTTTTGCTCATTTGTAAATTGAAATTCCATCTTAGAAATGAACCTAAGTATGAGAAAATAATATCTCATAGCTACCGGTAATTCATCTTTGTGAATGTGGGAATTCTTCCCTTGTGAATTCCGTTTAGGACAACCTCTACGCTACGAGGCACCTTAAAGACTATGAGATGCATTTTAATGGGACGAAGGGGCGAGAGCCTCACTTGGATACTTTCCACATGCACAAAGGGGCAAGGGCGTCACATGGCATCGGAGGAGTTGGGCTAAGAGAGCCACCCTCGCTATGCGAGGATCCTCGACCGGTTACCCACACGAATGCCATCCTCGCTATGCGAGGGTCCTCGGCTGGCCTCTCGTGTGCGTCGCATCACCTTCGCTGTGCGCAGGTCCTCGGCTGGCCTCCCGCGCGCGCCGCATCTACGCAAGACATCGCGCCTCGCCTCCATGTGACTGCAACAGGCCAGCCTCGCTATGCGAGGGTGCAGCCTTGTTGCATCTCCCGTGTCCCGTGCCTCGCCTCCATGCGACTACAACAGGCCAGCCTCACTATGCGAGGTACCCTTGCTATGCGAAGGTGTAGCCCCGCTGCGTATCCCGTGTCCCCTCGCCTCACCTCCATGCGATCGCAACAGGCCAGCCTCGCTATGCGGGGGTGCAGCCTCGCTACATCACCCATGTCCCTCGCCTCTCCTCCATGTGACCACAGTAGGCCAGCCTCGCTACTTCTCATGTGTACACCTTGTTTCGCCACAAACACCCCCCACGCCTTGGTTTCTCATGACATGTATAGTTTGGAGCCTCCTCAATATATGCACGAGGGACACTTGAAAACACCATACGGGTATGTCAAATAATCATTAGCCGCCAAACATGAATTGATGAGGATGACTGGGTACAAGGTACGTACACTGATATAGGATGTATGATCATGAAGAGGACAGAGGTGTGGCCCTGTCATCTGCATCAGACGAGTAATGGCGGTACGAACTTGTACGGAGGGTGGAAGCACTCCCTGAGCACCCTCGACCATATACCAGAGTCGACAGTACTATGTCCTGCACCACTACTTTGGCATTGTCAGGGTAGACAGCACTATGTTCTGAGCCACTACCCTGACCCTATACCTGCATACGTCCATGTCCCCTGGGACCTACTTGTATCAGGGGGCCAATAGAGCCCACCTATAAATAGGTTTCGACCCCTCAGGTTAAGGGGTCGGAAAACTGATTGTATGTGGAGACGTTTAAGAAACATATGATCTTTGTTCCATTGTAGTTCTCATTTTTCTTTTGATTCATGTTCTGTCAATCTAATTCTTAGCTACCTTTAGTATAATAATCTAAGTTTTCTAACCGTAAATCGTTGACGAGTTCTTACTGTCAACAATTTGGCGCCGTCTGTGGGAAGGATAAGTGTCAAGCCACTGTTCTTCCATTAGTTCTGGTAGGAAGAAATGCCAAGACGTTCTAAATGACTGAGAGAGCCACAAGAGGTGGAGGTCCACCTTGATGGAGATCAGCTGAAGGCCTCCATGAAGAACCCTCCTCTGCCCAGAGATATGGAGGCCCCAAAGGAACCCGAGGTTCACGAAGTAGAGAGGGAGGCTTCATCCCTGGCCGTCCCTCCAGATGAGAATCAACCAAGGTCAATAGCTGCCCCTGCAAAAGATGCCAGCGAGTTCCCGCCCCCAAGGCCACCACAGGTGCCAAACTCCGGCCGGCAGGATCCAGGCCCATCGATGCACAGACCTGAAAAGCATCCCTGGGTCCATTCCGTGAGCTCGAGTTCAAGGTCTCGATTCTATAAAGATGAGATACGTGAACTGCACTGCAAGAACCAAAGGATTGAAACCACCTTAGAGAACATGCAAGTGGTGTTGAATGGCCTGTTTCAAGGGAAGTCAAACATATCTCTCCCTAAGCGAAAAGAGAGAGGCCAAGAGGGGGCAGAGACCACCGTCCTGGTAGATGATGGGAGGACTCGACTCTCCACCAGTAATACCCCCCGGGTGAAGCAGAACGAACATCTCGGACCACCAAGGCAGCACAAACATCCCGGACCACTGAAGCAGCCTCCAAGGCCAGAGCAAAAGAACAACGCTGGCCCTCATAACGATGTCAAAGTCACCTCAAGGAGGACACCCTCAGATCTACGAGAGGAACTCAACAAGAAAAGGGCGGATAAAAGGACTACACCTCCTATTGCGCCCCAAGAAGGCAAAGGAAAGGAAGATGCAAGCCCATCCATGTTGAGAGACTCCTTGAAAAAGAGGAGACAAGACCTAGACACAGAGATGAGAAGCCTACGGTGCAAGATCGTCACCGCATCTGGAGGACAAGCCATCGAGGATGAGTTCGACCATGAATCGCCCTTCGTTAAGGTGATCCAAGCCATCCGGCTCCCAGCCAACTTCAAGGAGCCTCATATGACCCCCTATGAAGGAAACATAAATCCTAAGTACCATCTGGACACATTTAACGACCTGATGAGGTTAAGGGGGATTAGTAGCGGAGCTAGGTGTCATTGCTTTGCTGTGACATTGAAAGGACCTGCGTACAAATGGTTCAAGAGACTTCGACCAGGGTCCATCAGGTCTTGGCAGCAGTTTTCTGATGAATTTCTCCAACAGCATCCCACCGTGCGTGATTACACAATGTCGGGCACCAGCCTCGCCAACGTGAAGCAGGGAGAAAATGAGAGTCTAAAGGGCTACTTCCACAGGTTTAACATGGAGGCAGCCAAAGTAGGGAGCTTGACCCGCAGGGAGTTGAAAATGGCCATCATAGCCGAAGTGCGTCCGGGAAGAAAATTGTGGGATAATATGCTCAAAAAGGAAGTCACTGACCTAGATGACTTCTACGAGAAAGCACAAAAGTACATTCGTGTGGAGGATGGCCATGTGAACTTAAAGGCAAGAAAAAGTGAGTCCCATGTAAAGCCCCCAACCAATGAAGGGTCGAATGGAGCGAAGAAGAAGAGGGCGTATGAAGGGTCGAGAAATGATCAACATAAAAGGACCAAACGCGGAAGCGACCATAGTCAAACGGCTTACACCTTCTATACGAGCCTGGCGGACACCAGAGAGCATATCTACCTCACAAATGAGGACCGGGTTCCCTTCAAAAGACCCCCACCGATGAGAAAAGACCGGTCCAAGAGGGACCCTAGCAAATACTATCAATACCACAAGGATATCGGCCATACCATGGAAAAATGTACCCATTTGAAGGAACAAATTGTAGAGCTCATCCGAAGGGGACACCTGGGCTGATATGTCAGAAGGGAGAAGCAGAAATCGGAGGATGTGCCAGTGATACCTCAAACACAAGGAGGAGCCCCAAAGATACAAGGAGAGGTGAGAACGATCTTTGGAGGTCCGGGGTTTGGGGGGAGAGTCCAGGAAGGGTCGAGACAAATACGCTAGAGAAGCCAGTTAGAGTCCACCACCGTGTGTCATGAGTTTGGAGCAGCGACCCCTGAAAAGCTTTAAGGGATAAAATGACTCAATCAATTTCACAGAGGAGGATGCACGAGGGGTGCACTTTCCCCATAATGATCCTTTGGTGTTGACAGTTCAGTTGGCCAACATGCGGGTGCATTGGGTCCTCGTAAACAACGGAAGTTTCGTAGATATCTTATATCGCCCCGCCTTGGAGAAGATGGGTTTGGGTGTCAGACACTTGAAACCCTGTCAATCCTCCTCATACGGGTTCACGGGGGACTCAATACAACCCTTAGGAGTGATTGAATTGGCACTCACCATGGGAGAACAACCCCGACATACCACAGTCATGGCAAACTTCGTCGTAGTAGATTGTGCTTCAGCTTTCAATGCGGTATTGGGGAGACCATCCCTAAGAGAATTAAAAGCGATCACTTCAATATATCACCTCGTCGTCAAGTTCCCAACTCCTGGTGGAGTAGCGAGTATGAAAGGAGAACAAAGAGAGGCAAGGGAGTGTTATAACACCTCCCTTTGCATGTCTGTGAAACCGCGAGAACCGATGGCGATGGTGGTGCATGGGGGTGCAAACCCGCAGAAATAGACCCTAGAATCATGGAGGAGCCAAGGGCTGAGCCTGTGGAGGAGGTAGAGGAGGTCATGGTGATGGAAGAGCTGTTGTGAAAGTTGAAGGTGGGAAAAAGCCTTCAAAGCGACGCAAAGGAGAAGTTTGTAAGGTTTTTGAAGGACAATCTGGATGTATTTGGTTGGAGTCACGAAGACATGGTAGGAATAGATCTAGCCATCATGTGCCACCATTTGAATATCACCTCTGAGGCAAGGCCCGTCAGGTAGAAAAGACGAGCACTTGATCCAGAGAGGTACGCAACCTTAAAGGAGGAGGTGGACAAGTTGTAGTCCAATGGGTTCATCCATGAATCCTTCTATCCTGTATGGGTGTCGCCCCTAGTACTAGTCCCGAAACCGAATGGAAAATGGAGGACTTGCATTGACTTCTCAAACCTCAATAAGGCTTGTCCTAAGGACAGTTTTCCACTTCCAAGGATAGATCAGCTGGTGGATGCAACAGTCGAGCACGAGTTACTTAGCTTTATGGATGCCTACTCTGGATACAACCAGATACCTATGAACCCAGCCGACGAAGAGCATACGTCATTTATAATGGATAAATGACTCTACTATTATAAGGTGATGCCTTTCAGATTAAAGAACGCAGGTGCCACCTATCAAAGATTGGTGAACAAAATGTTCGCTAACCAGATAGGGAGGAACATGGAGGTATACGTTGACAATATGCTGGTGAAGACCAAAAATGCCGCAGAACTCAACAAAGACCTAGGAAAGATGTTTGACACACTCAGGAAGTACCGAATGAAGTTGAATCCACTCAAGTGCACTTTCGGTGTATCCTTGGGAAAGTTCTTAGGTTTCATGGTCAACTCTAGAGGCATTGAAGCTAATCCTCATAAGATAAAGGCCGTAATAGAAAGGAGCCCACCCAAGAACAGGAAGGAGGTGCAATGTCTAACGGGACGGGTGGCAGCCCTTAATAGGTTCATCTCGAGGTCTACGAACAAGTGCCTCCCCTTCTTCAATATCCTAAAAGGGAGCAAAAAGTTCGCTTGGGATGAAGAATGTGAGGATGATTTTGTCAAGCTGAAGGAGCAATTAGGGAAGCCACCCTTGTTGGCAAAACCTGAAAGGGGCAAAAGGCTATACTTATACTTGGCAGTATCTGAGCATGCTATAAGTGCTACCCTGGTACCAGTAATCTATGTACTACGTCAGTAAACGGTTAGTAGATGTGGAGAACCGATACCCGGAGATAGAGAAGTTGGCATATGCATTAGTTGTGGCTTCAAGGAAGTTGAGGCCCTATTTCCATGCCCATGCGATCGAAGTACTCACCAATAGCCCTTTAAGGCAGGTCTTGCATAAACCTGAAATCGGGGAGACTGATGAAGTGGTCGATCGAGTTGAGTCAATTCGACATCGCTTATACCCCAAGGACCTCCATCAATGGGCAAGTGCTCACAGACTTCATAGTGGAATTAACCTATCAACCAAATGGAGGAGGATATGAAGAAGAGGGACAGTCAGTCATAGAAGGAGAGCCAAGGAGTTCTGAAGAATTGAGCCTGCATGTGGATGGAGCATCCAACGAAGGAGGATCTAGAGGAGGTATCGTGATGACTGGACCCGAAGGACATAGGATGTACTGCGCGATACGGTTTGGGTTTGAAGCCTCGAACAATGAGGAAGAATACGAAGCACTTCTAGCAGGGTTGCAGTTGGCCCAGGGACTAAAGGTAACGCATCTACACATCTTTAGTGATTCACAGTTGGTGGTATTCTAGATGAAGGGTGAGTATCAAGCGAGGGGTCCCAAGATGGCTGCATACTTGGGAAGGATAAGAGGCTATTTGGGGCAGTTGGTGGAGTATATCATAGAGCAAATCCCGAGAAAGAGGAAAACCCATGTTGATGCCCTCACGAAGCTGGCTTCCACTAAAGATGGTTATACCCTTGAATCAGTGTCTGTGGAATACTTACCAAGGCCAAGCATCGTTAATGCAAACGTTCACATGGTTAGCATCCCAAAGGAGTCATGGGCCAACTCGATTATAAGCTACTTGAAGGATGGAGTTGTGCCAATAGCAAGAGGGAGGCTTGAAGGCTAGTATATAAGGCAGCCCGATACACCTTGGTAGATGGGATCTTATACAAGAGGGGGTTTTCTGTGCCACTCTTGCGATGTGGTTATGAGGAAGAAGTTGTGAAGGTACTGTATGAAATACATGAGGGTGAATGCGGCAACCATGCGAGTGGACCATCCACGACTCAAAAAGCCATGAGGCAAGGGTACTACTGGCCCTCCATGGAGAGAGACGCAAATGATTTTGCAAGGAAATGTGACAAATTCCAGAGGCACACAAACTACTCCTTAAAACCCTCGAATGAATTAACTAGCATGACCAACCCTTGGCCCTTTGCTATCTGGGGGATAGACCTGATTGGCCCCCTTCCCCTAGATAGGGGTGGAGCAAAGTACGCGGTAGTAGCCATAGATTACTTCACCAAGTGGATTGAAGCGGAACCTCTGGTAAAGATAATGGCCAAGCATATCACCACCTTTGTAAACAAATTCATTATCTGCAGATATGGAGTGCCCTACAAGATTATTTCTGACAACAACACCCAGTTTGAAGGGAAAACGTTCGAGGAGTACTGTAGGGAAAGAGAGATAAGGAGAAGCTTCTCGGCAATTGTGCATCCACAGGCCAATGGGTAGGTGGAGGCCATTAACAAAGTCCTTAAGAAGAACTTAAAAACAAAGCTAGAGAAGATGAAACGGGCTTGGGTCAAGGAGTTACCTAATGTGCTTTGGGCCTACAAAACCACTCCGCGCACAACCACTGGAGAGACCCCTTTCTCCTTTGCATATGGATGTGAGGCTGTCCTCCCGATTCAGATGAAGGTTAACTCTTACAAGATACAGGCATAGGAGGACCAGGTCAACCATGCGGAAATGGTCGAAAGCTTAGACATGCTAGAAGAAAGAAGGGAAAAGGCGCAAATGAGAGTGGCGGTATACCAGCAGCGGGCAGCAAGGTACTACAACTCGAGGGTGCGAGAGAGAACATTCAGAGTAGGCGACCTGGTATTAAGAAAAGTACTCCCCAACAAGCGAGACTCGAGGGAGGGGGTGCTTGGAGATAACTGGGAAGGGCCCTACCAAGTCGCTCAATACATACCACCGAACACCTATAAGCTGGCGCGCATGGATGACATCGTCATACCTTGAGCATGGAATGCGGAACACCTCAAGAAGTACTACCAGTAAGACTTCCACATCTGATGCAAGCAGTATCTGTGTTTAGTTGGTTGCATGTTATGTTATCTTAGTAGACAAGAATCAAAGAGGTTGCCTAGATAACCTCCCAAGTAGATGTAAACTTTTCATATATATCGTTATAACCTACCTACTATGAATGAAATTGTTCACAACTTCGCATGTTATTTTTCTTCTCTATGCGAGCATCAACCAAAGTGCCTGCTGAAATAAATTTCATCAAGCACTTGGGGGGTAAGACAGGAGGCATGAGTATAAGCAAAAAAAAAAATCTCTTATATTCAAAAGGATTAGCTACCCTTATGAATATCAAGGGAATAGTTTAAAAGGATGACCTCCAACCAAAGGCTAACAACCCAGGGGGCGAGGCCGTAAGGAAGGAATCTCCCAATAAGTCTAGAACGGCCATTAAGCCGGCTAGCCAAAAAGGGTCCTACAAGAGACCCTTGAAGAAATAGTACTATATATAATGACGAGAAGGACACTTCTCACAAAAAGTAACAAGCGCGCGCAAAGAATATGAAAGGACCCCAAGAACCCAATGGGTTAACGTGTCCTTACAAGTATAATCAAGGTGCACTAGAAAGATTATCATCATCAGATCAAGGAAGAGATATGTAATCCACAAATAATAATAATAAGAGGGACTTACCAAAGTCCCTTAAGTTTGATGAACACAAAAAAAAAAGAGAAAGGGTAAATAATGTGAGGGATTACATACCAACCACATACATAGGCCGAATACAAAGGAACCTACAAATTTCCATCCTGACCCTTCCACTCAAAAATCTTCTCAACAGCATAATCTCCAAAGGGAGACAGGTCAACGGTGGGGTTGGTACACCATACAGCGTGTAGCGTGCGCTCGACTATGTGATTCTCAGCATTCACAAGCTCAGCCTCGAGCGCAATAATCCTCTCGTTTAAAGTATGGATGGTAGCCTCGAGCTGGGTGTTGATGTGAGAAGTTGATGCAGCCTGGGCTAAAGCGGCATCACTTTGGCAAACCACCTCGGTCAGTTGACTTGAAAAGATACCCTTTGCCGCCTCAGCCACCGATAGGTTCCCCAATGCCTCCTCGAGCTCGCGTTGTAATCGTTGGGTCGATGAGGAGTTTGAGGCGATCAGCCGATGACTCAAGATAGAAGCCTAAGTAAGGGCAAGGACATAGAATAAAGCCTCGAGGGTCAGGCAATATCAAAACAAAATGAAAACAAAAAAATATATATATCTATCATAAATGAATAAACCGAGTATCCCGAAAAATACCTGTAAGGAGGCTCGCATATAGGCGTCTTCTAGCTCAGCGTCGGGGAGATTGTGCAGAGTTCCCCACTTGCCTTTGGGAAAGTTTCCCAGATGATGGCTCATGGCTTCCCCATATTGGCTTGCCAGAGGATGGTCTTCGGAAGCAGAAACATAAGCTTGACCGGGGGAGATGCTTGTGCTTGCCGAAGCACGCTTTGGTAGGGATGGGGACCGAGAAGGTCCTAATCCATCCGCAGTGGTGCAGGGAGTAGAAGAGCGCAGAGTCATATCCTTAGGTAAATAGGCGCCTGAAGATGTCCACCTAGGACGCCTCCCCGAGGCTAGAGGAGCCCCAGCAAAAGAAGGAATGACGAAATTCCTTTTACGCATGGAGGGGCGGGGGACAGAGGCATCGAAGGCAAACTCACCGCTAAGCATCGACGGTGGCATCTGAGAGGTAACACCGCCAGTATAACCGTCATCGGCCACGCCCCTAGCCCTGCAAGCAACAGAGTGTAAGCACGAGTAGTTCTCAGACACCATTGTCTCCTCAACGTCCATATGATCGCCCAAAGGGTAGACATAGTCCCTATCGGATACCTCGTCATAATTACCTTCATCGTGGCCGTATAGCCACGGATCTGTAGGTTCAGATGAGGTGGGGCATGGACCCTTAGGTTCGAGTGAGGCAGGGCATGGATCTGCGGATTCAGAGGAAACGGAGCATAGAGAGACGGTTTGGTCCGGGGTCAACAGCCTGTACAAGTGAAGGTTGCACTACAACAAAACCCCATTTCAATAACACATCATTATAATACTTTTAAAAAAGTATTATTGTATATCAGTAAGTCACACGAGGCAAGTGAAAAAAAAAAGTGCCAAATATGCCTAAGTCTTTTCTACAGTAGACTCCCCTTTACATCTCTTCTCTGTCTCATTTTCTTTCTCTCTTTCTCTTCCTGCTATACCCATTTCCCATCCCCTAGCTGTACCCATTTCCCGTCCCCTAGCTGGAAAACAAGTAAAGACTCAAGCTTATCTGGTAAAGACTCAACCTTGTCACCACCTCCTCCTCCTCCTCCTCTCTCGGACCAAACCACCTCCACTCTCGGACCGACCTCCTAATAGAGCCTTGACGAAGAAAAAAAAATGGAGCCAGCTTAAATCTCAAGATATATGGTAAAGTATGCTTCTCTATAATTTTTTATTTGAAATTTTGACTATATTTTTCTTGAGAATCACTGCATTCACGAGCCATGTTTTCTGAATATATATATCTATAAAAATATAATCTTTGACATTTCCCTCACTACTCTCCCTCATCTCATTCCCTAAATCTCTCTTGACAAGCTTAATGCGGTTGTGAATTAATGGCCGAAGCCTACTCTTCACTTGGTGACATTTTGGAAAATGTTGAATCTAGGCAGCTTCGTCATTTGCTAAGTTCTGGTGTGTATTTGATATATATATATATATTAAAATCTTGTTTTAAAGTATGATCTAGTGTAACCATTTTATCTTTTATAGGTTAATAGGTCCATTATCTAAAGAGGATAAGGAGATTGAGTCTAGCTTAGCAAAATACCTCAAAGAACAGCGCAAATTACTTGGAGACACATCAGTAAGAAAATTTTAAACTTGATTTTTGATCTCTTAGTAGTTAGTAGGTTAGTTGAGAAAACCATGGAAATTTGAGTAGATCTGCTTGGTATACATGGCCAACCATACAGAAAAATGAAATGTTGAAAGCATTTGACTGTGTTAATTTTGTAATTTATTGTATTGTGGAGACTGTTAATTTAATTTTATTACTTTGTAAATCTGAAAGTTCTTTCATTTTTTCAGAATATTGTGGGTTCACATTCACGAAGCATTGAAAATCTCTCTATCAAAATGAAACAAAATGGAAATTTTGGAAAAGGTTAATCTTTCTTCTTTCTCTTATTCCTTTTAGACTTCTTATTGATTTTGGTTTTGACCCACTTTCATTATACGTTATTACATTTAATAGGGGTGTGCTGACATTGCTTAAATAAAGTCTTCATCATTTTCAAATCTCATTTTTCTAGTCTAATAATCTATTTTTCTAGGTTTCCTGGCTTAAATTTTGTTTCATGTACTGCTTGTATTATGATTTGGTAGATAAAGTCCTTATTTGTCACTGTTATGGAACCACTTACTTCATCCCTATGGAAGCATATGTGTGCTTTATGTGTTTTTTTTTTATCTGAAGCTAAAATGACCACTACAAAGGGGATACCTCCCAAAAACTATGAGCCTAGAACAATTGGCATCTAGTTATATATATATATATATATAAGAAAATAATTGAGCATGTTTGAAAATTGCATTGATAATCTTATGTGTAAAATAAATATCACATCAGAAAAGTTATTGAAAAAAACAAGAAAAAGTGGGGGTTTCTAGTTTGAAATGAGAAATGAGGCATTGTTTTAGAATGTGTGCTTTGACTTGTTTGAGACTTTGAAGTGGTGGAAGATGATAGTAACACTTCTTTCCACATATCCTTCTATGTTTTTGGCTAACAACCTTTCTAGTTTAGCTTTTAATAAATAGGTATCTGTATTATTCATAAGGAGAAGCTTTTTGTTGTCCCTTGACAGGTTCTTTTAATTTTTGGTAACTATGAGGGTGTTTGGCACCTTAACTAAAAAACAGTTTTTTGTTTTTAAAAGCTAAAAATTATTTTTTGAAAACAAATGGAGGTGTTTGGCACTGTTTTCATAAAACAATTTTTAAAAACAAAGTTACAAAATACTGAAAATTTTGAGAACAACAAAAAGTTGTATTCTGTTGTTCTCAAATTTTCAATCCTTACTTTTTCACTTCTTATTTTTCATCATTTTTTCTTTCAAATTATTTTATCTTATTATTTATTATAAACTTTTAAAATATTTTTCTCTTTGTAAATATATTTGTTAATTTTTTATTTAAGATTTTAAAAAAATAAAACTAAAAAATTGTTTTTAGAAAACATTAACCAAACACTTTTTGTTTTTTGAAAACTACAAAAACAGTTTTTTGTTCTCATTTCTGAGAACACAATTTTAAAAACAAAAAACAGAAAACAATGCCAAACAGGCCCTATATTTTTGGTAATTGATATCTTTTTATGTAGTTCTTTAATAAAAAGGGCATTCTGAAACCTCCAGGTATCTAAAAATTATAGGATTTGTGCTATGAAAAAGGTTCTCATTCAAACTAGCTATTGCTGCTAATGTTCCATTAAAATAAACCAGATTTTTTTTTTTGGTAGGTGCATATTTTTGTATATTTCTTGTTTAGATGCTATGGATTGCTTGTTTCTTTAATAAATGAAAGTCTTTTGTTCTCATATGTATCTATATATGTATTTGTTATAAAAGTGATAGAATAATGGCAAGCCATCTACATGTTTTCTGCATTATATTCAGAATGAATTCAAGCACATTTCTTACCACATATGCAAATATACTTTTTTTTTAGTACGGTACCATCAACTTTAATTTATATAAATAGGTTTCTTATAACATTTGCATGAACACATGCAAATATGTGCCAGGTTTTTAACTTATCAATTACTTTTATACTATAATTTCTAGCTTTACTTTTGCTCATAAATTATCTTTGGCCAAAGATGCATCCATCTACATGAATTTAGTATTGTCCCCATATGTATTCCATTTTGTTTTTCTGAGTTTTTGTTTGTTTCTGTTTTTGTGTCTGTCTAGTGGAATTTGTACGGTTTTGCATAGCAGAAAAAAACAAAAGATTTCAAAGATAAAAAGTGTGTTTGATGATGTTGATAATTTGGTGCAGTTTCTTTGGCTTCATTCTCTTATTTACCTTTATGTTTGGAAGATTTAGTTACAGTGCTTAGAAGTCTAACAACAACATAAAACTAACCAAGAACATAAAAAAACCAGCCTAAATTTCTTTTGCAAGTATAACAAGAGAAAGAATTACTTTTAAGGAATGCTCAAAGTTGGGTAGAGTTGCTGTAACTTGTTCATAACCTTTGAACTGTGTACAGTACATGTCCAACTAGACAATATCTTCCACACTAGCTAAAACAACTGCTTGGATACTGGGAGACCACTGCTACATTGATGATAATTGGAATTAATATACAGATGCTATGAATTAGTTTAAAGAAAATAGAATAATGTTCATAGACCGACCTGTAGATTAGTCACTGAAACTACTACTGGGAAAAACACTCACACATCCATCAACAACAGAATTAAAGGACTCTTCTTCCAATAAATTGTTTTTGCTTTGAACAAGTGAAGTCTCTCCTTAGCTCCATATAATGAAACCAAGTGTATTGCATTTTGTTTGAATCATCTGTACCATTAATATTCATAAACACAACCCACAAATATACACTTTGAATAAATACATCTAAAACCAAACAAATATACCCTTGAAATTTTATTGATAAAAAATAGAATACAAACTGAGGTCTCGAACAGTGACTATTTTGACAGTGTATCCACGCTGTAGTAAGAGGTTGACAAGCCATGAAGCTTGAAGCAGAGTGATTCTTGATGCCTCTCACTGTGTGCATTAGAAGTCTGCAAGTTTAGAATCAACAGGTTCATTTAATTAGAAATTAGCTAAATAAGAAGAAAAAAAAACAAATTAGCATATTGGAATTAAAAATCAAGTTCTTGTCATTTCCATATACCTCTCCTTGATGATTTAGTGACAGTATGTAATCATCAAAGGAGATCACATCTCTGCCATATTTTATGGCAGCTTTCACGTCTTGATAGGCTATTGGTAAAGATCTTAGCATAATGATTGCTTGGTTTTCCTCATCCACTTCATTCTTGGACTTTCTTGCTGCATAAATGTTAGGATCTTGATCTTCTATCCTTGATCATGAAACCTGTGTCTGATTTTGAAGGAAAACCCTTTGTTTTCCAATTTCAAGATCCTGAAACTTTGTTACTTAATAACAATATCAGAGTAATATTAACAAACACATAGAAAACTTAACAGAAAAATAAAACAAAGAAAGAACACAGAGTTTTATACTGATTCAACCAAGATATTTCGGTTTACATCCAGTTTAAGAATATCTATCTTAGATTTATTATTCAGCAACAGTAAGAGTACATATCACAGTCGAGTAATGGCAGCATATCTCTCAAACAATCTCACAAGTGCTTTCTCTCAATGCTCAAACCAAGCACAACACTTTCTAACAGTAGTGAGGCTTATTACAAAACCTAGAAACCCAATACTCTTTCTCTCTCGTACTCTTTTCTCTCTCTCTAAAGCCCTTGACAAAATATTTCTTTAGCTGAAAATCTTCTCACCTGTCTCTATTTTTTTAATGAGAAGAAGTTTATTTATATTTATATATATGGGCCTTAGCCTTATTTGAATTAGTTGCCCAAAAAAAAAAAAGAACTGTTTGAAAACAATAGGAGGTTCAAATGAAATAGTTAAAGTTGTTGGGATTTGGTGAAACAAACCCAACAGTAGGCATGTCCAAGATTGAAGTTCTTTCTACCAGATTTTCTCTTTTTCTCCATTCAAGTATTAAAAATACAAGAAAATTAGTAAAAAGACAGTGGAAACCATAGTAATTGCTTTGGCATCATTTTTCATTGCATTTGGATTATGCATTATATAGTGTGTATTTTAAGCCAAGTTATTTCCTATCTAAATATATAATCAACTGGTGTAATGGAATATGGTGATTGTTTTTTGGAATGTATACTTCCACTTTCTATTTTTACTGTCCCTAAAACAGATTTAAAAAGTTGGTTTGAAGCTTTTTTTTTGGCACTTCTATGCACATTGAGAATGTATAACACCTGTTCTGAATGGCAAAATATTTTAATGAAGATATGCTTGAAAATGACATTTGTGAGAACTAGCTTTGTGAGAGAGTTTCTTCAGGACTTCTATTATTATTATTTTTTCCCAAACAAGTCACATTTATCTTTGATTTTTCCTTAACACCTTATTTATTCCGAGAAGTTCTTTCCCTAGTCTATCTATAAGTACTTTGTTCAGTTTGTTCTTGATATATTGTCAATCCATTTTGCTCAATTTAAACCATTTTATTATAACACCTTACAATCTATAAAAAAACATCTATAGCAAAAAGAATATAATTCTTAACCACTGGTGTATTATATGAATTATAATAGTTATGGGAACAATAAAACATAAATAACAATGCTCTATTCTCTACAGTAAAAAATTAGCTGAAAAAAAAGAGAGGAGGAAATTGAATAGTTATTAAAAATGCCCTTGAGTTATTATCTTTGTAGGCTCTAATTATCATACTCAATAAGCACAATCATTAAGTAAATTGTGCATTCCATTGATAATTAAGTTCAGCCTCCTGATCACTAGATATTTAGTAGCTTAAGAGGAAGTCTATATCTATATATTAGCAAAAGCCAGGTAAGTAATTAGTTTAAGATGTTAATTTTCGATTTTGCATATGTGTTTTCGATTTTGCATATTGATGTACATATTCCAAGATTTTCTTGGTGTTATGCTTTGCCACTGAAAACTTTATTTTATGTTGTTTGTCGTAGACACAGGCCTCACAAAATGGTAACGCACATGTTTTTATCTTGTCTATAATTCTCTGGTTGTGTAGTTCCCTCAAGCCTTGTTCACTTATATGACCCATCCTTTGGTGCCATAGTTGCATCTCATTTTCTTGAACTTTAATAGCATCAGCTTCAGCAATAGATACAATTTACCCATCTAACACATACAATCCATTTACTTTATTCCATTTCATAACTAGCGGTGAGCCTTTAGTAATCTTTATGATGCCATTTGAAGACTTGTAGTTGTAACCTTCATCCTCCAATTAGTCAAGAGAGATTAAGTTGTAGCCCCGAGCAAAATATAATTCATCAATCCAGTGGATCAATCTGGGGACAGATAGCTAAAGCGACCATGGTTTCCATCATCTTTTTCGCATTGTGTTTTTGTCCTTTTGTTCTGTTTCATTCTTCTAAGTTAGACTTCAACATTGCAAATATGGCCTCCTTTCACTACTTCCAGTTCAGGAAGTCCTCTGCCAAAAGTATTTTCAGCTCAATCATCTACGAGTCTTCGGATGGTTATAGTTGAGATGAGATTAGCCTAACCAGGTTCCAGTAGCCATGTTAACACTGCAACCTGTTCCACATTCCCCATCATAGCTTTACAAAAGGATCCTACAGATTCTTTAGCACCAAAAGTAGAGACTTCAAGTACAAATCAAATTGAAATGCATGGCAAACTATCCTCCATTTCTCAGAAGCTAAAGATTTAAAGAATAAGAAACATGATTAATAATGTATGTTTAACAAAATAAGCGTTGTCCTTGTCATGTAATGTGTTCTACATATCTATATTATTATGTCAATCTTTTCTCTCAAACATCTTTCACTTGCTTTAGAATATGTTCTTTTAATAAATAATCTAATTGAAGGATAACATGTTCAACCTTGAAACATGAGAAGGCTGAATCTAAAATGGTGGATGGTAGTTTATCCAAATAATTAAACATGTTCAACTTTGTTCAGTTTGTTCTTGATATATTGTCAATCCATTTTCCTCAATTTAAACCATTTTATTATACTTTATCTGATATAAGAACAGAGAAGCTGTCCATGAAAAATGTTTTGGTGCATGTGATACTCTTACCAATATGTTTGGTCTTTAATCTATATGAGAGTTTGCTTAATGTTTGGGACTGTAGAATGCCCTATTTTTTGTGTGTAAATTACAGTATTCTTTGTTATATATACTTAGGCAAGCAAGGCAGCATTTTTGTGAGACACTGAGAAATGAAGTTGGTTCAATCATTGGCATAACAATTGTCACACCTGGGCTCATTGGGGCCAAAATCTCACGTGAACAGGTAGTAATTTATCAATTATATATGTATATGGATTTATATTCAATATATTTTTTGTGATGCATGAGTTTGTAACTTAATTTATACTTAAATTGTAATTATGATTGGTCTGTGAAATCTGGCTGAACACGATATAAATTTAGGGTGAATTGTCCCAAAAGAGTCAGACCAAGAAGCTTCCCTCCATTTAGAAGTAGTAAGTACTTTTGTTTCTCCATGTTTACCAGTCTATAACTTGTTTCTCCATGTCTACCAGTCCATTTAGAATATCACTTCTAAGTTCTTTTTTTTACTGCTTATATTCTCAATTTTCTCTTTATTTTTAGACTTTGTTTTTCAAATTTTTTTTTCAGTGTTGAAAAGTTTTTTTTCTTTCAAAAGTATTTTTTATAATATAAAAAAAGCAATTAATATTTTTAAAAAAACACATAATTCTAATTCTCAAACAATATTTTAAAAAATCATAGAATATATGAACTTTGTTCAGTATATATATAATTATATATAAGAACTGTTATATTTAAACATCATAAAAAACTTACCCTGATTTGAAGTTTCGTTTCAGGTTGGGTTCTTCAAGGTAGTTATTATGAGGGCCTTCTTGTGGTAGCTAGTTGATATATAATGTCTGACAACTTGTAAACATTATTATAAAAAATATTCAAGAAAACTATATAAAAAAATACATTAGCACTTCACCACCAACCTCTCTTGACCTTTCATACAAACACTAAATTCAATACCAACACTTGAACTCTGTAATGAAAATACACAAGCATGACATCTTCTACAACATTTACAAACAAGTACTAATAATGAGAATAGAACAAGACCTTAAAATCAACATTTTGAAAAGAAAAAAAAAAAAAAATAGAAAGAGAAAGATTAGTCAGATTCCTATTTGGCAGGACCTACTGCCTTCTTGTAGGTATACCAATTTGCAATCAATAGATACACAAAGATTGAATTAGATAAATTTTGGATTTCAAAGGCTGTTTTAATATCTATTGACAAATTTTAATTTTGTATTAATCTTTTAAGTATTGATTATATTCTTTAGGTTGGGGATCGAATTGGCAAGGAGCATTGCAAAGTTAATTTGCAAGAGGTACGAAATTTGTTCTTTTAACTCTTATTTTAGTATCTTAAAAATGTTAGAGGAGTTTGAATATCTTAAATATTCATCCATAGAGAAGTAGGTTCTGAGATTAAAATTGTGTGCTGCGGTGATAACGGAAGGTTGAAAACTTGTGTGTATTAGAGAAGTAGGTTCTGGAAAATTTGTTTGTGTGCTGCGGTGATATAAGGAAGAAAACTTATTGTGTGTTGTTTGAATTTTTGACTTTGTATTGATAGATGGTTAGGTAAGCTTTTATATGTATAGATTATATTTTTCATTATATGTATAGATTAAAATTTTCATTTAGTCATATTGTTTTCATTATTTCCATATGTATAGATTAGATTTAATTTCCATAACCCAAGATAAAATTTTGTCTTTGATCCAAACCCAATTAGTTAGTGGCTACCATTTTAGAATATGATTATTAAATTAAAAACAACACTAGAATCTCTTGAACTAGAGACTATTAAATGGATAGAAAATAAACCAGCAGAATTAACAAAAAATGGTGGTGAAGACTTGTGTTTAGATAAGCCCCCAATAAGATTACTAGATAAGCATTTAGATAAGCCTCCAATAAGAAAGACTTGTGTTAGAAGTTGTCTGGGCTGTTAGGTTGGGAAGATATTATAGATAGAGAGTGAGATTTACTTAGAGAAGAATTTGGCAATCTTTGGGAAAGGGGAGCCTCTCAATCTAACTCAACCTTGGGGAAAGGAATTGTAATATGATCAATCTTGTGTCGGTACAGGTTAGTTACCTGAAAAAATAAAAAAGACAAGAACGTAGCAAAGATTCAATTCGAAAATCTACCAACAGAAAAGAAAGACAACAAATTTCCAGAAAAATATCGATGCAAAGTAACATATAATGAAAACTTACTCCACCTTAGAAGATATTAAGATGAATGACAAAATGATAACACGGAAACATATGCACATGAACATGAGCATATATTTGTCTAATTTTAACATTTAATAAAGTTGAATTAAAAAAATAAGTAATCATATATATTCATATGTGTGCAAGAGAAAGAGAAGCTCAAACCTTAACATCGGAGAGCTCTTCAAGTGTCTTAATGGAGTCCATCACAATGAACCCGACAAATACCAGCCTTTAAGAAATTTGCCTACTTCAATATTCTTGAAATTAAAAAACTTGTTGATGAAGCATCATTGTAGACTTCATAAACATAAGTTAAGTAAAAATATAAGGTACTAGTTAATTAAATTTTGGTAGCAAGAATTGTCAACCCTTCACAAACTTCTTGAGCCACAATGATAAATACTTTAACATTTCACCAATCCTTATCAGCACCAAAGAATTCTCCAGTTAAACATTACTTACCTCCCATATTACCAAAATAGTCCATACCACTTTGAAGGAAAATTTTTCCAAATATAAGAAAATATCAAGGGAGTGACTAGGAAGCACAGTTCAATTTTATGATCATAAATTACCAAAAAAGCTCGGCAATAAATAGCATGTCCTTATTAAGCTAAGTAAAAGCTATTTTATAAAAATATAACTACATAGACCATGTAACAAATTTATCTTTAAGAAGCTAAGCATGGCCATGTTTAGTATATTTCCAGACTTAAACAAATAAATATTCACAGCCACAAAACAGCTACACATGAAACACACAGTGCCTATGTAGGGTGTCAACTTCAGTTCACCTCACTGCCCATACCAACAGATTCAGAATGCAATGCCCATCCACAAAATATCAGTGACCTTGCATAAGACCCCACATATCCTAAGAGGGCATCAATCTATGAAACCTCAAATGTCTCTGTCACTCAACATTGCTAAGCCCAGTGTCAAGCACTATAGTTTATAATATAGTGACTCCTTGTCATCTCTGATATTACCAGTGTCTTTTCTGACAATGAAGAGTACCACCTAAATCAACGTGATTGGTGCCTTTGTCAGACCTGGCCAGACCCAGACCATGGACCATTGAAGGAAGCCTCTATAAAATTAATATTTCGATTAGCTCCTTAGGAAGCTCCTTATCTTTATAAAAATACAGAGTAACAATATATTTTTAGAATTAAATAAATAACACATAAACTAATATTTCTTTCTATCTGTTTCATTTTCCTGTTCTCTATATTCTTCCTTAGTCCTATTTGTTCATTTCAATTCCCTTGTCTTAAATAACTTAAAAAGCTTGTCCCTTGGTCAACCAATTATCATAACTGCTTCCTCCACCTCAAACCAAATTGTAATATAAAAATTCCAGACCTTCCTGTCACCCTCACCGAATTTTTCTTTGTACACTTTAAAAGATAATTTTTCAATTTATTATTATTCTTATGCTCAACATTCAATAAAAAAAATAAAACCTTAATCAGTAGCCCATTTGAATTGATGTTTTGCTTGAGTGTTGCTCTAGTTTCTCATGATACCTAATTGTACTCAATACTTTAAAGTTCCAATGTTGATAAAACAATTCTACCCTCCATTCCAATTTACTCTACCCATTCTTGAAACTATGATTTGGAATAGTATTGGCTCATCATTCTAACACCACTTTAAGCCGTGGTACTAAGCCAAACTTAATGATAAAGGGATTACAAGTTCAACACAACAAAATTTCAAAATGGACTATTTTTCATGATGAATGAGAAGTAATAAAAGTTAGTCATATTTCGGAGAATTTATCCTTGAAGACCCAAAATCTGGAACTACAGACAACGCTAATGAGGATGCCTTGACAAAAATTTTTAGTAACCCAAATTCTGGTCGTTTAATCAGACAAGGAAGAGGCGTAACAAGGTCAAAGCTAACTTTTGTTAATATGTGTAATAGCAAGATCTCCAAGTTAGAAGAAGAGCAACATAATATGAATCTCAAAATGATTGAAATGATGAATCTACTTAAAGAACACTTGGTGGTATTTCTATCTTGCACTTATAAACCTTAGTTTTCTTTTCTTCCAATGAAACTTATCTTGGTTTTATATTTAGGTTGGTGGTAAAGTGACACCAAGCGAAGGACAGTCTCGTAATGTACCGCAGTCAAACAATATTCAGTCCCATAAGGTAAATTATTAAAGTTGTTATTGTTTTAAATTTTCATTTTAGAAGAACAAATATAGAAACTAATATATTGTCTTTAAAATAATTTTGGTAGAGTATTGCACTAGAAAAAAGACATAACTTTACAGAAGGGAAGAATGCTTGCTACTTGCTTGACTGGGCAGATGTAATTGTTGCTGAAGGTCGTTGGGATTCTAGTGATCCAAAGATAACTGTACATGGAAAGCCTCTTGGACCAGACGTTATGCGAGTATGGGTTGATGTTGATATTGTACCAGAATCTTACTTGTTTCGTCCTAATCATGTGATGCTTACAATACAAGAAACAGTTGGTTCCACAGTTGCATGGCCTTCTAAAAAAGTTATTCCAAGAGGTACATTTTCATACTCAAAAAATAACCAATGTCTTATAATATAGTGTTTGGTTTCTTTCTTTGCTTTGGTGTAGTTGTGAATCCATTATTTTGTATGTGGTGTCCTTTCTTGGATATAATTTCCATAGCATTTTTCTTAAAGTAATTTGTGATGCTAGATAATAACAATAAAATATTTCTTTGTTTATTTTGCAGATGTGACAAGCGAAGTAGAAAAGGATACTTAAGACTCCTTGAAAGTATTAACTTTGTTTATTTCTTTGTGTTGAAAGTAGTAACTTTTAGACTCCTTGAATACTTAAAGAACATTTTGTTGTTGATGACAGTGTGGAATGTTTTAAACTAATTTGTAGATTGTTAATACAATGTTGAATGATCTTACTTTTTGTTATTTGAAAATCAAGTTCATTTGATGATGCTAGTATATATTAGAAAGCTAATTTTAATTATATAAAAAAATTAAAATATAATAGAATAAACTAGTGTTATATAAATAAAATATATAATGAGAATTTAAACATATCTAAATATAACAATAATACGAAAATTGAGCTATAATATCTATTACAATAACACTTTTTATGAAAAGAATTGTGTTATGCAAACTTCATTATATAACACAAATAATGTGTTATACTAAAGTGTAGTATAACAGAAAAAATGTGTTATACTAAAGTATAGTATAACACAAAAAATGTGTTATACTAAAGTGTAGTATAACACAAAAAAAGTGTTATACTAAAGTGTAGTATAACACAAAAAAAGTGTTATACTAAAGTGTAGTATAACACGAATTTATAAGTATTGAAATGTATTATATAATCGACTATAAATAACATAATTAAACACTTATCTATATATTAAAATAACACAGAAAATGTGTTATCGTTGACAGTATAATAACACATATGTATAACAATGATAAAGTGTTATGTAAAGTACCCTAACCTACGATAACATAGTTGGTCTTAACACATCAGAAAGTGTTATGGTATGTTTTGATAACACATTTTCGGTGTTATTAAAAGCATTTTTCTTGTAGTGTTGCTCTCTGTAAAAAGGGCGTAGGCTTGTTTGCATTCACCCAGCAAGGCTAGGATTTTCATCACTCGGTCATGAGTTGACGGTTTCAAGGTGGATCCAACAACCCCTAAGAGACCTGCCATCAAAAGAAAAGAAATATCTATAGTTAGAAAAACCATAGAAGAAAAGCCGAGTAAAAAGAGAAACCTCTCATGTATGAAATCAAAGTTAGAATAGTCTTACTTGGGGTGTTGAAGCTAGTGTGTCGGGTGTGCCCGCTATAAGTGAAGAAGTAGTCTATCTTCCAGGAGCCCATATTCGAAATGAAGCCCTCCACGAGGGAATTCCCTTTATGGGCCACGGCCTTCTGCAGCTGGTAGAACCCGGGGGCAAATGTATTCGCCCTAAGGGTATAGAAGTAATGAACCTCGCTCATGGAAGGCCCTCTGGAATGCACCTAATGGTACAACACATATAGGCTGCTAAGCATCACCCATGAGTTGGGGGACAATTGTAGAGGCGCCAGTTAAAAGTAGTTAAGCACTTTGACAAAAAAGGGGTGAAGCGGCAGAGCCCCACCAGATCGGATTATGGCATCGCTGAAGGCCACGAACCTTTCCGGCAGCTCAGATGCGCATTCATTATGATTTGGGATGACAAACTTGAGATTCGATGCTAACTGTGAGCCTTTAGCATGTTGGTCAGTTTAGTCATGGTAAGGCTGGACCTGCCCGTTTCTTCAGAAGTGTCAGAGGTTCTCTTCGGCATCTCAGGTACCTGGGCAGAGATAGGCAGTTTATGAGCCATAGACTTTCTAAGGATCCTGGAAGACCCCCCAGATGTCCTATATCTACCAGCACTTTGCTTGACCCTAGGGTGTAAGACTGGGGGTAGGGGAGGAAGCGTGGGTGGGATCATAGAAAGGAACTCTGGTTCAACCGATTCACGTCTACCGCCTTCGAAGAAGGGACCCCTATGACCAGGAGACTCGTCACCACAAAAGGAAAAGGGCTCAGGGGGCAAGTTTTCTTCTAGGGAGGCAATTTCAGAAACTCAATCCTAAAGGATTGATTGTAGCTGGGAAATGTATGTCGCATGCTGGGGGAGAAACCTAAACCCTTGTCCCTGGTATTGGATTCTAGCGCCTTCTCCAGGTTGCACACTTTCTGTTTGAGGTAGGACAGTCTCCGGAGGTAGAGCGTTCGCACACCCCCATGGTTAGAGGGTCTACGAATGTCAGCCTCCGAGTCGGAGGATGACAACTCAATGAATTCAACATTGGACGGTCCTTCGGGACATCGCCTAGACGCCATGGACTAGCTAAGACTTGAGGGCGTATATGCGTAAGGGTAACCCTATATCTACAACATGAGTGTGAGGGGTGTAACGACCCAAATTTTCAAGACTCGATAATGCGGAAATATAAATGTTTTCATTTAACAAAATGTCTCAAAAACCCATAGAAAAAAAACTTTTTAAAAAGTCGTATGGCCATACTTAACATTTAGTTACAAACATGTTTTATAAAGATTAGAGTGAGCCTAGTTTAGGAAAATTACACAACATTTCCAAAATAAAAAGGCTTCCCAAAAGGTTGGTCCACATGTACATTTGCAAGGAAGACTCCAGCGCTCACTGCTCTGCCTTGCCCTTGCTCTTACCTACAACATGAAACAACTAGGTAAGCGAAAACGCTTAGTAAGATCAACTTTCAAACAAAGCAGATAGAGAAATAGGGATCCGGACCCTACACAATCAATTCCAAGAATGCTAAAGCATCCTCGCAAACTTATGGTCATGCCTGATAACCACGCCTAAATTAATTCCTATCTAGATAAAAATCCTGCACTCAGAAAATCCCAAAACAAGCAGATATATTATATCACAACTATATCTTATCAACAATTATATCCCTGCACTCAGAAAATCCCAGAGCAAGCAGATACATTATATCACAATATAATTTGAGACCAACGCTCGATAATTTCCAACAATTCAGGTGTAACGCGCCCTCCAACATAATTGCTAATATGTAAAAGAGAACCGAGTCTCCACACTAAGATCTAGCCAATAAATATTCTCATCAAGGGTAACTATCGTGTTACCTAGGGCATCGCTACTTATTCAAGAGTGTAATCCAATTTACACGGTTTTACGGAGACTTCTATGTTAATCAGTGGTGCTGGTGAGCAGTTGCCCCTAGGGTGTTCAGCCTCACTCAATCTTGGCAACCCCTAGTATCTCTAGGCACTCTCACGGAATGGCCAATATTCACGGCTGCTATCCGGGAATAACTTATCAGAGCACTTGCTCGGATTCTAACCGTCCAATGATTAAGTAAGCATGAGGGCCCCTAGGTCCCATTTATCTTGGCACCCCTAGGTTTAACCAGCTTATCCTCATCTCATGGCCACTCGTCGCGATAATGAACCGGACATAAATAAAATCAAGCAGTGTGACGGGGATCAACCGTCTAGGATATGATGGACTTCTACCGTTCATATTTTCTAAATCAGCACTCACTAGACTAACGTCTCTAAGCAACTTTCTATGACAGCCTATATATATGCATGTATCCCTATACTAGCATACAAGACAATAATCATTTCATGTTGCAGCCATACAATATAAGTTGACTTACTTGGAGTCCTTAGCGCTCAGCAGGTTTTCACCCTCCAACGTTCAGTCCAGTTACGCTTAGCCAATACTGTAGTTATCCATACAGTATACTCGGATTAATTATGGCACTAATAATTCATTATTATTATTTTGGGCAGTTTGGTCATTTTAATAAAAGTCATTTGTAAGGATTTATAATCCTTATTTGGTTTTAAACCTATTAAGGAAAGTCATACAAAATATTCGAGACTAAACCCTAAGTCTCGGGGAGACCTATCCTAAGGTCTCGATACCTAGGCTCGGGTATCACAATGGTATTTCCCCACAACCCGCTAAAAATCCTATTCTTTCAAGGTATCACTATTAACCCGCACTTTCGACTAGTCGGTTAAAATATGTAAGATTTTAGCCGGTATTATATCCAGAAAATACAAATAAATTCCTTAATTATTTTTAAAGAAAATAAACTCTTTAAATTTTCCTTTTATTTTTCTTAAGGTTTTAATATCTAAAAACCGTTTTAAGAAAATTGCCTAATTTGTCTTAATTAGGAAAACCGTTATAAATTTCTCATCTTGACTAATTAATTTTCCAAAAGCAATTAATCAATTTTACTTACTAGAAAAATAATTCATTTAAACTCAAAGAGCTAATTTTAGTGAAAATATGATTTCAAGACTTACCAATTTATATCTTGAAATAAACAAAATTTTACTTTTTACCTTATGTTCCAAAATCTCATTTTTACACTAAGTGTGAAAAACTTATTTTTCACATTTTTAACTACATAGTTCGTTAGTTCATAACTTGAAATTTACTTACCCAATTGTTACCAAAATTTCCCAATTCCATTTTTGTTATGACATTTAGGTCTTTGTAAAATCTTAGGTCAAAATGAGCATTTTTTATTGGTGAAATCATTTTCCAACAATGAGGTAAAAATGACCTTATTTTCAAGTCCTTATTTTTTCCAAACTTTGATAATTAATAACTTTCAAACCATTTAATATTTTCTTACCAAATTTTACAGTGGACTAATAGGTTATTCCAGAAATAGCTCTACAAAATTTTAGAAAAACTGGGTTCATTTGCCCTATACAGTGGCTTTCCAAACTTGGTTCCGAAAATGAGAATACGAAAAAACAGTTTTTTACCTAAACTTTGAAATAGCATAACTTACTCATTTCTAAACATTTTTTATTGTTTCAAAAGCTCAATTTTATGTACTCAATCTCAACAACATAACAGTACAATTTAATTTTACAAAAAAAATATACAGTGGCTACTTGACCCCTTGGAAGTCACAGCTTAAAACATGTTTTGTTTTAGGGTATCCTACAAAACCCTTGGGGGTTTTGGTTCCCATTTTCAAAAATCAATACACATGCATCATAAAAATTATTAAACAACTACCATAACCTTATTACATCATAGACAAGAAACTCTAAGCATTAGATATACAAAATAATGCTTAAAACTAAAAACCCTACAACAAAATCATCAAAAGTAAACTTTTTACCTCTTTGGTGTTCTTGCTTAAGGTTTGGACCTTCCTATAAGCTTTGAATCCTTCAAAACCTTTCAAAAACCCTAACAAACTTCCCCCAACAACATAGTCAATTAGCTATTTGAAACTCTATGCTTAAAACTTTACAAAAGCCTAGATTAGTGAAAGTTTACCTTAGGGAAAATACTTCCTAGACCAAGACTTAGCCTCAAAGTTTCCTTGGTGTTATTGGGCTTGAAAAATGGAGAGAACACTTTGAGAGGTCTTCAAAAAGATGATAGTGAATGAGAGATGGAGAGTGATCGGTTCTTAGTGTGAGAATTGCTCACAATACTCTTCAAAATATCACAAGGTACTTGAGTGCTTTTCTACCCACTTGCCCACTTGACCTCTTAATTAAATGGCATTTAAATTTTATAAAATTTGGGTTCACACCACTCTAAAACACCACATGGCCGGCCACCCTTTGCCATATATGATCATTTCATTTTTTTTTTTAATAAAAGGTTAATAAAGGTTTCATAAGAAGAAAAGTCCAAATTGGCTTTTGACACCTTTTTCACTCTTATTAAGTTTTAATCACCAAACTTAACATTAATTAATTAAATTAAATGTCTCTCACATTTAATTGAATTAATCACATAATAAAATTTAACCTAAGGTCCATTCATGGAATAAAATTCCCCATTTCGGCAAAATTAGGCATTTAACACAAAATGCCTTAAAATTTCCATTTTCTTTTAGGTTTATTATTTTTGACCAAACTTTAACTTTTATGAATGTATTTTATGCCCAAAATATAATTTCCATGATTTTTCGTTTTATTTTCCGAGATTTTTACCCGATCAGGGTTTTTGTGTCGGTCCAGGACCGAAAGTCTTATCTTGACTTTTAAAATCACAAAATTCATATTTTGGCTAGCAATAACTCATGGAATACTTACAAACAAAATATAATATTATTTAAAATAATATTCTTAACCCGGGGGAAAAAATCCCGACCCGAGTCGTTTAAAGGTACCCAAAAACGTAGGACGTTACAAGGGGGCCTATGCATATGTACTTGAAAGGCCATACGAAAAGAATGACAAACTTTGAAGAATGAGTGTCGTACAACCAGTAATGCTACCCTCGCGTAATCAATATAAAAAAAAAAGAAAAAGAGGAAGGGGCATGTGCATCATTGGAGGAAGGAGGCATACCTGAAGGTATATGTATGAAGCCGAAGGTGTGCAAGGATAGACTTGTGGAGGTGTAAGGTCAGTTGAGCAATAAGCAAGGGCAAGACCGTAGGAGCAAGAGAATGCCCAGCGTTACCGCAATGCTATCCCAAAAAAAAAAAGAGGCAAAAGAATCAGGAAAAATAATAATAATAAAAAAGGGAGGATGAATAAATGAAATGGAAGGAAAATTACCTCAAGAATGCTTTTGTGGTGGATGGAACCTTTAAGCTCTTGAAAGTGGTTTGGAGGGAATACCACTAGGCTAGGCAAGTTTTGGTGTGGAGAAAGGACTTCAAGCCTTGGGGTATTTATAAGGAAAGTCAAGGCCCCCTAGCCATTGGATTCAAGTCCATATGAATGGTGGAGATCAAGAGTATGGGTAGCCTTGGGATCCGCGATTGAGAATGATTGGCCCTTATGCAATCTTAGGAACATTCATGGATCCCCCAAAAGTTAGATGGTTTTTGTGTTTCTTTGGACACTATAAAGAAACACAACTTCAAAACCCACTTTGTGTTTCTTCAGGAAACATTGGATAGCGCACCAAGGTTGAGTCTCCCAAAACTTGCCATCCATATCGAACCAGAGAAAAGGAAAAAGTCTATAAACACACTTAAAAGTGTACTTATAGACTCGGGGCAAGTATGAATATGGGAATTCTTCCCTTGTGAATTCCGTTCAGGAGAACCTCTACGCTACGAGGTACCTTAAAGACTATGAGACGCATGCTAGTGGGACGAAGGGGCGAGAGCCTCACTTGGCTACTTTCCACATGCACAAAGGGGCAAAGGCATCACATGGCATCGGATGAGTTGGGATAAGAGAGCCACCCTCGCTATGCGAGGGTCCTCGACCGGTTACCCACACAAATGCCATCCTCGCTATGCGAGGGTCCTCAGCTGGCCTCCCGTGTGCGCCGCATCACCTTTGATGTGCGCAGGTCCTCGGCTGGCCTCCCCCGCGCGCCGCATCTATGCAAGACATCGCGCCCCGCCTCCATGTGACCGCAACAGGCCAGCCTCGCTTTGCGAGGTACCCTTGCTATGCGAAGGTGTAGCCCCGCTGCGTATCCCGTGTCCCTTCGCCTCGCCTCCATGCGATCGCAACAAACCAGCCTCGCCCCCCACGCCTTGGTTTCTCATGACATGTATAGTTTGGAGCCTCCTCGATATATGCACGAGGGACACTTGGAAACACCATACGGGTATGTCAAATAATCATTAGGCGCCAAACATGAATTGATGAGGACGACTGGGTACAAGGTACATACACTGATATAGGATGTACGATCATGAAGAGCAAGAGGTGTGGCCCTGTCATCCACATCAAATGAGTAGTGGCGATACGAACTTGTACGGAGGGTGGAAGCACTCCCTGAGTACCCCCAACCATATACCAGAGTCGACAGTACTATGTTCTGCACCACTACTTTGGCGTTGTCAGGGTAGACACCACTATGTCCTGAGCCACTACCATGACCCTTTACCTGCATACGTCCATGTCCCCTGGGACCTACTTGTATCAGGGGGCAAATAGAGCCCACCTATAAATAGGTTTCAACCCCTCAGGTTAAGGGGTTGGAAAATTGATTATATGAGGAGATGTTTAAGAAATATATGATCTTTGTTCCATTGTAGTTCTCACTTTTCTGTTGATTCAAGTTCTTTCCATCTGATTCTTAGCTACCACTAGTATAATAATCTGAGTTTTCTAACCTTAAATCGTTGACGAGTTCTTACCGTCAACAATCTTCATCATCTATTGTTTCCCAAATATCTTCTAAGGCTGCAATCACAGTTGGATAATCTTTAAAAAATCTAATTACTAAAATGTATTTCTCCGTTGATCTCATCTTGATTTGCTTAGATTCTTGGAGGTGGCCTATCTCCCTGTGAAACAAAAGTACTCTCTGAGTGATTCTTTCTAGCACTCCTACGGTGTTTCTTGGTTCTCTAATTTTTTTTAAGGCCTTAATGGCTCAGATATCCTCATAAGTTAATACTCCATTCATTCTTAACTGAAAACATAAAGGCTAAAATCGTTAGCTATACATATAAACATAATAACTATAATCATAAACACTTACTTGGAGGTTAGATTCGGAGTTTGAGCGTGTGTATCAAGGAGAACTTCATGCGAATGAACCGTTGCTTTGATACCAACTGTAATGACCCAACTAAATCTAAGACTTTGGACCATTAAAACTACTATACATAGACACTTAAAGAAAACATACATATGAAACATTCATAACTTTATTAAAACCATAATGTTGAAATTCATAAATTCAGGAGATGATATGGGATCCCATTGTTTGAAAAATAAAACATAACTTAATTAAAATTGTTTAAAAAACCTAGTGCGGAAAATACATAAAGACATAATTAAAAAGACTGAAAATAGTGTCGTCTTCGAATCGTTCATGTAGTCCACCGAATCCATTCCTCCTCAATACATAACCCCAAGCTACCAAGAATCCTTCTGCTGCCATAACTATTTTCCTGCATACATAAAAATAAAGGAATGAGCCTAATGCCCAGCAAGGAAAATCTACTAATAACATAAAGCATACACAAACTATATCATAAACATATGACTATATAAATACAACATCTATTACAATGGCCATCACACTTCTTGGGACTTGCTAGCTAGGCAATAATATGCCCATAAATTTACGGGGCTAGTTATCTAAACAAGTCATATAAATTTATGGGGCTCGTTATCTAAACAATCATATGCCCAAGGAATCTACTATTGGGACTTGTTATCTAAACAAGTTATATATATATTTGTTATCTAAACAAATTATGTGATTGTTATCTAAACAATTCATATACTAAAACAACTAAAAACATATCATACATATAACATAAACATATATCAAAACATGAAAGCATACAAAATTTATCCTATTTTCCTTACCAAAACAAGGATTTATGAGAACAAGGACGGGATTTGGAACGCTCCTAAAACCAACAATAAGAAGGTGAGTATGTCTAAAAGAAAGAGATGAAGAGAAATGAACTAAACCATCGAGAAGAAGAGCTTACTGAAAGAAAACCTTAAGTTCAAAGAACTTAAATACCTAACCAAGAGTTGAAAACAATAAGTTAGGATCTGAATAAAAACTAAAGAAAACAAAAGAAACTAAAGAATTAAACTGAAATGAACTTAAGATTAGGAATACCTTTGAATGTATTAGAACCAAACTACACCTCGATATGGAAAAAACACTATTATCTTACTTCCCAAGTGTTTAATAAGCTTAAGATGATAAAGCTTATAACCCCAACCCAAGTGTTTATCACTCTAAAGTAAACCTAGCAGCTTGAAGACTTTGAACACAACTTCAATAATGAGAGAAATGGCTAGGTACTAGGTCCTATTTATAGAGTTCAAGGAGTGAAAAGATCTTCTTTTAGCTTGAAAAAAATAATGAATATTTAATTGAAAGATATTTGAATATTCGTTTAGCAGAGGCTTAAGACTCGAGCAAAACGTTCAGAGGCTTGCTAAGAGGTTGAGTGTTGAATTGAGCTTGGTTTCAAAACCATTTGAAAATCTTGCCCTAGGGCCGATATATCGCCCATTGTAGGCCATATATCTCCTGGGCCTATATCCCGAGGCTCGACGATGCGTTTGTGCAAAGTTGCGTGTTTTTCTTATTCCCCATGTGGCGATATATCGCCCCTAGAGTTGCGATATATCGGCATACGCTGAAATATTATACACGTAATGGCAATTTTTCAGCCTAATTTGAATTGGGTAAACAGCTTTGACTAAGTCATATAACGTTTTTAAAGCTGCTGGCAGATTTTGGGGTTTTCAAGTATTTCTCTTATAAAACTATTCATTAAAAATGCTTAATTTCTCAATAAACATGCACACGACAAGTGTCATGATCTTATTGGTTCTATCTAAACCTTATAGTATAATAAATGACATCTTCATAATCAGCTATATTAATCAAACCTTATTTTATAATTAATATTCTTAAACTATAGGCTAAACTTATAAAATCTATAAGTGTTGCTACGAGTGTTCGACTAAGTTCCGACCTGAACCAAAATCCACAGTAATAAACATACTATAACTACTACTAGCTATTACTATTACTACTACTATCTAACTAGCTATGTAAAATTCTTGGACTCTACAGCCCAACCTAGTGGAGATCATCCTGAACCATCTGTCGTCTGTGTGGGTGGCCTGTGTACGCACCCTCCTCCTCGACCACCGACTGCACCGTGCTCTAGCCACTGAGTTCCAGGGCCCTCTTCGTGCAGACCCGGCAATAGTCCGTGGGTGCACTCCGTGATCTCCAACTCCAAAACTCGCTTTTACAAGGATGAGATACGTGAGTTTCACATAAAAAATCAAAGGCTGGAATCCACAATAGAGAACATACAAGGGGTTCCGAATGACCTGCTGCAAGGGAAGTCAAGCATGCCCCCTCCCCATCATAAAGAGAAAGAGCATGTACGAGGAGAAACCACCATACCTATGGACGATGGCAAAATGCAACTCTCCACTAGTCATACCCCTCACCCAAGATGCAAGGAAGATTATAAACCAATGATGAACCTAGCACGAACCCCACCTATGGGAGGTGCGAACCCAAGACTACCTCCAAAAGAGCTTCACCTGATTTGAGGGATAAATTTAACCATAGAGGGTCTAAGGTAAAAACCCCACCCCTGTAGCTCCCCCGAGGAACACAACCAAAACAAGGGTTCACCCTGAGAACCCAAGAGACTCCTTAAACAAAAATAAGGGAACAAGTCATTGTACCTGGGGGGTACAGAGGTGACAATGATTTTGACCATGAGTCGCCCTTCATAAGGGGGATCCAGGTGGAGCAACTCCTTACCAACTTCAAAGGGCCTCACATGGCTCCGTACGAGGGCACTACGGACCCAAAGTATCACTTAGCTACATTCAATGACTTGATAAAGTTAAGGGGGGTCAACAGTAGGGCAAGGTGCCATTGCCTCGCCATTACACTCAAAGTAGTTTCCTACAAGTGGTTCAAGAGGATAAGGCCAGGAAAATTCAAGTCATGGTGGCAGTTCTCTAGAAAATTTCTTCAGCAGCACCACGTAGTCCATGATTATGTTATGTCGAGTACCAGCCTCACTAACATAAAACAGGCAAGAGTTAAAGCCTGAAGAGCTATACCCACAAATTCAATATGGAAGCAACTAGGCTAGGAAGTACAACTAAAGCAGAGCTCAAGATGGTTATCATAACGGGAGTTTGTACAGGTTGCAAGTTATGGGATAACATACTCAAGAGGGAGGTTACAAACTTAGAAGCTTCTTTAAAATAACACAAAAGTATATAATTATGGAAGAGGGCCATAAGAACTTGAATTTTGGGGAAAGCAAACCTTCCTCCAATCACCCTTCTACCAATAAGTCTTAACACTCCACGTAGAAGAGATCGTTGGGATAGAGAAGTCACTAATCAAAGATTGAAAGAGGTCTACAAGAAGGCTTCAAGTAGAAGCTAGTGGGATTCATCAAGGATAACCTCAGATAAGACTCCCTTTAGTTGAGTCGCTTAGGAACCAAAAGTTTCACCAGAGCAGGCTTCTCGTAGATGTAATTTATCTTGATAGTATCCAAAGAGGTTTCCAAGTTGACTCCAGGATGTAATATGGCAATGACATTGTTCTTACCCTTGCATGTTGTCTACTATTACTAATTTGAAGCACCTATCTAATATTTTACATCTCTCATCTCCAAGGGCACTTATATGACACACATACTACCATTGTCAATTGGAATTGTCAAAGCGTATCTGAGAGAACGAAAAACAAAGTGCTTGGCAAGATAGTTCCCATAAACCACTTGAGAGGTATTATACCCAACCTCACCAGGCACCTAGCCATGTGAAAAATAGGCTCCTAGCCTCGCGAGCCTCAACAGACCCCTAGCCATGTTCGAAATAGGTGCCTAGCCTTGCAAGCCTCAACAGGCACCTAGCCATGTACAAAATAGGTGCCTAGTGTGACGTGCTGCGTCATGGCACATCTCCAGGGGGCCATTTTGTATGTATGAGCATGCCTTGGTGCTTGATCATTAGTCAAGTCTTGCACCAAGTAACATCAGGGGTAGGGAATGGTAGTTTTGTAATTATGCATATGTCTCCCAGACAAAAATCATATATATTCCTGGGAAGACTTCATTTCCTTAGAATGCTCCTTAGGGGCGGGGGGGGGGGGGGGTGACGTGGTGACTTAAGGAAGCACCATGGCCACCAGCAGATAGGGGCTTAAGGTGTGTACTCCCTTGCCCTATCAAGGCCTTATATGAATAAAACAATGCTTTGCCATGTCCCTTTGTGTATGCTTTCTTTACGGTCTATGTGTTGCTTGTTTGTTGCCTTCGTTGGGCCATTGTGTGCCACTTGAATGTGTTCTATGCTCTGATTGTTGTGTAAGATGTTGTCTCTGGATTGCTTGCCTCGTGCTTGCTCCCGCTTCATAATTGCCCTTACTTGTGTGAGACTTGTAATGCGGCTAACCATTGACTTTGATTGCCGCAGGTGTGAATTCTAGCCTGACTTGCTAGTTAAGAGCGCTAACAAGTGCCGCACGTTCCATCAATTCGAGTACCGAAGTTGGCGGCCCATGACACCTAGCCATGAGCCTCAATAGGCACCTGGCCAAGTGCAAAATAGGTTTCTTGCCTCGTGAGATATATATATGTAACGACCCAAATTCATTAATTAGGCTTAAGGACCTTGATTAGTGTGCCTGGAAGGCATAATGGGAATTATGTGTGATTTAAATAATTAAGATGCATGACTATGATTTAAAGCATGTTATATGACTATGTGTATTATGTTATGTGATAATTATGTTATGTGATTTGTACCACGTGGGTGTGGTGATATCAATGTGATGCACGTGCCGAGACGGTCCTAGAAAGCTAGATAATGGTAACTGGAGATTTGGTAACTTGTGTAACTATTAGTAACCATAGAGAGTAACAGGTTTGTTGGAGAAGTGGTAGAATTGTAAAGTAAGTAAAAGGACAGGAGTGCCCTTGAGGTTTAGTTAGAAAGGGATATTAGTGAGGGATAAGGTGGTCTTTTGGCAGTGGTATAGATGGCTTTGGCTGAGGGAAATGGATATACACGATTCTTTTATGCTAAGTGTAAATGAAATTAAGGTTTGGAAGGCTAGAGAAATCAAGAAGGGAAAAGGGTGAATTGAGAACCTAGAAGGCAAGTGAAAGAGGAGTGGAGCTGTGTTCTTTGAGGCTAGCAAAGGGTTTAAGGGAGTGGAATCAAACACAGATCAAAGTCTACACTGAGGTAAGGATTTAGTCCCTGTTTTGTTAAGTTCTGAATTTGATTTTGGAAGGAATTGAAAGATAGCCATGGCATGTTTTGCATGGAATTCAGCTGGTTTGTCAAGGGGAAATTCAGTTTAAAGCTTGGATTGGAGGAAGCTCAAGTTTAATTTCTGATTGAGGTAAGGGTATTAAACATGTTTGAAATCTCGTAGCTGTTATGTTTTAAGAATCTAGAGGTCTGGTTTGCACTTTTCTCAAGTTTTGGTTTAAGTGTTTGAATCTGAAATTTAAGTATGAATTCTGTGAGTGGTTGTGTAATTGAGCTAGATTATAATGTTTATAGGTTGTTGAATGGTCTATTTGGGGTTTTGAATTGGTTTTGGGGCTTAGGTATGAATTTGGAATGATTTGGAGTGATTTGGGTTCGAGGAAAGCGCAGGGGAAAACCCAGAAATCTGGGTTCGCGAAGGAGTGTCACGACCCTGTTCTTGGGTGCCGCGACGTGAGGCTGTTCTGGGCGGAGCAAGTTCTCTGACTTGCTGGGCGCCGCGGCTCTAACTTGCTGGGCGCCGCGGCGCTAAGCCAATTTCAGAGCATGAGATTTTGCAATTTTGAGCCTTTGCTCCGGGGGTTCGAGGGATGTCTTCGGTGCATTGTTTTAGGGATTTGGGGGATTCCTAGAGTGTGGGATTGGTTCCGGGAAGTAGTTTTGGATTGGTTAGTGACAAAGGATGTTTCATTTGTGTTGTGACTAGGTCTTTGGAGAGGCTTGGAGTAGAGGACCGTGCTCGCGGCTTCGTGGCATCGGAAACTAGTAAATTAAAAGGTAAGAAAACTGCACCTGGTTGTATGATTGTGATGGGACTAAGTGCTCCCGAGAATTGTGTCGTGTCAATGTTGGTATCACACCATGGGACATGTAAAAGCGGCCTAAGAGTGTCGTACATGATATTAGCGCAAAGGGCGCGAATTGGCCACTGGTAGCCAAGAACAACAGGATAACGGAGGGAGCAGCCTGAGAGCGCTAGCCTTGGTTATCATTTATGAACTGTACATGTTATGAATTGATATGCTTAGTATGTGGAATACTTGATGGTACCGACTGATTATATGGTTGAGATTAGGTGATGCAATATGAGATATTGACTTGCCTGCTAATTGCTTATGCTCTATTGTTGTTGTGTTTTCTTGCTGGGCCTTGGCTCACGGGTGCTACGTGGTGCAGGTAGAGGCAAGGGCAAGCTGGACCAAGCCTGAGGTGGAGAGCTCCGAGGTGGAATGTACATAGCCAACGGTTCGACCGCCATGGTCAAGGAGTGGACCAGGACAGGGATCACCTAACTGCTCGTTTTTCCTTACTATGGCCGGTCGTTGTACATAAACGTTGTGTCTTTTGTAAACGATCTTTGAACTTAATATTTTTGGGATCCCATGTAACAGATGATGCTTATTAATGAAAATGTGGCTTTTGAGACCAAAACGCTTTTAACCCTAGTTCCTTTATAGTTTCAATAACACGATTTTATTTAAATGACTTGATTAGCAAGTCTGGCACTTTATAAACACACAGTGTAACGGTCTTGGCTATCCAGGGCGTTACATATATATATTTTTATAAAAATACTTCTAATATATATATCTATGAGCGGTGAACCTTATAAGACAACATTTGAATCTATAACGTCTAGCTACCCTTATAGAATCTAAGAAAGTCAAAAGGTCCCTCAAAAGTGACCTCCTCACAAATACACACACCCTACAAAAGGACCACGTCGCAGAAGAAAAAAAGGGAGAACAAAGAGATCCCTAAGTCTAGATTAACCAAGTCACCTTACGAAGGGAAAGAGGGCCTTAAAGGAGGTCTTTGGAAAAAATAAAAAAAAAACTCCCTCCAATTCTACAAAAACTAGTGGGCTTTCCCGACACCCAACCACGATAGTCAACTCTGCTGACTGTCGTAATTGGTTAGCGCGATTGTACACCAACAGTTAAAATCTGTAGGCATAGAAACCAATGCCGACAGTGAATAATTGTCACCGTTGCTTTTGACTGTCGCTATTGACCCTAACAACGACAATTAATTTGAGACCAATGACGACAGTTAAAAATTGTCGCTATAAATCTCAACGCCGACAGTTACTAAAAGCCAAATACCGACAGTTATAAAATGTCGACGAAATTCAAATAAAAAAATCTAAAATTAAATATAAATAATGAATAATTAAATTTTAAAAATAAACTAAATTTTGTAATAAATATATTTATAAAAATTACGTATTAATTAAAAAAAATTTAAAACTAGATTTTCTTTTGTTTCAAAAATTTTAATATTATTAATTAACTTTTGTATTTATATGTTTTTATAATAATTTTTATATTAAAATTACACTTATTATGATATAAAGAATAATACTTATTAAATATAATTTTTTTAACATATTTATAAAATTAATATTAATTGAAAAGAGTTACTTTATTAATTGGTTAAATATTATAAAATAATTTAAAATTTTCTACAAATTTATTAGTTGTAATTTCTTTTGATTACTTTGTATTTTTTAAATTTATAATATTATATTTGAATTATTACTGTTTTATTTACAAAAGATATATTTTTTAAATATTAATTTTTTTACATATGTATGTTTGAAATATATATTTTTTTATAATGGCAACAATCCCTTATTGGACCAATGCCGACAGATATAACATGTCGTTATTGGTCTTGAAACATAAGGCCAATAGTGACAGCTTATAACTGTCAGCATTGCCCATTAAGTAGTACATAGTTGAAGTTATATAGCATCCCTTTTTCTTTTTTTTTTCCCACACGCTCTGTTTCTCTCTCTCTCTCTCTCTCTCTCTCGATGCCCACAGGTCCAAATGCTTAGACTTTCTCTCTCTTGCTCTTGACCCATCCACGGCTCTGTGGTGTTCTCTTATCCAAAGTTGACCACACTCCTCCTGTTGACGACACTGCTGCTCCTCCAGCTGGGCGAAGCTGCCGCTCCTCCACCCATGTGAAGCTGAAGCCAACATTGACGCTCCTCCAGTCGTGCGAAGCCGACGCCGACGCTACTCCAGCCATGCGAAGCCGACGCCGACGCTCCTCCAACCGTGCGACACCGTCGTGGTCAGCTCCTCCTCCTCAAGCCACCAGCCCGAGTCCTCCTCAATCCAAGGTTATATCAACCTTTATTTACTATTTTGTTTAATTGTAGTTTTGACCTATTTTTTTATTGTTTTGGTATAGATCTAAAGATTTCAAAGTTTAAAACCCTAAAATTCTAAATTTTAGTGTCTGAATTTGTTCTTTAAAATTCAAGGTTAGCATATAGAAATACATGGTTAACTACACATATGTTAAGCATTTTCATTATTAAAGGTTTGTTCATGTTTATCTTATGGTTACACCTAATCTTGATGACCTTAAATACACTAACTAAATTATAAAAGATAATATGAATGATTTAGAAACGACTACAGTTCCAAAGTTCTGAACATATTAGTATTTGAAAGGATTTAGAACATATTAATTTATAAATAATTGTTAAAGAAAAATATTACTTATTATAGGATTGCTTAGTTTTGACTAAATAATTTATAGCTAGAATCTATTATAGGTGAGTTTATCTAATCTAATCTTTATTTTATTAATTAGGTAATTTCAAACTTATAACTTTTCAAAAAAAAATTATTGATGAAATATTGAATAACGATACAAGCTTTGTGGGCCATAGTTAATGGCGATACGCATGTAGATGTACCATTAAGCAAGAGACATTGTATTACTTTTGAGTACAATATATTTCATGTTAAAATATTCAAGCATTAATTTTATTTTTTGGTAGTGGAATTGGCAAGGAGCATTAGAAAAACTTGCTATTGATTGGAAGAGGTATATTCTTTTATTCTTTTTAACATCATATAAGTGCACGTTAGAGGAGTTGGAATATCTTAAATATTCATTCATAGTGAAGTAGGTTCTGAGATTATAATTGTGTGTTGCGGTGATAACGGAAGGTTGAGAACTTGCATGTCGTATTGAGGTAGGTTCTGTGATATATATAATAGTGTAATAGGGGAGATATATGGAAGAAAAATTGCTTGTTTTTTGAATTAATTGAATTGATATTGACAAATTGTTAGATTACAAATATAGGAGAAGTGATTTCCGTTTTAAATTTAGCCATGATAATTATGTGCTATTTATTTTTGTTGTTTAATTCCTGTGAATTTAGTTCATATTCTAAATTGGATATGTTGTATTAACAGAGGAAACTCTGTCAATTTTTTTTTAGATTATTTAATTGAACATAATTCTGAAAAATAGGTTTTGCTTGTTTTTTTTTTCTTTTCTTGAAGAACTTAAATACACTAAGTCATAAAAGACAATGTAAATGATTTAGAAACTACTACAACTCCAAAGTTCTGAAAAGTACCAACAATAATATTATCATGATCTTTGTTTAAAAATAATAATATTGTCATGATCTTCAATTACATTTGTTGCCCACAAAGAAAAAAAAAAAGAAAAAAACCACACATCATAAAAAGTTTTTTGTCATTGTCTTATCTGAATTTATACATAAATTTTTTTATTTTAATGAATAAAACCATACACGTAATTAGACTTCCATATTGGGAGTGGGGCAAAGTGTTAGATCAAAACCCATTAGGTGTGTATTTATTGTTTTTATTTAGCTAAACTTTTTTTAAGGAAAATTAAATATTAAAATAGCCAAGTTATTAAATATATATTTATGGTTTAGTTGATGCGAAAGCTTTCTAATCCACTTAATTAATTAACCTCATATAAACATTATTGATACTCTCGAACAACTAAATAATATAACATATTAAATTAATAAATAATTGTTAACGTAAAACATTACTTATTATAGGATTGCTTCACGTAGTTTTGACTAAATAATTTATAGTTAGATTCTATTATAGGTGAGTTGATCTAATCTAATCTTAATTTTATTAATTAGGTAATTTCGAACTTATAACTTTTCAAACAAAATTTACCATATACTGACGGTGAACTTAATGAAGTTACAGAAGAGTGGACAAAATATGCTCTACCGCATCTCACTAAATAATGGCATGCACTCGGTACCTATGTGCGGGGATTTAGTCATTTTTGGAACTTTATATTTATTTTATTATAAATTTTTAAAACTAATCAAATATAGAATCAATCTAACAAATTATAGGTTGAGTTAATTTAGCTTTTGATGTGCATACTTTGCTAAATGTCATTTTTATGACAAACTAGTTCTTTTGGAACTTTGCTAGATATCCATTTTATGAAAAAGAAAAAAAATTGGAGTTATGTATTTCTTTTATTAGAAATTATTAGAACTAATCAAATACAAAGTTAATGTTACCAGTGTTGATTTAATTTAACTTTTGATGTGCATTCTTTTACTGCAATTGCTACGTAGATTTTGAAACCATGGGGCCTTGACAACATATCTGCAATGCCCTATGTTGTGGAAACTTTGCAACAGTTTAAAACTATTACCATAGAGAGCCAATCACGATACCTACTAACTGTCGGCGTTGCCAGCAACGATGATACCTAATAACTGTCGGTGTTGCCAGCAACACCGACACCTAATAATTTTCAGCATTGCTCGCAACAGCGATAATTTTTATTTGTCGGCGTAGCTACCCCTACGTCGGCATAGAAAAATACGACAGTTCGTCAACGGTCTTCGTTGCTCAATAGTGATAGTTAAAAACTCTCGGGAAAGCCTATTTTTGTAGTAGTGCTCACAATCAACAAAAGGGCCTTGAAAATAGGCGCTTGCGAGGTTTCACAAGTACCATCTCCCTATAATAGGCGCTTGCGAGGTCCTAACCGAAGGGGAGATCACCTCAAGGAGCAAAAGGGGTCCTCATAATAATCCTAGGTTGACCAAAGTCACCTAGCCCAAAAAGGGTCTCAAAGAAGACGCTTGTGAAAAAAGTCTCAAAGAAGATGCTTGCAAAAAGGGTCTCGAAGAAGACGCTTGCAAAAATAGTACTATGCATAATGACGAGAAGGACGCTTCTCGCACAAAGTAAAACGCACGCACAAAAATATATAAAAGGATAGCAAGAACCCAAAGGGTCAACATATCCTTACAAGTAGTCAAGGTGCACCAATAGACATGAATCACACACAGTAGGGAGGTCCCAAAGGGAACCATTTCAAAATAAAGAGGAGATAATAAGAACCTTAAGGGCATAAAAGGACATGATAATTTTCTGTCACAAAATAAGAATAAGACATAGCAGGACTTGTTAAAAGTTCCTCATGAAGAAAACAAGAGAGCTAGAAAAACCTCCCAGGAAAAATAAGTCAAGTAGCATTACAACCAAATCAAAGTGAAAAGAAAGAAGTTACCCACACATGGGAGCAAAAGACGGGGCAGGAAAATACTTCATGGTTTCCCACTGCGAGCATTCCATTTAGCAGCCTTAGCAACATCGTGGTCACAAAATGAGGAGAAGTCGGAGCTAGGGTTCTGTTTCCAACACCATATAAGAACTTTTACTTCTCACCGATGAAAGTGCACTTTCTACTTCGGTTTTTACCTAAAAACCGAAGTTAAAGGTGCACAAGGGCCGCGTTTGGCTCGGCCATTTTTTTGCATTTTTATTATCTCTAAACATAATACACGGGCTTGTGCAACCAAACACGACCCTCTTCACTATGAATTTTTCACTTCGTTTTTTTTAAAAAGCGAAGTAGTATGTAATTTTTTTCAGAGCGCCAATTTCAAAAGCGAAGTAAAAGAGTTTGAAAAGGTTTTTACTTCAGTTTTTTTGTATGCTCACTATAAAAACCGAAGTAAAAGCCTATATTTCTAGTAGTGACCTTTTCTTACTCATAGACGAAGAGGAAGTCTTCTCTACAACTGCTCCTATCTTGTGTGTGGCCTCAATAAGTTGTTTCTCATCTCCCTAAATTTTGATAGTAAGTCGATCATTCGACGCCCCAACCAAAGATAGATCTTTTTTCGACATCACTTACACTTCAAGGGTATTAATCAACGATCAAGTACTGGTAGACTTAACGATCAAATGGACCTGCTAATAATAAAGAAAAAGCCAACAAGACTAAGGGACTACAAGAAAGAACTGTTAAAGCACTCTTCACTCTGAAATCTGACAAGCACTGGATGCACACAAACCACCCAGGGAAATGCCTTAGGAGCACCACATGAGGGCTCCCCACAGCTAGACGCTACTTCTTGAGCTCCTCCAAGTAGTCTACCTCAAGCTCCTTCGTGTGGCCTGATGTTGTATACACAAATGGTACCCATAGGATCTGTACCAAGGAATGATTGGCATTAATTAAACTTTAAAAGAGTTTTGAGGATAACCATTCATGAAGTAAGCTTTTCCATATCTCATAAACACAAAAACACACTTATACATTGCATGTCATAAAGATGGCACAAAAAGAGTCTACAAGAATGCCTATAGGCCCTCTCATAGACTTGGGGGAAAGTGTGGATGTCAAAATTGCACATCAAGTAAAGCACCCAAGAGGAGTCCCAAGAGATAGGAAAAGACTCTAGGATCAAACTCGTACCAACTTGGAGCTTGGGGGAGAGCACAAGCCTCCCTTGAGCTTGGGGGGCGAGCTCAAGCCTCACTAGGGCTTGGTGGGCGAGCTCAAGCCTCCCTAGAGCTTGGGGGTGAGCTCAAGCCTCCCTAGGGCTTAGGGAGCGAGCTCAAGCCTCCATGGAATTTATTATTTACTAAGAAACTAATGCGAGCACGGAGAAATGAAAAGATAAGCAAAAAATTTTTCCAACACCCAAAAGTTGCTTTGACGAGATGAAGGAGACACGAGGACCAAGCTCACACTCCCTAGGACCCTAGGGGCGAGCTCAGGGGGAGATCTCACCTAGGGGCAACCTGGGGGACGAGCTCAGGCCCCCCTAAAGCCGTAGCATAGGTTCAATCCCTCCTCAGACCATGAAACATGTGCAAGACTCCCTAGAAGCCAAGATGATTATTTGGAGGGCCTAAAATACTTGGAATACAAACTTAAGGCCATCACCAAGCTTGAAAGGAAATAAGCTCAAAGAGTCCCTATAGCTTGGGGGCAAAGTTCCTCCTCAAACTCGAGCTTTAAATGTCTTGCACTCAAGCTGTCAAGGACTTATTAAGGCATGGGTAAAGAGGATGTAGGAAAAAGGCCCGAGTAGTATGGAGTATGAACCAGACATGACCATCCGAAGAGTAGTGGTCGTACATAAGTCAGGAGAGTAGTTGTCGTACAAAGTACTAAGAGGGCGCACACCTCATCCCACGCCTCCGACAAATGTCAGGCCTGACAGACCTAGAGCCTGACACCACTAATGCCTGCTCCATGATCCTTTGAGGTTCCCTGTCATACCACTACCTCTTTGTCCCTGTGGGACCGTTTTTGTACTAAGAGCCATTAGAGGTCCCCTATAAATATGACCTTCGTTCAACTAAGAAAAGAGTCGAAAAATGATGCATTGTAACCATAAATTCATGAGTGATACGAATATTCTCTCCATTTCCACTCCGCAACTTGATTCTAAGTTCAGATAGCTATCCTAAGTTGTTCTAAGTTTCTTTACAACTTTTCATTTACTTTTAAGATCAGAATTTTTCCAATCAAACTTGGTTGACAAGTTCTTATCATCAATAGGCACGAAGAGGTGCAAAACCATAACTATTTCACAAAAGTTAACGTATGAGATTGGACTTTTGGTATAGACATTTATAAATCACATTTTTGGGTCCAAAGTGTTTCTTTTGAGTATATGAGAGTACCCAAAAAGTTTGGGAGCATTTGGGGATGTTTTGAGACATGTTTTGGAGTGCAAAGCCAAAGTTATTTGGGAGGCGATGCGTTGCTCAAGCAAGAAACAATAGACCAGGCTACATGTCCCCTGGGATGTCCGTACAATTTCGTACATTGACGTGTTTTGGCTCCAAAATTAAAATTAAATGCTCTAATCTCATTAGCTGAGTCTATTGAGGTTCCTATACTATTTAAAGGGGTCATTTGAATTAATTGGTGACTTGATCACTCACATCTCTCTCTAAAATCCTCTCTCTCTCTTTAGCTCTCAACATTACTAGTTTTCTCGAAGAAACTATTCAAGCATTGCTTGACTTGCATGAATTTCAAGGCTTGTTAAATCCCGAATCTCATTCTACTTGGTTGAAGCTTCAAACAATAAGGGAAGACTTGGAATAGAGATTTTAGAAAAAAATATTCTTATTGTGTATAAGCCTTAGATGTTCCCAAGTTTTAAGATTCAAGCTGCTGAAAACAAAATGTTGTATCTCTCTAAACACTAATTTTGTATTTGGGTTATTCTATGGTGTTTATGTTGTTAGTATTGCTGAGTAAATGTTTCTAAGTTTATCTTATAATCATTTAATATCTAAATCCTTTATAATCAAGATTTGCATTCATACCATGAACATGGTTATTTGATTATCAAGATTTGCATTCATACTTTGAATAAGGTTCTTGATTAGCATCTAGGGTTTGTAATATTGAAATTTTCCTATTAAGCATTGTTGATTAAGAAAGTGTGAAGTCATAAATTCCCAACAATCAAAATCTATTTCTATAATTACTTTATTTTTGTATTTTGCATAAAAACAATGATGGAAATTTGTCCATCTTCTACAATTTTCAAATCCTTGTTTCAAGATTTGGTTTGCGTTGAACACATAACCATGAGAGATAAAAGAAAGTTCTATTTGGATATTCTCTACATGAATGTGGATATGGATTCAAAGTATTCATTAACAAAAGAAAAGACAACTCAATGGGATTAAATACTTAAGGAGATTGATATCATCAAATTTCTTATTTATAGATGTGTAGATTTCAAGAATTTGAATGAAATGTGTTTGCTGCCATATTTTTGTGAGTTTGAGTTTATTGTGTATATTAATAGATCAATGCTGAATGTTAATAAATAATTCAAGGGTTATTGTTATACTTTTATTGTTTATAAAGTTATTGATCATCATTTGAGATATGGTAATTGTAAAATTAACCATAATGAGATTAGGGTTAAAGCAATTGATGTTGAGATCATTGCACTTCTAAATGAATTTAATTGGGTCACTCTATTTGATGATGAGATCTTTGTGTCCTTGATTTAATTCATTGCATTCAATCAGGAATGCATTGTAACCCTAATTGAGAATAATGCATTCGATGAATAATGTATGATAACCCTAAAGAGAATTTACATAGTTCATGCATGTAGTGATGAGACTAATGCAACCTTAAGAGAAGGTTAACATGTCAATGCAATTGATGATGAGATCATTGCAAAAGAAAGTGAAGATATTAAGGTCAATTCATTTGGCGATGAGATCATTTCAAACCTAAGTAATGATACCAAGGCCAATGCATTTGATGTTGAGATCATTTCATCCTTGAGTGAAGTTAATGCAACCCAAGGAATGGTGCAAGGATGGTGGTATGATACGTGTGCCACCATTCATGCATACAATGATGAATCTCTTTCCAAAACCTTTTAAAGTGCAAAGGTGGGACTTGAAGTTCAAACGTGAAATGAAAAGAGATCCAAGATACTTGGAAGGGGCTGCATTGATGTGTTCTTCATTAATGGAAAGAAAGTGACCTTAACTAATGTTTTCTATGTTCCCGATATGACGAGAAACATTATAAGTGAATGTCTATTGGGTAAATCCAGTATCAAAATGGAGTTTGAATTCAATAAACTTATTTTGACTAAATTGGGCACTTTTGTTGGAAAAAGTTATTCATGTGATGGGATGATCAAACTATGTACCCTTGATAATGACAATAATTATATGACATCTAATTCTTGTAATGTGGTTAATTCTAGCTCTATTACTTTGTGTCATAATAGACTTGCTCATATAGGTTATAACACAATTAAAAGAGTTGATAAATGTGGATTGATTAATTTTGATGTGAATGAGCATGATAAATGTGAATTATGTGTTTGGTCTAAAATGGTAAAGAAGAACTTTCAAAGTGTTGATAGATGTTCAAACTTGCTAGATTTAATACATAGTGATTTATGTGAATTGAATGGCATGTTGACTAGTGAAGGAAATAAATACTTCACGACTTTTATAGATTATTGATCTAGGTATACTTATGTGGATTTACTTAAGAGTACATTTAATGCATTAAAAATCTATAAAGCTGAAATAGAAAATCAATTGGAAAGGAAAATAAAGACTCTTAGAAGTGATAGAGGTGGTGAATACTTTTCAAATGATTTCAATGTATTTTGTGAACAATATGGTATTATAGTTGAAAGCACTGCACCATACACTCCACAACAAAATAAAATAGTGGAAAGAAAGAATAGGACTTATCTTGAGATGATTAACTATATGATTTTACATGCTAAATTGTGTTGTAATTTTTGGGTTGAAGCTTTGTAGGGCGCGTGTCATATATTGAATCGAATTCCTAAGAAAAAGAAGAATGTGTCTCTGTTGACGCGGTTTTTTAGCAATAGAGGATTTAGAAATCTGACAATAAAGAGATTAGGTTTTTCGTAAACCGAATGTATAGGAAATGGAAAAAAACAAGAGTGCAAAATGCTCACACGATTGTACGTGGTTCAATGGTTAAAATCCACCTAGTCCACGAGTCACTCTTATTGATTTTTTTAGACTCTTTAAGAAATTATTGATGACAATTTTAGCAGAGTTTTTGCATACAGAAAATTGATCCCTTTTACTATCTGTTCCCCTTGTATTTATTAGAGATTCTCATGGACAATTTTGAGTAACCATACATTAATATGGTCATTGAAAATTTTGGGTAACTTCCCATTTGCATATATATATATATATATTATTGCCTAGTAAATTTATATTCGTTATATCAGGTAGTAAATGCTTAATAAAATATGGGCCTTTATGAGGCGTATAAAGAATCTTCGAGTCTTTTGGGATCCTTCACTGTGCATCATGACCAGGCTTCCGCAAGTTGAACACTTCCTTCGAGCTAGGTGTCGTAGGACTAGGCTGCTCTGAGACAAGTCACGTTCAGAGTTTCACGAAGACGATCTAGGCGATGCATATCTCAAATAAAGTTGTTGGCGCAAGAAGCAATCTGGAGACTATCTGGTTTTTGTAAGTTGTCAAGTTGACTCAAGCTACTCACTATAGAGTTAGCAAGATTCTCTATACGTTCACTTTCTTCATATGCTTGTCTGCTAGTTGTACCCCGTGCTGAGTAATTCAGCTCGTATTTTTGGGGTACAACATTTTCCCCCAAGCTCCTGCTCATGCATGACGTCACTTCTGACACGCACAATAGGGCTTTTCGACTTCTATTATGAGACAATGTGCCCACCCACTCACTCGAGTACGTAGCACATGTCAATCTGTAATAGGCGCTTGTTCGGGTTTCGAGTGGTGTGATAGTTGTTCTGTCAACTTCTTGCCGCCAGTTGGTTTATTTAATTAAGGCCCTTGGATCTCAAACTGATCTAATCCTATGGCCTAGATCGGTTCCCAAAGTTTACTATAAATAGGAGAGCCAAGCCTGAGCCTTACCACCTTGCATTCGAAATTCTCCTTTTGCCTTTCTTCTTCTCAAAACATTCAAAATTTCTGAAATCCCTTGCTTGCAAGAGATCCCCAGGTCCTCACGCTCAGATTTTTCAAGCATTTTCTGATCTTACTTCACTCATCGATTAAGAAACTAATTTGTAAGTATGATCATCCCTGGTTTGAATTTCATTTTCTCATGTTTCAATAAGTTTTGTGAAATTTGCCAGTACTTTGTCTTACTTTGGTTCTGTTTAAGTTTAGTGTTGGATTTTGTTATGCCAAAAACAATAGCACTAGATCCGATTAGAAATAATACACAAAAAGTGGGTGATTTTCTACGTATCCTGGGTTTGCAAGAGGAACATTTGAATATGTGAATTTGAAGATTTGAGGGTTTATAGGTTCAGTTCTGGGTAGCTTAAGGGTCATGGTATCTTGAGTGGTTTTGCATTAATTTTCTTTCCAAAGAGGTACTGGGTTTTACATGCAAATCCCAAAGTATCAAGGTTTCCCAAGGTTATGGCGCATGGTTTCTAATCGCGCGTCAAATCACATATTAGCCATAGGTGAGAATCTAGCTCGTAGGTATCTTAGGTCAAGTAAACCAAATCTAAAACTCTAGGTTTCCCTCACTTCTAGTGTCATAGCGAGGTTATATCTTAGGTCGCCCCTAATAGCTTGCTTTGTTGCCAAGCGAACTAAATTATGGCCAACCAGAAGAAGAAATTAGTGGTGAGCTCATCCTCTCAAAAAAAAAAGTAAAGATAAGCAGGTCGCCTCTGAGATTCCTATTCCCCACTTTGGCCTAGTGGTGGATATGCAAGTCGTGGTTGAACCTGACGCGTTCTTCGAGGCTGAGCATATCGAATCTCAGAAAAAGACTCAGGGCAAGGTGAACAAAATCTTAATGAGCCACGGCATCTAGACAAGCTACAAAGTATTTGTTGCCTGCCCTCCGTTAGATGGAGAGCGGAACTGCACCCTGCTCCAGGACAAATTTGGGGCTAGGAGTGATGATAACCTGAAGGCAGCTACCTTCTTTCCCCGAGACCAGTACTTCGTACATTTTTTAAACTATGTGGAATTGGCTCTATTCCTGTAACGCCCTGGAAAACCAAGACTGTTACACTATGTGTTTAAAATAGTGCTTAACTTGCTAAGCAAATCGTTTGAACTTAAATGTGTAATTAAGACTAAGGCATGGTCAAGTATTAAAAGATTTGGTCAACAAAATGGTTATTTTTCGTTAAACATTAAGTTTGTACACGGGATCCCAAAATTAGTTTACAGACTTGTAAAAGATAAATAAAATACAACTTAGCCATCGAGCAGGCTGCATATTTACACATCACCCCCTGAAGCTCTCCAACTCATGGATGGTTCCACTATCCTTTCCCCTTACCTACACCACGTAGCACCCGTGAGCCAAGGCTCAGAAAAAAAAACATAAACTAGCATGCACAACAAGGCAACAGTATAAAAGCAGTAAATATTATTCATCAGATTCAGTTAACAACAAAATATAACTCACCAACCAATAGTATTAATCAACTTAGTCAAATATACAAATGAAACTCATCAAACAATCACAATGATTAAGTGTGAACCACACTTTTGTTTATGGTATAATATCCAGGCCCGACGCCCTTAAACTGAGTTCCCTAGCCTCTTAGCCGACACTGGCACCCTTAGGCCGACCTGCAAACATATATATTCACAAATACACAATAGATAGCAAGTAATCAATGGAAGCGTATACAGGCATGCCCATCAAGACATTCTCAGTTACAGATATGTTCATATTCATAATATATTCATGTAAGGGGTTTAAGCCCCAATCACAACTCGGGTGCAGTTTTCTTACCTCAGGTCCCGAGCAGCTAGCATATGGCAGCCCTGAGCATGATCCCCGATCCTTGAGCCCTTGTGGTATAAATTAGTCACAATGCGATAGTGGATAACCATTAAAATCCTAAACCAATTAGAAGCTTTGGAAATAAATACTAGCCTCCAAGACCTTGAATTCTACTAAATCAGGTAGTAGAATTTGTCCAGACCGCTTAGGATTAAATCTTCGAGCCTCCCCAAGCCTAAAAACCAACCTAGGCCATGGCTGCCCAGGCGTGCCACAACCTGGTCCTGAGGTTCCCGGCGTGCCTCAACTCAGAGGTGCCTGCCTCATGCTCTAGGGGGGAGGCGGGCCGCAACTTGCCCCTAGGGTCGCGGTGCGCCCTCAAGTCAGCAAGCCCCCTGGGCCCTCTGGGGAACGCAAGCCTCGGTGCCCATGAACTTGGTCGTGGCACGCCCCCGTGAACCCTGAAATCCCTGGGTTTCTCTAACGTTTTCCCACCTCAAATCAACAAATAACACTTGAGACTTTCTGCCAAAACCCATAATTAAGTATATGACTCTTAACCACATAGCTTAGGCATAAAAACACTCAAAATCTCACTGAAATTACCACCCCAAATCAACAATCAATCATCACTCAAAAACCTAGTCATAGCCATCCTCATAACCTGAATTCCTAATAGAAACTAGACGGAATCCTTACCTCAAGTTAAAGCTTTAATCCTCAGTAATTACTTTGTTATCTTGGCTTGATTCTTCAATAACTAAGCTTCAATTTATAGACCTTTTTCCCAGCTTAAACCAAGCTTTTCCCCTTCAAAATCCCCTTAGTTTCAACACACAAGAGAGGGAGAGAGAGAGAGATAGTGCTAGAAGTTTGAGAAATTTTTGGTAACTCTGGTTATTTCCTAGGATCATCTGAGTATATCTCTTAATTAAAAAAGAAAAAATTGCCCCTTATCTTAACCCAACCTCCGAGTTGTCCATTAAGGGAAAAATACTCATTAATCCTGATTCTCGCTAATTCCTCAAGTCATCGTACCAATTCCCAATTATTCTCGACATACCCATTTAATAACCCAATACTTTACTTGTTACTCAGCAAGTCCCAAGTATATGATAAACTTCTCAAAATACCTCTAGGCTCACCCCGAGTAGGGTATTAAACCCCGTTGTGACTTTTCTGCTAATCCGCTCACTAGGATCGCCTCGAGCCATATATTAAAAATATATCCATATAATGATGTGGTCTCAATCATCTACACACATATAATCACATTTATGCCCACAATGGGCCAATATTACAAATATTCCCTTACTATCAAGAATGGGCCCATGTGCATATTTAATACACATAAACATGTATTTAAATCAATATCATCATATAAATCATGTATGCTACATAGTCACACCTTTAATCAATTAATTCAACATATATATCCCATTGTGCCCTCCAGGCACAGTAATCCAGACCCTTAGCCTGAACAATAAATTCTGGTCATTACAACTATCCCCTCCTTATTGGAATTTCATCCTCAAAATTTATTCAATCATCTTGGGATACCAATCCCGCAAATATGTCTATAGCCACAAAATTTAGTCCTTAATCTCTTTATCCTTTAGTAACACTCTTACTAGAGTGATAGTCTTATTCCATAAGACTTTATCTCATTTATCACAAATTCCATTAACTTTTCCTTGATCGGTAAATTCCACTAAAATCCTAGGGTCACCTCACCCTATCAGCGGTAAAACTTAACACTCCTTTCCTTGACACTGGCACCAGTAACACTTTATGAGCCACCACCCTTACTAGGGTAAGGTTAATCTGTAGGCCCCTGTCCTAGTCCTTGGCAGTTTTGGAAGTGTGAGTCCCGTTCACACGAACCAAGGTGTGTTAACTCATTTTGTTGAGTCACAACTTCTCATATCCAATTATCTTACTTACAGTCTAATGTATTCCACTCTTACGGTTCACCACTATACTCTTTTCTCCTTCCAGTACACAAAATTTTGCTCATAACATCCATTCAAGTTCCTGTATACAATATTCATAAGGAGGTAATACGATACTCATTTAGAATCTCCACCTCCACACCAGGTTCAACCAAATTCCTCATTTGATCTTCATATCCTAATCCGTTCATACTATAAATGGTAGGGTTCTTAATCATTCCCACAAAATCTCCTCCATAAAATTTATTGTTCATAGAGTTACATCTGTCAGCTATCAACTGCATGTACTATACCAATCTTTGTCGTTACCTCATCTGACTTTACTGTAATCCGTGGCATCTTATCAAACTGGTACAAACCTTTCCAATTTAAGGTATCAACTTCCATGTTAATCTTCCTCTATACAATCAAGGGTTTTCAATGTGAATCACCCATTAATTCCCACTACGGCCTTAGTCTCGTGATTACTCTTCCATGGGTGATCATACACTTTAATTCTTTATACTAACACACACACTACTTTTCCATAGGTGTCGTTTTTGCACCCTAACTGAGGTTATCTGGCATTACCATCAACCTAACACCCCACACAGAACATTTGTTTCTTATCCTTTCATCTACCATGAAGTACGAATAGTCATTCCTTTCATTATGTACACGGGCTCACCTTATTCTTTGACGCACCACCCTACAGTTCCATGTCTTAAGCAAGGACAATATATCCATCATGCCATCCTCCTGTATTAGTCCACCGTATACACATTCCAACATCATAGTGTGCTAACCAACCCTTATTCTATCTTCTGAAAATCTGGTATGACACAATCCATTCAAACAAACTCGAGGTTCTTATGTTACCTCAATCTTGGGTATAGCTGTCTCTGAAGATGCTTCAAGTAGTACCTGACGTGTCTTTCCGGTCTCTCTGTACTTCTCACCCCTCAGGCGTTCTTCGATAATTTATTTGTGCCTTCTTGTTGAATTCCTTCATACATGATCCCACCACTTCCTAAAGCGTGACCTTGTCCTTCGCGTAACCCTGCTTCAACAGTCTTAGTATCATCAACGAAGTGGTCCTTCGCGTTTTGCTTCTAACTGGGAGTGGACCGAAACAACCCTATTCAATCTGAATATGGCTTGTTCATTTCATTCCTATACTCTCTGTTTATCGAACTTATTTGCATCATTAAAGCATGGGTAAGTTAAGATCCTTCCTTAAAAACCTATCACATTCCACTCGGTGCAAGAAGTAATTACTTAAATGTCCTTTTCCTTGATCCTCAGCTGGTTATAACCAGATCGAGGGTCAATTTCTGAGAACATTGTCCTATCTTGCAACCAGGAAATTGAACCATTCATTCTTAACAAACGGTGTTGACGTGTCCCATGAGGTGATACTCTGTCCAATCAACCTTTAAATCAAATACCTCTTCAACTGAACCATTAATTCTTCCCGCTGAACTAATATCGTTCTTCATGATGTCCCTGTTACTGAGTTTGTCCACACCTTAATCTCATCGCGTACTGAACAATTCCTTGTACACCCATCTGAAACCTTACTAGCCAATCTAGTTTCCATTCATTCTAACTGATATATCCCAAGTGGTACCTACCATAATATCTAGGCATCACGTAGATGCAACCGGGTCATTCCCTTTAAAATCCTAACGTTACCACCATCTCTTGTAATCCATGGTTGTCCCTTATTTAATAGATTCATATCATAATACTCATATCATAATACTTATTTAATAGATTCGGGAAGTTATCGATTTTCCAACAAGCACTAAAATCTCATGCCCTATGGCATGGCAACCAAAAAGTATGTGCCTCAAATCTATGTCTCTTCTGAGAGATACGTACCAAATCCATAAATTCATTAGTTCTTGCAGTTCAAACTGCGTCACGATAGTCTCTTTCATTGAACCACTGTCTAAATTCCTCTCAACTCATCACAGCTACATTCCAGGTCTGGGGTACTACTTCCCACCATGTCTGGGCATCCTCCTACCGCATACGCGTGGCACAACTACTATATCTTGGCCTACCACTCTCATATCATCGAGGACGGAGCTAATCACGCCCTTCTACTGATCAGTTCTAAACAGACCCACACCTCCATCAGAATTTGGAGGATAATGCCTCTAGATTCTTTCAAATGATAATTCTTATCTGTTTCCACCCTCAAGCTAAACCAACACTTGTACCATTACTGTCAGGATATACGAGGCCGTGTTCCCAGACAAAACTCGCTGTCTCACCCATCTAATCCCCTCACTTTGATCAGGCAGTCTCGCTTGCATAATTGCAAACATTTGCTGCAAATTCCAGGGAAGATGGAGGGTTTGACCCTAACTATCATTTGCAATCCCCATACTAACAATACAAGTTCCAGTTGACTTTCTTGAATACATATTTCCTGAATCAGTCCATAGTCAATGACTTAACCCGTCAGCCCTGATATTCATATCCAGATTCATCCCAATGGCAGGTCAAAACAATCACAATAATCACACACACACACACACAATATACATATCAAAACAGAAATCTACCTTGCTCATGCATCATCTATCAAATCCCATTTCCACCAAATACATTCATACACATCATGCTCTCTATACTAGCACGCAGATAAGGAACATAAGTTCAATTTAAATAATTAACCACATAATCATGTCATTAGATACCTAACAGCAAGTCTAGCTTATCTTTAGCGGCGATTGTACATGCTCAACCAGTCTTCAGGAACCCTTAAACCTAGACCGCTCTGATACTAAGTTGTAACACCCTCTATAACCAAGACCGTTACACTATGTGCTTAAAATAGTGCTTAACTGGCAAAGAAAATCGTTTGAACTTAAATGTGTATTTAACACTAAGTCATGGTCAAGTATTAAAAGATTTAGTCAACAAAATGGTTATTTTTCATTAAAATATTATGTTTGTACAAGGGATACCAAAATCAATTTACAGACTTGTAATAGACAAATAAAATACAATTTTGCCATCCTAAGTGACAAAAGAGAGTTTAACCCTAGTTCCTCCCAAGCTATCTCGATTGTGGCGATCGACCAGGCTGCATATGTACACACCGCTCTGAAGCTCTCCAACTCATGGTTGGTTCTGCTATCCTTTTCCCTTACCTGCATCTCGTAGCACCCGTGAGAGAAGGCTCAGCAAGAAAACATAAACCAGCATGCACAATAAGGCAATAGTATAAAAGCAGTAAATATAAATCATCAGATTTAGTTAATAAAAAAAATATAACTTACAAACCAGCAGTATTAATCAACTCAGTCAAATATACAAAATAAACTCATCAAACAATCACAATGATTAAGTGTGAACCACACTTTTGTTTATGGTATAATATCTAGGCACGACGACCTTAGGCTGAGTTCCTTGGCCTCTTAGCCGACCCCGGCACTCTTAGGTCGGGCTGTGTTCCGCACACTTGCTATCGTCCCCCGACACACTTAGGCCGCCCTGCAAACATACATATTCATAAATACACCATACATAGCAAGTAATCAATGGCAGGATATACAGGCATGCCCATCCAGACATTTTTAGTTATATATATGCTCATATTCTTAATATATTGATGTAAGGGGTTTAAACCCTAATCATAACTTGGGTTCAGTTTTCTGACCTCAGGTCCCGAGCAGCTAGCATATGGTAGCCCCGAGCACGATCCCTAATCCTTGAGCCCTTGCGGTATAACCTAGTCACAATGCGATAGTGGATAACAATTAAAATCCTAAACAAATTAAAATCTTTTGAAATAAATACTAGCCTCCGAGACCCTGAATTCTACTAAATTGGGTAGTAGAATTCATCTCGAGCGCTTAGGATTAAATCCCTAAGCCTCCCCGAGCCTAAAAACCAACCTAGGCCATGGCTTTCCAAGCGGGGTGCGACCTGGCTCTTAGGGTTGCGGCGCGCCTCATGTAACGACCCAAATTTCCTAATAAGGTTTAGGACCTTGATTAGGAGGCCGGGAGGGCCATAATTGATTATTTGTGCTATTATATGATAATATGCATGTTTATGTGGATCATATTATTATATGATGATGAATGCATGCATATGGGTATATATTTTTCTATGGGGGCATTTTGATAATTTGGCCCGTTGAGGGCGTAATTGTATAATTGTATATATATTGGTAGTTATTGTTGAGGCCACATTATAATGTGGATTTGTTTGACCTTTTGGACATGAGACGATCGTTGAGTATTAGTTAGCGGTTTGGTCATAACGGGGTTAAGTTTGGGGCTCGGGGTGAGTCTCGGGGTAATTTGGTGATTAGAGCGTTGTCGGGAGTTAAGGGGTAACAGGATATGAATTATTGGTATTTGAGAATATTGAGAATAACGGGAATTGGAGGGTGTTAATTATGATTAACAAGATAGGTGCGAAAGGACGATTTTGCCCTTGGTGGCTGTTAAGGACTTTAATTAAGCTTGAGGGAGTTTAGGTCATTTTAACTTTAAGAATATATATTGCTACTTAGGCTGGAAAATAGTAGAAGGCTGTAGGAGAAAATAGAGCACATCTTGCTTCATCAACCGACTGCCATTTTCTTCCTTTTTCTTCAATTTTTGAAGCTTTTTTTTTGGGGAATTAAGCTGGGAATCAAGTGTTGAGGATCTAGGGTATTGTTCCATCATTAAAGAGGAGTTCATACCAAGCTTGAGGTAAGATTCCAACCACTAGAACTCTGGTTTTCTGCTCTGTTTTTTTTACTGAGTTTAGTTGAGATTTTGGGTTTGAAAGTAGAGAATCCAATGGGGTTTTTGGCAAAGGTTGGGTAGGTTATGATGCCTAGGACTAGTATATATGGTATTTGGGTTCATTTGGGGGTTTAAATGGTGTTTGGAAGTTTTTGAAACAGGTTGAAAATGGAGAATTCGAAGGAAGAAGAACCAGGGCCATGTCTGCCTGGTCCTAGCGCTATAGCGCCCAGAGGGTAGCGCTACAACGCTAGCCAGGGAAAAATGTCCATGGTTGTAGCGCTGGGGCGCTAGGGGGGTAGCGCTGTAGCGCTACCTTTTTTTTCACAGATGCATATTTTGGGTGTTTTTAAGGGTTTTTGGCTGGGGGTTTCAATTCTTAAGGCTCGGGATCGAATCTACTCACTGTTTGGGTACTATTCGGGGTCCCGGAAGTGAGGTTTAGGTTAAGACTCATTTATTGGTATTTTCATTAATTAGATTCTATATATGGTTATGACTAGGTGACCGCTAAGGGATTAAAAGATCGATCGCTCTCGAGGGTCATTCGTAAAGTGTTTCTCACTCAAACAAGATGTAAGAAAACTGCACCCGATTATGTGGTTAGGTTGGGACTAAGTGTTCCCTATATTTGTATGCATTATTATGTGATTGTGAAGGGACTATGAGCTCCCTATAATTGTATGATGTCATAGATGGTATTATGCCATGGGAGATAAGATAAACGGCCTAAGGGTGCCGTAAATAATATTTGCGCACATGGCGCGACTCGGACACTGGTAGCCGAGGACAGCTTATTAATCACTGAGCTTGGTTAAGCTAGCCAGAGTCAGTGGGCATTACACTGGGGGCAGCCTAAGTGAGCCAAAGACAGTGGGTTAAACAGAGGGAGCGGCCTAAGGGTACCGACCCTAAATATTGTGTAATGATTGAGATAAACTGTTAATTGTGCATATGATTTGCAAATAGATAGATATGATATGTTGATTATTTGGATGAAAAATTGTTATTTTGTCGATTGTTATCACTGAATAGGTGAATGTTAAGAATTGTTGAATTCTTGATTATGTGTTGTGGAATATTTGGTTATTGATATTGATCATGCTATGTTATTACGTTTTCTTGCTGGGCCTCGGCTCACGGGTGCTACGTGGTGCAGGTAAAGGCAAGGGCATGTAGATTCAACCATGAGTTGGAGAGCTCTGGGGGCGAGGTGTACATTGTCAGTTGCTCGGCCGCCACGGTCGAGGGATTGTACAGGGACAAAAACCTAAAATGCGTATTTTGCCATTAGTGTGGCCTGAGTTGTTTACAACTTCTGGAATTTTGTGAATATATCATCCAAACCCTGTTTTGAGAGTCTATGTATTAAACTTTCATTTTTAACGAAAACAACTTATTTATGACCAAAATATTTTATTCCTAATCAGTTGATGACTTAGATTCACAGTTTGTTCAAATGACTTGATTAGCAAGTCTTGCACTATTATAAACACACATTGTAACGGTCTTGGTTACCCAGGGCGTTGCACCTCAAGTCAGAGGTGTCTGTCTCATGCTCCAGGGGAGAGGTGGGTCGCAACTTGCCCCCTAAGGTCGCGGCGTACCCTCAAGTCAAGAACCCCCAGAGCCCTCTGGGGCACGCGAGCCGTGATGCCCATGAACTGGATTGTTGCGCGCCCCCGTGAACTTAGAAATCCTTGGGTTTCTCCAACGTTTTCCCAACTAAAATCAACAAATAACCCTTGAGACTTTCAGCCAAAAACGAAAATCGAGTATTGGAATCTTAACCATATAGCTTAAGCATAAAAACACTCAAAATCCCACTGAAATTACAACCCCAAATCAACAATCAATCATCACTCAAAAACCTAATCAAACCAATCCTTAAATTTCTGAATTCCCAGTAGAAACTCGACATAATCCTTACCTCATCTTAAAGCTTTAATCCTTAGAAATTACTTGATTGTCCTAGTTTGATTCTTCAACCCCTGAGCTTCAATTCCCAAACCTTTTTCCCACCTTAAACCAAGCTTTTCCCCTTCAAAATCCCCTTAGTTTCAAACACAAGAGAAGGAGAAAGAGAATACATGAGTGAGAGGGAGAGAGAGAGAGTGCTGGAAGTTTGAGAAATTTTTGGTAACTCTGGTTACTTCCTAGGATCATCTGAGTATGTCTCTTAATTAAAAATGACCAAATTTCCCCTTATCTTAACCCAACCTCCTAGTTGTCCTTTAAGGGCAAAATATTCATTAATCCCGATTCCTGCTAATTCCTCGAGTCATCCTACCAATTCCCAATTAATCCAAACATATCCATTTAATCACCCAATACTTTACTCGTTACTCAATAAGTCCCAAGTATATGTTAAACTTCCCAAAGTACCCCTAAGCTCACCTCAAGCCAGGTATTAAACCCCGTTGTGACTTTTCTGTTAATTCGCTCACTAGGATCGCCTCGACCTATATACTGAAAATTTATCCACATACTAATGTGGTCTCAATCATTTACACACATATAATCACATTTATTCCCGCAAAGGGCCAATATTACAAATATGCCCTTACTATCACGAATGGACCCACATGCATATTTAATATACATAAACATGCAATTAAATCCATATCATCATATAAATCATGCATGCCACATAGTCATACATTTAATCAATTAATTCAACATATATATCCCATTATGCCCTTCAAGTATAGTATTCCAAGCACTTAGCCTTAAAAGTAAATTCGGGTCGTTACAGTTCCAGCTCCCCTCGAACTCGTATCAGCTCCTGGTGGGGTTGGAGTATTTATTTTTGCAGCACAAGTGGGACGTCCCCACCCCTGCCAATATTATGTATTTCTATTGCCCCAATACCAATCCAGAGTCAAAGGGTCAAGGTGATGGCTTCTACTACCTCACCAGATTCCCCAGCACAACCTCTATCATCGACCTCCACAACCACCCGAATGACTATAAGGACAAATTCTTTATGTCAAATGGGTTCAAGAACTGCACTCATTAATTCTTCAATCGTCATCGTATGTTTCTCAGCTTATTGAACTTTGCATTTGAATTCTTTCTTAACCAAGTTAAAACTTATGATGATCATGTTTTTACTTTGTGTAACTATATATAAGAGAACGGAGTGGTCAGAGACCCTCGGAGGTCAATATGGGACTCCACTATTTTTGAAGAATATGGTACAAACCTTTTGTCATGGCCTTCCCTATGTCAAGGTGTTTTTACCACGGGTATTAGGCAGGCTGAGCACGAGTCTAGTCCAAACGTGGAGCTTGAACCCCGTAGATCTCAAAACTTTATAATATTAGAGTCTCCCATTCCTTCGATAATCCAAGAGTTAGATGTTTAACCCAGCCCGGTTCATAATCCAGAGTTAATCATAGTAGTTTCCTCCTCTAGTTCGGAGGGTACGACTCTTGTACTGTTACTCTTTGCTTTATGATATCTTGACTAGCATTTCTTGGGTCTGACATTTCTGCTCGCTCTCTTGCAGACAAAGACATGAATCTAAAGGAAGCCCTCAAAACCAAAGCACATGTAAATAGGCTGAGGGTTTCGAAGAAAACCACTACCATAGGGTGGAGAAATATCCAGAGCCTCTGCGCGAATCATATAAGGTAATTGTGAGCCATATGATGAAGCATGCGAATGTGGTTAGTGTCAAAGAGTTGCAAGCTATTGATTCACGGCCATCAACAATCGTCCTTGACTCGGCGTTGGGGATGACTCTGACGGTAAGTAATATAATCCTCTTCTTCTAGCCCAATGCCTTCAAAAACTAACCCCTCTTTATCCTTTGTTTGCAGTCTTGCATGGATCATATTCGTGGTAGTGTTCAGGTCTGAGCTAAGGTTGATGAGGCCAGAATTTCCTTGGGGGAAGTGCATGTCACCTTGGAGGAAGCCAATGCCACAAAGTCCATCCTAGACCAGGCTAAAAATTCCCTGAAGACCTCGCAAGAGAATGAGGGAGTTTCCGAAGAACAAGCCTTGGAGGTGATTCGACAACGGGACCAGCTTCAGCTCGAGGTTAATGATGTTAAGCAGAAGCTTCCAGAGGTTGACAGCATTAAGCTGAGGCTTGCGGAGGTTAAGGAAAAGGCCAAGGAGGACAGTCCTGAAGTAGAGAAATATTTAGAAGAAATGTTCTATCAAGTCTGGGTGTATAACTAGGAAGGGGATTTCTTGTTCCTGGATGCGGAACTTTGGGGGTGATACATTTCCTTGCTCTAGGACCGGTTATCAAAGGAGCCTGCGGATACAACCGAGGCTTCTAGAGCTGCGGCAGAGGCTGAGGAAGAAGAGGTGTCATCCCGGATGGGGGACTTCATTCGTATATATATATTATTTTAGGCCTGGAGCCCTTTGTATGCAGGCCCTTTATGTCGAGACAATTTCCTTCGGGCTTAACTCGAGGTTATTTTTCCTCTAATTATTCATATACTTGCGTTAGTACATGTTTATTAATTTCTTATCTCTTTTTTGTTCCCTTTGACCCATTATCTTGCCATGTTTATGAACTCCTTTTTTCTTTTAAGTCCTTCTACATTTTCATAGTTATAGGGGTTAACTTTAGATCGAGAAAAGTGCCTGATGGCTCGACCATTTAATTCTTGTCGATGATCTGGTTACATCCAAGAGTTTGTTCGACTAATAGTGTTACACTTGTTATGAATTAGGCCTCGAACCTGGTTATATCCAAGAGTTTGTTCGCCTAATAGCATTACACCTGTTAGGAATCAGGCTTTCAACCTTGTTATATCCAGGGTTTCCTAGTTGATTTTTAGGTTTTGTTTCACTAAATTTTCTTAACTTAGTTTATATTCCGAATTTCTTTGAAAATTTGAGCTTTAAGAAGCACTAGAGTAACCGATTTTCCAAATTCTAAGTTGCAAAAATTTTATCCTAAATTTATAGAATGTTTCTATTGACGCGATTTTTCTCCAACAGTAGATTAAGAAATCTAACAAGGATATTAGTGCTTAATTGTAAACCATAATGAAATAATAAGAACCCTTTTGTACACACAAGTTTTACGTGGTTCAGTGGTTAAAATCCACCTAGTCCATGAGAAAGTATTATTACTTTTCTCTCACAATTTCTGCAAAGTTTCAGTAATACAAAATGGGGAATTATCCCTAATATTTATTGGGGAATTTCCTGGACAGGTTTGGGTAATCTCATGAATAAATATGGTATACATTTAATACAGATTATTCCCATTTACATTGGGGTATGATTTGATAACAGAATAAAATATAATCCTGCTATCTCGGATAATAAATGATAAATATGAAATATAGTTTGGACATTAATAAACGTATAAAGAGCATACGAGTCTCTTAAGATCCTTCAGTATGCGTTCTGACAAGATTTCCACCCTTGTCGAACCACCATCTTGAACTTCTTCTTCTTCAATGTAAAACACAACCAAAGGCCTATACATGAGATGTATTGCTGTCCTAATTCTCTATTTCCTTGCCATCCAATGATGCTTGATGCATTTTCTCAGAGGAAATAGGAATTGGGATTGAACAAGCCTTAAACTCACCAAGCCAAGTGTAACGTCCCAAATTTTCTAATAAGGCTTAGTGCCTTGAGTATCGTGTAGGGAGGGAATAATTTGATTTATATGTGAATTTAATTGAATACATGTGTAACTATGTGGAATATGTGAGTTATATTATGATATGACTAATTGTGCATGTTTATGTCTGTTGAAAAAACTTGTGAATCCGTTTTCATTAAAATGGAATTTTTCATAATTTTGAATCATTGAGAGTATAATTGTAATTATATGTGTTTGTGATTGAGACCACATTATTTCTTGGGCCGTTGTACCTTTTGATTATGGTATGGTATTGTCAGATTCGAACATAGGGCTACTTTATTTGTGATAACTAGCTTAAGTCGATCCTTATGAGCAATTTGGCATAAAAGTCACAACATGGATTTATACTCGGGTCGGTGTGAGCCAAGGTGTATTTTGGTAATTTTTCATAAGTGGGGGAATTATTGGAGCAATTTGGAAGAAATATTAATATTTCGAGGTTTAGTAATTTAATTGGGAATTTAAGGTGTTAATTTGAGGTTAAGGGGGGTTTTTGGCAAATGACTAAATTTCCCTTGAGTTGGTTTAGAGGTAAGTTTAGAGTAGGGAAAAATTGGTTACTTTTCCACTTGAATAGGCAAAGTTAGATCAGAAGCTGACTATCTTGGCTCATACACGTACACATCTTCCTTTCAATCTCTCTTGGTTTCCTTTTTGAAGAAGGTTTGAAGGCTAAGGGTACCCAAGCTTGGCCAAGTAATCTAGTGGGGGAATTCTTATGAGTTGCTGCTCTTAACTCGGACTAGAGGTTGCTAGGATCATCATCAACCTTGGAGAATTCGAAATTTACAGGTAAGCTGCAATTCTTTTAGTTTCTTTCTTACTTCATGGTGTGTTCTTGAATTTTTGGAGTTTGAGATTTTTGAGCTGAAATTGAAGTGCTTAGAGTTAGGATTTGGGTGTATTGAGTTTTGAAATAAGTTTTTGTTACTCTGGTCTGCTGCTATATTTTGGTGATTTGGGTTTAAGATTTTTGAATTTGGTTGATGGAAGCTTGAGTTCTAAGCTCAAACTTGTCAAACATGTCAAGCTTGCATTTTTGGAAGTTTGTTATGTTTGTAATAGGTTGATTGGGATATGTAAGTCATTTTTTGGTCACAAACTTGTTGGAAAGTCTATTTGGGGTCGATTTTATGGGTTTGGTATGTAGGGGAATTGCGGACTTGAGAATTGGGGAAGAACACTTGAGTTCTGGGCTTGTTTTGTGTTTTTGGAAAACTAGCGTGACTGAGCTAGGGTGTGTCACGACCGCGCTAGTGTCCCAGAAACCATGGTATTTGATTTCAATTTGGGGTTTTGTGGTATTTGGCGCGACTGCGCTGGGGTAGGGAGCGATCGCACCAGTACCCTAGATACCCCAAAGTTTTAGTAGGCGTGACCGCACTAGGTATCGTGAGTATGTTATTTTGAATTTTCGTAGTAAGGCCTGGGGTCCTAGAAATCTATTTTGGTGGCCTGCTTGGGGGCTCGAGGAACGTCTCCAATGTCTCATTAACCAAGTGTATTAACCGTAATAACAGGGTCTAGGGTGATGCTCGGTATTTGGATTCAATCCCTAATAAATGTGTGTTTATTTCTGACTAGATTTTTGCAAGGCTCGAGATCGGGATCATACTTGAGGACGTATCATCATTCGCACAAAACTCGAGGTAGGAAAACTACCCTTGTTGAAATTAGGGCTTTAGCCCATGTGATTAAACTAACTAACTGTGCTTTACATAGTTGAGTTATGTATGTAATGTATGTCTGTTTATAAGTGGAAGTGAGGTATGCACTGGTACGACCCTATGGCCACTTGAAAAGAGACTTAAGCATGAGTTATGACTATCCGACTCTATATTGGTCTGAACGAGGCAAGTCTAGTGTGCACTTGGTTGGCTCTATGGCCACACAAACTAATTGAATATTGCTTAGCGTTATTTATAATTATTAAGCAAGTTTTTTATAATTGTAAATTGTTGATTTTCTGTATGCTTGATTGAGTTTTCTTGTTGGGCCTTCGCTCATGAGTGCTACGTGGTGCAGGTAAGGTCAAGGGGAAGCTGGACCAGTAATGAGCTAGACAGCTACGGGGGCGGCATGTACATAGGCAGCTTGCTCGGTCGCCATGGTTGAGACTTCTTTTGGAGAGCTACAGTTTATTGGTTTTGCTGCTTTAGACAACTATCATGTACTTTGTTTATTTTCCCTTGTATCAATTGTAAAAAAAATTTGGGATCCCGTGTATATACCAAGTCCCTTAATGAAAAGCAACAAGCGTTTGACCAAAAACTTTATACCAAAATTTTCATTAACCCTAACTACACATTTTAATCCAAATGACTCGCTTAACGAGTCCAGCACAATTTTAAACACACAATGTACACTCGCCCCTGAAGAAAATCTTGACTCATGGCTGGCTAACCAATGATCTAAATATATGTTAATTGCTTAACTGACATACATAGGTTGTGTTTGCATGTTAGCATAGGAAGCATGGAATATAGGGCCTAACCCTTTACTGTTATGTGTACATAAAAATGCATGCTCATTAGCATTGCTACTATATGTTAGCGTTATTGAAATGCTCATCAGCATTGTGGTTGCATGTATTTACTTAATTGTTGGTGTTGGATTGTGGGGTGGCTTCCAAAACCCATTATCATTGCCTGAGAAGTCGAGTCGTCTATTGCAGATATACTTAGAGAGTTATGCCTCCAAGATCATCAGTTTGACTAGCCAGTGCTGAAATCTAGGTTAGAGATGATAATCAGGGTCAGAACCCTCAACCAGTCTCTGAGAACTGGCTACAGGTGCTTGCTAATATGCAAGCTAGACTTTAAAGCCAAGAGGAGAAGATCCGGTTATTAAGAGATTAGGTTCCGTCAAGGGACGCTGCACCAGTCATGCCATATTCTGTGATACCGGTGGCATAATAGTCAGAAGTTGAAAACAGGTGGGAACCATTGTACGAAAGATTCAAGAAACAAAACCCTTCAACCTTTAAGGGAGGTTCGGATCCACTCAAGGCTAAGTAGTGGATGAGACAGACTACCTCCATCCTGGATTTTATAAGCATGGTAGTTATTACATAGTTGCTTGCGCCACCTTTATGTTTCAGGACGATGCCCGTATCTAGTGGGAGGTGGTGCCCCAAACTCAAAATGCCGCTAATATGAGTTGGGATGAGTTTCGAGACCTGTTTAACCAAAAGTACTACAGTAATGCAGTTAGAGCGAAAAAAGTGGATGATTTTACTAGTTTGGTGCAAGGTAGTATGTCAGTCACCAAGTATGCCTTGAATGTTGAAAGGCTAGCTATATTTGCACCTGACTTGGTGCCTATAGACGCAGCCAGGCAGGATAGATTTGTTTGGGGGCTGAATGCTGTGATAGCCTAGGATATTCAGATTATGTCAGTACCTAGGGAAACTACTTATGCTTAGGTGGTTGAAAAAGCCCTCACAGCTGATGAGGCAGAGAATAAGATATGGAGGGAGACTGTTGCACGATGTGATGTTCGAAGGGCAGTGCCTCCATTGGTTGGACCTGGTAAGGATAGAGGCCCTAACGATCTGAAGAGGAAGACCCCTGACACCTCGACCACTATAGGTCGTGATAGAAGGGGTCGGGGTGTTCAGGACATCAGACTTGGAGGAGTTACCCAAAGTGTGCTAGTTGTAGGAGGCGCCATCAGGGAGAATTTTGAGCGAAGGCATGCTATCTGTGTTGGGTGGTTGGGCATCGTAAGAAAGACCGCTCGAGTTTGAAGAAAGAAGAATCCAAGAAGGCGGACAACTTGAATCCAGCTCGAGTGTTTGCCCTGACTTGAGTAGAGGCTGAGGCTAGTCCCTTAGTAGTGATAGGTCAACTTTCTAGTGCTGACACCTCTTACATTGTATTGATTGAAATTGAGGCTACACACTCATTTGTTTCTAGTAGAGTAATTGACAAATTTTTTAGACACTGTGACTATTATACTGTGGGTTTTGAAACTTTTTTGCCTACTAGGGAGCTGGTAGCCTCTAGGAGAAACGTTAAATCGTTGCCAGTGGTGGTTGACAATATTGAACTATCAGTAGATCTGATTGAGTTGTGTATGGATTATTTCGACATGATTCTTGGAATGGATTGGTTGGCCAGGTATAGGGCAACTATAGACTGCAAGAAAAATATGTTGACTTTTGAGAAAAGGGTGAGGACCCCTTTATTTTTGTTGGCACTGTGCATGGACCTCGTATTCATATGATATCAGCGTTTAGGGCTGGGGACCTATTACAAGGAGGTTGCATAGGATTCCTAGGTAGTGTGGTGGATACCACTAAGGTCGTGCTAGTGGGACCATAAGAGACCAAACTAGTTTGTGAGTTCTTAGATGTGTTCCCTGAGGACTTACAAGGATTTCCACTGCACTGGGAGATTGAGTTCGTCATTGAGTTAACACTAGGTATAGAACTAGTATCTAGGGCACCATACAGAATGGCTTCGGCAGAACTGAAACAGTTGAAGGTACAGTTACATAAATTATTGGACATGGGGTTTATCGGACCTAGCTTCTCACCGTGGGGTGCACCAATTTTGTTTTTGATGAAAAAGGATGGGACCCTAAGAATGTGTATAGATTAAAGGGAGTTGAACAAGTTGACTATCAAGAATAAGTACCCACTACCGAGGATTGATGACCTGTTTGACCAGTGGCATGGTAAGACAATGCTCTCAAAGATTTATCTTGGATATGCTTATCACTAGTTCAGGATCAATGAAGAGGATATTCCAAAGACGACCTTTCGCACGAGGTACGAGCATTATGAAATTCTAGTCATGTCATTTGGGTTGACTAATGCCCCGACAAAATTTATGGATATGATGAATAGAGTGTTCGAGGAGTATTTGGATCAGTTTGTGATTGTCTTCATCGACGATATCCTATTTTACTCTCAGTCAGAGGCAGAGCATGAGCAACATCTCCGGTTAGTATTATAGAGATTGAGGGAGCATCGGTTGTATGCCAAGTTTAAGAAATGCAAGTTCTGGTTACCACAGGTTACATTCCTCGGTCACATTGTTAGTAGAGATGGGATTAAGGTAGATCTGACCAAGCTTGAAGCAGTTAGGGACTAGCTAACGCCAAGGAATGCCTCGAAGATCAAGAGTTTTCTTGGGTTGGCAGGGTATTATCAGTGCTTCGAAGAAGGATTCATAAAGATTGCTACACCACTGACAAAAATTACACACAAGAACTTGAAGTTAGCATGGTCAGAAAGATGTGAGAATAACTTCCGTGAGTTGAAGCGACGACTAATTACTGCTCTAGTGCTGAGCCTTCATTTAGATGGGGGTTAGTTTGTATCGAAACTAGGGTTAGGATGTGTGATGATGTAGACTGAGAAGGTGATTGCCTACGCATCACGATAGCTGAAGGAATATGACCAGTGATACCCTACTCATGATTTGGAGTTAGCAACGGTGGTATTTGCACTGAAAGTGTTGTGACACTATTTGTACGGAGAAAATTGCGAGATCTACACCGATCATAAGAGTTTGAAGTATTACTTCACTCAGAAGGACTTAAACATAAGAGAGAGATGTTGGATGGAGTTTATAAAATAATATGACTTTGAGATTCTTTACCATCCAGGGATATTTAATGTGGTGGAAAATTCTTCAAGTCAGAGAGGTCTAGAACAGTTGTTTAGTTCAAAGAAGATACCTAAGGAATTGGCAGAAGACATGACTAGAGCGGGGATAGAGTTGGTGGTGGGTTAGTTGGCCAATATTACCTTGCGGTCCACTCTTTTGGAGAGAATACAGGAGGGTCAGATGAATGATTCCCAGTTGATAAAGCCTAGAGAGGATGTCCTAGTAGGAGTAGCTAAGGATTTTTCCTTTACGAAGATGGGTTTGCTCAGATACAAGGATCGAATCTGAGTTCCAATGGACATGGGTATCAAATGGGAGATTCTTGATGAATCTCATACTACACCATATTCATTACATCCAGGCACCACGACGATGTATTAGGACCACTAGTCTTTGTATTTGTGGCATGGGATGAAGAGAGATGTGATTGACTATGTGGCGAGGTGTCTAACTTATCAGCAGGTGAAGGCTGAACACCAGCAGCCAACAAGATTGTCACAACATTTAGGTATTCCTGAGTTGAAGTGGGAAGATGTCACTATGGATTTTGTAGGGGGCTTGCCTAGAACAGTGGAGCAACATGACTCGGTATGGGTGATTGTAGACATATATATCAACATGACTCTTTATGGCTGAATGAAACAAGTGCGGTGCACACTTGGGTGGTCCTATGGTCGCATAAATGGATTGAATATTTGCTGAGTGTTGTTTATAATTCTTAAGTGAGCTGTTTATAATTGTAATACGTTGATTTTCTGTAAGCTTGATTAAGTGTTCTTGTTGGGCCTTGGCTCACGAGTGCAACATGGTGCAGGTACGGGCAAGGGGAAGCTGGACCAGCAATGAGTTGAAGCTCTTCGGGGAAGGCGTGTACATAGGAGCCTGCTCGACTAACATGGTCAAGACTTCTTTTGGAGAGCTAGGGTTTAGTGGTTTTTCCGCTTAGGACGACTATCATGTACTTTGCTTATCTTCCCTTGTATCAATTATAAACTTTTTTTGGGATCCCGTGTATATACCAAATCCCTTAATGAAAAGCAACAATCGTTTGACCAAAAATATAGTACAAATTTTTTAATCAACCCTAACTACACATTTTAATCCAAATGACTAGCTTAACGAGTCGAGCACAATTTTAAACACACAGTGCAATTGTCCAGGTTTAGTAGGGCATTACACCAAGCACTTTCTTTATGAGTTTCTTCGAGAAAACTTGAGATCTTGAAAGCTAGAGAGAGAGAGAGAGAGAGAAAGGTGTTAGAGAGAGGTTTGAGAGAGTGATCAAGTCTTCCAAAACTCTATGAGAACCCTTTTATAGAGTAGGCACCACCATTAGGTCTAACCAATAGGATTATATACTTTTGACACATCATTAGGGGCTTAAAACATGTGTCTGTACGAACACATCAGGCGATGCATCGCCTACCAAAAGGTGATGCATCGCCTGCTGGGGATTTCAAATCCCTTTGAATGACAGGTGATTTAACGCCTCCAAAGAGGCGACGCAATGCCACTCTTTCTACCTAGATCCCCCACGAGGGGCCCTAAAATTGCTCCAAATACCCCAAACTTTTTGGGCTTCCTTAGATACCTCATCGTATCACTTTGAACCCAAAGTTACATTTTGTAAGTGCCTACAATTGAATCTCCAATTTCACATCTTCACTATGTGAAACTATCAAGTATTTTACACCTAGCTTGTGTAACACTACTTATCCTTTGTATGTAACCAATCATAACAACTGGGACCTTAGGACATTCTTCAGTAAAGAAAAACTTGTGGTTCTCACATATGAACACAATGTTCATGTTTTATTTCTATTTCATATAATTATCTCCAGTAAGTTTCTCATTTGCAAGTAAAGTAGTAACATGGTTTGAGCTAGACATAATCGCTGAAATAAATAAATAAATTAAAATAAATTTAGCACAAACAATAAATATCACTAATTTTGGAATAGAAAATATGATGCATGAATGCAAAAAAATTTAAATAACAAATAAAAATAATTATTACTAAACTACGATAAATTAATTTGACAATTAATAGACCAGTCTTAGGGTAGGTCAGACTAATTTTAAAATTAATTTTGAGACACTTCTACAGTTCATAAGTAAAAACTTAAAATCAACCATTTTCTCTTTTGACTTATAAACAACCGCTTATTTGGTCAAGACTGACTAGTCCACTCGAAAGCCTAGTCAACCTTTGTGAGTGTAACCCATTATTTTAGATTAATGACTTCACTCAAGAGTGTGCCTTAGGGTCAGTCAAACTTGAAATACATCATTCAATCTTATTCTTAAAATAATAAAGAAGTTAACCATGAAAATATCATAGTTAGAAACCTTCCTTAGGGGGATGCAAACAAAGGCACCTCGAGGCCCATTCCATGAAACTTCAGTATTAACTAATAATGGAGACCACAAGAGTTATTGTTACATCTCCTTCCCCCACTCGCTATTTTAGAATATGTGTTTTCTCAAAATATCTAGTGCTTTTTAATTAAATTAATCCAAATAATTTATCAAATAATATTTTAGTAATTACTAATCTCATTAAGCATTTAAATATTAAACAAAATTTTAAAAAACTACTAAATAGGCTCTTCATTTATTTAGTCTATAAAAGCTCTAATTATTAAGAATATTACTGGTTTATCTAATATGTAATATTGTAGCGCCCTACTACCTTCGAGTCATTGCCATGTGATTTATAAATGTGCCATTAGATTGCTAATCGAGGTTTTAGGTTGAAAAGAGTGATTAAATTGAAATAAAGACTCACTTGACAACATTAATTATAAAAGATTTTGACATTCATAAAAATTTATAAAAGTTATCAATCTGGGATCCCAAAATACTGCTTACAAATGTATTACAACTCAATAGTGTAGATACAGTTGACCTAAGCAACAAAACCAAATATTACAACATATCCCACAAAAAAACCCTGGCCGTGGTAACCAGGTAGAACGAACATGTACACGACGCTCCACGCTCTCCAACTCATGTTTGGTCAACCTTTCCATTGCCCTTACCTACACCATAGATCACCCGTGATCCGAGGCCCAGCAAGAAATCTCAACACAAAGCATATTAGAATCCAATCCAATAATATACAACTTAAACAGACAGGAGATTAGACATATAGCAGCCTATGCCGACCAAGGTGCTTTACCAGGCACAGGTTCACAGTCTTCACCGAGCAGGTGGATACATCACCCTTAGAGGGTCTCACCCTAATTGCCTGCATTCAGCATGCCCTCATCGTTCCCGGCCTTTGTTGTTCTCGGTGTTCGCCATTCCCGACCTTTGTCGTTCTCAGCCTTCGTTGCTCTTGGCCATCTTGTTCCCGTCCTTTGTTGTTCCCGGCCTTCGGCGTTCCTTCACAATCATAAAAACATTGCACAACAAGTCATAAACATTCACATAAAGCACTCAACACAGATAATTGGGCCATGCCCTGCTCTATGGGCACAAACATTTTTCTTACCCGTGTCTCGAGCTGATTGATTACTGCGATCCCGAGCACGATCCCCTAAACTCGACCCTTGACGTAAAACCTAGTCACAACACATTAATAAGTAGACATCCATCAAGCCCCCTAACCATTTAAAAACTTTGGATTAAAATACTAGCCTTTGGGACCTCAAATTCTACTAAACTGAGTAGAAGAATCCTTCCTGAGTCCTAACATTTGAGTTCCCGAGCTTAAAACCCAACATATGCCATTTCCCCTAGTTTGATACGCAGCCTGCCTCCCTAGGATTGCAGCCTACTGCAAGTTAGAGAGCTTGGGGTCTCGCCAAAGGGACACGGGCTGGGGCACACCTCAGCCTGCACCGCGACGCCTAGGCAAACATCCGAGGCTCCCAAGCTGCTGGGTTCATGCAGGCCGCGTGCGCGAGCCCCCAAACCCAAAAATTCATGCATTCCACTGTGTTTTCTCTCAGCCAAACTTACCAATTATTATCCAAATCAACCCCTATACCCATAATTCAGTCTACAGTTCATTTCAAAGCAACTTAATTGGTCTAAACATCCCAAAAACTAACCTCTAACCCCAATAATAACCAAAATCAAACTTAAGGTTTAAGAATGAACAAAGTTTGAAAACCACAGCAGGAAACCATGTGTTTTAGTACCATAAATTCTCACCTCAATGGACAATTCAACGTAAGTTGATTCCCCAACACTTCTAGCTTGTCTTCCCCCAAGCTCCCAGCTTCAATTCTCAGCCAAAGCTCAAAACACACCAAAAAGAGGGAGAGAGCTGAGTAGAAAGAGAGAGATAGATAAGGATGAGATGGTTCTGTTTTTATTTTTCCTTAGTTCTAGAATTCTAATTAACTTAATTCTATCTCAACTTCATAATATCCAAGATGCCCTTAAGTATATCCTTAGTCCTCTAATTCTACCAAAGGCAAAAGCATCATTTGCCACATCTCTCTAATTCCTCGAGTGTTCCTATATTTCCTCATTTAATCCTCGACATACCCAAATAATCGCGAAATCACTACCCAGTAGACGTGCTATGTTCCCATAATACCCCTAGGCTCACCCCGAGCCAGGCACTCGATCCCGTTGTGACTATTTCGCTATTTCACTCCCTAGGACCGTCTCAGATCACACATTAGAAATATATCTCCACAGTATTGTGGTTTCTAACACAACACACATATAATCTTCATTTACGCCCTTAATAGGCCAAAATTACAAATATGCCTCTATTAACCAACATGGGCCACATGCACATTTAATTCACCTAAACATGCATTTCTAATCACATAATAATTTAATTCATGTATTAACATAATTAAATCAATTATTGCTCTCCTGGCACGTTGATCAAGATACTAAACCTTATTGGCAAATTTGGGACGCTACAACTATCCCCTCCTTACAGAAATTTCATCCTTAAAATTTTCCTGAATAACTCGGGATATCGATCCCGCCTCTCAGTCTCAAGCTCCCAAGTTTCCTACTTCCTCATTGTTATTCTTCCACAACACTTTTACCAAGGCAAGGGTCTTGTTCCGCAGGACTTTATCTCTTCGGTGTAAAATCTGAACCAACTTCTCCTCATAAAAAAAATCTTGACCAAGCTCCAATTTTTCATAACTCAGAACATGCATTGAATCTAATACATACTTCCTGAGCATGGATACGTGAAATATGTTGTGAACTCCTGATAAGGCTAGAGGCATAGCCAATCTGTAAGCTACATCTCCAACTCATTCTAGAATCCCAAATGGGCCAACAAACCTAGGGCATAACTTGCCTTTCACTCCAAATCGCTTTACTCCTCTCAAAGGAGCAACTCTGAGGAACACATGGTCACTAACTTGAAACTTTACACTCACGCGTCTTAAGTTTGATTAACTCTTATGTCGACTCTGGAAGACGAGCATCTGAGTTCTAATATTTTCAATCGCCTCATCGGTCCTCTGAACAGCCTCAGGACCTAAGTATTTTCTCTCACCGTCTCATCCCAATGGATGGGCGATCTGCACTTCCTCCCATATAACATTTCATACGGAGCCACTCTGATAGTCGCCTGGTAGCTGTTATTATATGAAAACTTAATCAAAGGGAGATACTTGCTCCAAGATCCCCCAAAATCCAACACACAAGCGCGCAACATATCCTTCAGTTACTAAATTTTCCTCTCAGACTGTCCATCCGTCTAAGAATGAGAAGTGGTACTAAACCGCAATTGTGTCCGCATAGCCTTCTGCAGGCTCTCCCAAAATTTAGAGATGAAGGTGGCGTCCCTGTCGAATACTATCGACCTCAGCGCCCCATGGAGTTGCACAATTTCCTTCATGCAAAACTTAGCATACTACTCCACTATATGAGATGTTCTAATAGGCAAATAGTGGGTTGATTTGGTGTACCTATCCACAATCACCCACACAGAGTCCTGCTGTACCACTGTCTTTGGTAATCCAACCACGAAGTCCATTGTGATATCCTCCCATGTCCACTCTGAAACCCCTAAAGGCTGTAGCAACCCTGCTAGCCTTTAATGTTCAGCCTTCACTTGCTGACAAGTTAAGCACTTGGCCACATAATCCACTACGTCCCTCTTCATCCCCAGCCACAAATAAAAATTTCTCAAGTCTTGGTACATCTTTGTCGTACCCGGATCTAAGGAGTAGGGAGTGGTATGAGACTAATCTAAAATCTCTCACCTGATACCGGGATCCATCGGAACGCAAATCCAACCTTTATACCTGAATAAATCCACCTCTGAAATAGAAAAGTCCTTAGCCACTCTGGCTAAGACATCCTCTGTGTGCTTCCTCAACTGGGGATCTTCCTTTTCCGCTTCCTTAATCCTCTCAAGGAGCGTGGAATGAAGAGTGATATTGGATAGCTGACTCACTACCAATTCAATTCTTGGTCTGGTCATCTCTTCTGCTAACCTCTCTGATATTTGCCCTGGGCCTTTCTGACTTAATGCGTCGGCTACCACATTGGGCTTCCTTAGATGGTATAAAATGTCATAGTCATATTCCTTTACCAATTTCAGCCAACGCCTTTGGCACATATTCTGGTCATTCTGAGTAAAGAAATACTTGAAACTTTCATGGTCGGTGTATATTTCACACTTTTCCCCATACAGATAATGCCTCCAAACCTTCAGTCCAAATACCACCATTGCCAATTCCAGATTGTGAGTGGGATACCTCTGCTCATACTCCTTCAGCTATCTCGATGTGTAGGCTATCATGTTTCCACCTAGCATCAATACACACCCCAAACCCTATCTCGAAGCATCGCAGTAGACAATAAACTTCTCATTGCCTGATGGTCGCCGCTTCAACTCCTTGGAACTATTTTCACATCTATTTTCCAGACATACTTGGTCTTCTTACACGTTAGCTCAGTCAACGATGTAGCTATTCTAGATAATCCCTCAACGAATCGCCGATAGTACCGTACTAATACCAAGAAACTCCTAACCTCTAGTACACTAGTCAAACAAGTCGTTGATCCTAGGCAGTGGATACTTATTTTTAATGGTCAACTTATTCAGCTCTCCATAGTCGATGCACATCCTTATGGTCCCATCCTTCTTCTTAACGAACAACATTGGAGCGCACATGGCGAAAAACTGGGTCTGATGAATCCTAGATCCAATAACTTCTGCAACTGAATCTTCAATTCCTTCAACTTCACTAGAGCCATTATATAAGGTGTCCTAGATACTAGCTCCGCCCTTGGCACAAACTCTATGAAAAAGTCTATCTCTCAGTGTGGTGGAAACCCTGGCAAGTCTGCTGGGAATACATCAGGAAACTCACACACTAGTCTGGTCTCACCTGGTCCAATTGAAACAATCCTATAGGCATCCGCTATGTTTGCTAGGAATCTTATGCAGCCATTTAGCATTAGGTCTCTAGCCTTCATTGCAGAGATCATAGGTACTCGTGGCCCACTCACTGTCCCTACAAATACAAAGGGAACTCCCCTTCCAGTTCAAAGGTAACCATTCTTTGCTTACAATCTATCGTTGCCCCGTAATTTGATAACCAATCCATCCCCAGAATCATATAAAAGCCATCCATCGCTAGCTCAATCAAATCCAAAGACAACTCCCTACTGTCTATCTCTACTGGTAATGCTCTAACCCATCTTCTAGAGACTTCTAGTTCCCCAGTTGGCAACAAAGTACTTAATCCTCTAGCATACATATCACAAAGTGTACACAAACGATCTATCACTCTAGCAGATACAAACAAATGAGTAGCTCCTGAATCAATCAATTCAGTAAATGAAGAACCAACACTAGAAATATGACCTATCACAGCCGAGGGACTAGCCTCAGCCTCAGTCTAGGCCAAGGTAAACACTCTGGGTTTAGTGAGGTTGTCGCTCTTCTTCGGTTCTTCTTTTCTAGCTTGTGGGAAATCCTTCCTCAGGTTAGTGACACTCCCACTTGTTAAACATGCTCTGACTCTGCACTATCCCTGATGTCATCACCTGCACCGAGGACACTCTAGGAAGCTCCTCCAGTTCCCTCTCCCGCCCTGACGGCCACTAAAAGTCCCCCGTGCCCTCTTATCTGAACTAGGATGAACAAAAGAATCTAGGGCCTTTCTATTCTGCTCAAATGGACCACTTCCCCAGCTAGAACCAGTGAAAGGAGGCACCGTGCTCCGAGCATAAGGCCTTGCAGCGCCCTTTCTCTACATCTGATCTTCGGCCCACTCAGCTATAAGGGCCTTCTCCCCTACCTGAGCATAGGTGGTAGTCCTCGAATCTAATGTTATCTTGATATCACATTCTAACATGACATTCAATCCCCGTACAAACTGATCCATCCATGCCATATCAGTAGGAAAAAAATTTAGTGCAAACTTTGCCAATCGGTCAAACTTTAGTTCATATTCTGTAACCTTCATTCATTTATGAGTCAGGTTAATAAACTCATCCACCTTTGCAGCTCGGACTTCAACATTGTAGTGTTTCTCGTTGAAGATGTCTCTAAATTCTTCCCAAGTTATAACTGCCACATCCTTCCTCTGGGACACAACTTCCCACCAGATGCGAACATCTTCTCTCAGCATGTACCTGGCACAAGCCACTCTCTCGTTCCCTTCCACCCTCATGAAATCTAGGATGGAAGAAGTCATATTCATTCACTTTTCTACCTGTAGTGGGTCTAGACAGCCCTCAAAGGTGGGAGGGTGTTGCTTCCTGAACCTCTCATACATAGGCTCCCACCTATTCTCCATCACAGGCTGGGCTGGCACTAGTGCCACAGCCTGTGAAATTTTTAACACAACACCCCAAGGAGGGGCCTTCTGAGTCAGTTCTCGAAGCTCATCTTCAGTTCGTTGAAGCCTTGCTTCCATTTTGGCAAACAATTGTTGCCAGTTCTATGGGGCAGGTGGAGGGTCTTAACCCTGGTTGTCATCTTTGGCCACATTGCTGCGGAGTCTAATTGATCACCGAGGCATAGCTTCAATATGCATGCAATCAATGATGCTGCCCATTAGGCATGATAACAATATCCAAAACCACCTCCCAATCCCATCAATCATATACAAACATCAAGTCAACACGTCCACATTGCATAAGCATATAACAATCAAGGGGGTCATGCCCTGACATCATCATATATAGATAAATATATATATACAGACATATTCATCATGCTCTATCTATAACATTTAGGCAAACAGGGCAACTTAAACAAGCAGTTAAATACATAGTTCATTTAATACCGACCAACTCTGAGTTGAGCTTGTCTTTGGCAGCGAGCGTCCATGTTCGGCCGATCTCTAGAAACCATAAACCTCGGCACGCTCTGATACCAGGTTGTAACGCCCTACTACCTTAGAGTCGTTACCATGTGCTTTATAAATGTGCCATTAGCTTACTAATTGATATTTTAGGTTGACAACATTAATTATAAAAGATTTATACATTCATTAAAATTCACAAAGTTATACATCTGGGATCCCAAAATACTGTTCCAAAAATGTATTACAACTCAAAAGTGTAGATACATACCTAAGGAACAAAACTAACTATTACAACATATCCCGCAAAACAACCCCGGCCATGGCAGCAAGGTAGGCATAACATGTACACGCCGCTCCACGCTCTCCAACTCATGGTTGGTCGACCTTTCCCTTGTCCTTACCTACACCATAGAGCACCTGTGAACCGAGGCCTATCAAGTAATCTCAACACAAAGCATGTGACAATCCAATCCAATAATATACAACTTAATCAGACAACATATTAGACATATAGCAGTCTATGCCAACAAAGGTGCTTTACCAGGAACTAGGTTCACGGTCTTCACTATGCGGGTGGATACATCACACATAGAGAATCTTGCCCTAACAACCTGCATTCAACATGCCTTCATCGTTCTTGGCCTTTGTCGTTCTCAGCCTTCGCCATTCCCAGCCTTTTCCATTCTTGGCCTTCACCGTTCTCGGCCATCGCCATTCCCAGCCTTCATCGTTCATTCATAATCATACAAACATTGCACAACACGTCATAAACATTCACATAAAACATTCAACATAGAAAATCGGCCCATGCCCTGCTCTATGGGAACAAACAATTTTCTTATATGTGTCCTGAGCTGATTGCTTACTGTGATCCCGAGCATGATCCCCTAAACCCGATACTTGGCGTAAAACCTAGTTACAATGCATTAATAAATAGACATCCTTCAAGCCCTAACCAATTAAAAACTTCATATTAAAATACTAGCCTTCGGGACCTCAAATTCTACTAAACCGGGTAGTAGAATCCTTCCTGAGTCCTAACATTTGGGTTCTGAGCTTAAAACAACACATAGGCCAATTCCCTTAATTTGAGTCGTGGGCTGCTGCAAGTTAGTGAGCTTAGGCTCTCACCAAGGGGACACAGGCTGCGGCGCGCCTTAGCCTGCGCCGTGGTGCCTGGGCAAAACTGAGAGGCTCCCAAGCCTCTAGGTTCATGCGGGACGTGGCACCTGAAGAACATGGCCACCGCGCGAGCCCTAAAACCCAAAAATCCATGCATTTCCACTGCGTTTTTTCGCAGCTTAACTGGTCTAACCATCCCAAAAACTAACCTCTAACCCCATCAATAACCAAAATCAAACTTAAGGTTTAAGATTGAACAAAGTTTGAAAACCACAGCAGAAACTTGGTGATTCAGTACCATAAATCCATACCTCAATGGACAATTCGACCTGAGGTGATTCCCCAACACCTCTTGCTTGTTTTCCCCCAAGTTCCCAACTTCAATTCTCAGCCAAATCCTCAAAGAATTCACCAAAGCTCCAAACACACCAAAAAGAGGGAGAGAGTCGAGTAGATAGAGAGAGAGATAAGGCTGAGATGGTTCAGTTTTTATTTCTCCTTCGTTATAGAATTCTAATTAACTTAAGTTTACCTCAGCAGCATAATGTCCAAGATGCCCCTATGTGTATCCTTAGTCCTCTAATGCCAACAATGGCAAAAGCATCATTTGGCACATCTTGCTAATTCCTCCACATACCAAAATAATTGCTAAATCACTACCTGTTACTCGATAAATTCCAAACACGTACTATGTTTCCATAATACTCGTAGCCTCACCCCAAGCCGGGCACTCAATCCCGTTGTGACTATTTCGCTCCCTAGGATAGTCTCGGATCACACATTACAAATATATCTCCAAAATACTGTGGTTTCTAACACAACACACATATAATTTGCATTTATGCCCTTAACAGACAAAAATTACAAATATGCCCCTATTAACCAAAATGGGACCACATGCATATTTAATTCACCTAAACATTTAATTCTAATCACATAATCATTTAATCCACATATTAACATAATTAAATCAATTATTTCTCTCATAGCACGCTAATCAAGACACTAAGCCTTATTAGAAAATTTGGGGTACTATAAATGCCCTACTAATCCAGAGCCGTTACACTATGTGCTTAAAGTAGTGCTTCACTTGTTAAGCGAGTCATTTGGACTCAAAAGTGTAATTAAAACTAATTAAAGGTTTAGGCATTAAAATTTTTTGTCAAAGATATAAACTTTACAAAAGTAGTTGGCCTAAGCGGCAAAATCGGACTCATATCCTAAGTCCCTTAAATAACTCGAGCATGGCTGCTGAGCCCGCTGGATATGTAAGCGCTGCTCCAAAGCCCTTCAACTCATGGATAGTCTACCTTTAGCTTGCCCTTACTTGTACCGTAGAGCACCCATGAGCCAAGGCCTAGCAAGAAAATCCCACATGGCATAAGGAATATTCAATTAATCATAAGCAATGAACAACATACTTCACAGATAATACATTCATTCATTCCAATCATATTAATCATAAACACGTTTCACAATTTACAAGTATGTTTATTTCAAATACATGACCCATTTACACAGCCCAGAAAGACAGCCTTGGCGAACGTCCCAACCAAGCGAGGTGCACATTCCGACACCAAGCCTACGGTCCATGCCAGGCGAGTGGGGACCGTACCCTCGACTTGACACTGCCTTTATGGCTCACGTTACAAACGATTATCGACTGACCCATGTTACACACGATTCTTGAATATAGATCATACCAATTATCCATAGATAAATCAATGGAAATATACATATCAAATAACTTGCTCTATGTGCATATGCTAGTTTTCGTACTTTGAGTCCTGTGCTGAAGATAAAGCAGCCTCGAGTGTGATCCTTTTGCTGAGCCCTGCAGAAAACCTAGTCACAACATAAATGGTACTCTTATTAGGGACTAAGTTCAAATCACGGGTTCCAAAACCAAAACCTAGTTCTCGGGACCTCCAATTTTATTCAATTGGGTAATAGAATCGTCTCTTGAGCCCCCAAGTGGCTCCCCAAATCAGATCCCCTAAGCCCTGAGCCTAATTCCCAAAACCTAACATTATTGTATGCTAAAAAGTCATTAGCGTCGCGACGCCCTTCTAAGGGGTCTTGATGCCACAAAGGTCAAAGAGCCAACGTTGCAAAATAAACATGCATTAGCATCACGATGCCTTCCTAAATGGTTGTGTTGCCACAGAGGTCAGAGGGAAAACCCTGCCCTCGAGGAAATGCATCCGCGGTGTGGCACTCATCCACAGGTGTTGCGGTGCCACCATGACAAACCCAGAACCTGCATTTTCCCCCTGCGATTTTAGACCCCAAAACCCTACCAAATAACCCAAATTCAACCATAATTCAACTATGCAACTAACACACAACATCAAAACAACATAAACATTCCCAATAACATCTTAAAACTAACAATTTAAATTCTTAGGATCAAAGTTCAATAACTTCATCAAGAACATATGTAAACTAAAGGAAAAATCCAAACTAACCTCAAAACCTTGCTGCAAATCTGAATTCTAAGGAATGATTGTGATCCCTAATCGCTGCTAACCTCAATAACAAGCTCCAATTCTCCTTAAGGCCACCATAATTTACAAGCTTCAATCTTATTCTTGGGTGTTCTTAGCATGTGGTGAAGAACCTAGAAGGGGGAGAGAAAGAGGGAGAGAGAGAGAGAGAGGTTGAACGTGAATCACCCTGAAATCTCAACATTTTGGCTCTTTGATATATCTCTAAGTTCAAAAGACCATTTTCCCCCTAGCCTTAACTTATCCTCAAAACTAAGCATAAGGGCATATTGGTCATTTCATCTAAATTCCCACTAAACCTCAAATTTCACAACTAATCTCAAAATTAATGAACTAATCCAACAAAAACATATTCCACCAATTTATTTTCTTCACAAAAAATTCCTAAAATATATGACATTACATAAAATACCCCTTGGCTCCCCCGTGCTGGGTATTTATCTCCATTGTGACTTTTCCGCTAAAATCGCACAAAAGGATTCATTCCTGCCAAATATCTTAAATATAACCACATAATAATGGGGTCTCAAGTATTTAGCACATAAAATACAAATATACTCTTAACAGGCCAAAATTAATAAAATACCCCTCTTTAAAAAAAGTGGATCTTTTAACACATTTAATACACATAATCATGCATACTCAATTATATGATATTATGATTCACATAGTTACCCCCACATGCCCTCTCGGCACGCTAATCCAAGTACTTAATCCCATTAGGAGTTTTGGGACGCTACAACTATCCCTTCCTTATAGAAAATTTTTCCTCGAAATTTACTTGAACAACTTGGGATACTGGTTCCGCATATCTGACTCTAACTTTCGAGTCGCTTTCTCTACTTTGTTGTTTCTTCATAACACTTTCACTAAAGTGACGGTATTATTCCATAAGAATTTATCCTTTATATCCAAAATCTCTATAGGAGTATAATCACAAGTTAAATCCCATTGTCATTCCGGGGTCTTATAACTCAGAACATGTGTAGTATTTGACAACTCTTTCCTTAGCATCAATACCTGAAACACCCTATGAACCCCCGTAAATGTTGGGGCAAGGCTAATATGTATGCCACTTTCCTAATTCCTTCAAGGATCTCAAATTTATAACAAACCTGGGGCTCAATTTCCCTTTATTTCATAATCATTTTATCTGTTTCATCTGTGAAAACTCGGAGAAACACATAATCTCCAATCCTAGAACTCCACGTTCCTATGTTTAGATGTGCGTAGCTATTCTGTCTCTTTGTTGAAGTGATCATTCCCACTCTAACTTTCCCAACAACTTCATTGGTCCTCTAAACCGTTTCAGGACCAAAATTCTTCCTTTCTCCAAATTCATCCTAAAAAATGGGTGATTTACATTTTCAACCATGTAACATCTCATAAAGGGACCACTCTGATCGTTAACTAGTAATTATTTTTGTAGGAAACCCAATTATGGGACTATACATACTCCAGGGTCTCTCAAAACCTAATTCACATGCCCAAATCATATCCTCGTATGTCTGAATCATCCTCCCAGAGTGGTTGTCTTTTTGAGGATGATAAGTAATATCAAATCCCAGCCTTGTATCCATCGCCCTCTACAAGCCTTTCCAAAACTTGGAAGTAAATATGGGAACTTGATCTGAAACTATAGACTTCAATGCCCTATGGAGAAGTACAATCTCCTTCACATATAACTTAGCATACTAATCCACATTATAATTCATCCGCACAAGCAAAAAGTGTGCTAACCTAGTATATTGAGTCATGATCATTCATACAAAATCATATTACCCCATAATCGTAGGCAATCCATCAATAAGGTCCATAGTTCTATCCACCCATTTTTATTCCAAAATGCCAAAAGGTCATAATATCCCCGCTGGCCTCTGGTGTTCAACCCTCACTTGCTGAAAGGTTAGTCGCTTAGCCACCAATATACAGATTTCAAATCTTGATACGTCTTCGTGGTTCTTGGGTGTAGCAAGCATGGAGTGGTATGAGACTCACCCAGAATCTCTCCCTCGATGCCAACATCGATCGAAACACATATGTGATCCTTATATCTCAACATATTCATATCAAAAATAGTAAAGTCCTTAGCCTCTCATGTCAAGATTTTCTTTCTATATCTCACCATTTGTGGAATACTCTTTTGCGCTTCTTTAATTCTTTCTAGAAGGTTAGGATGAAGAGTTATATCGGCCAATTTACCAATCACGAACCCTATACCAATACTTAGTCATTTCTTCAACTAACTTTGTTGTGATCTGTTTTGAATTATACACTTGCCCTGGACCTTTTCGACTTATGGAATCAACCACCACGTTAGTTTTCCCTAGATGATAAAGAATTTCTTAGTCACTCCTTCACCAGTTCTCACCAATGCCTATATATCATATTCAAATCCTTATGGGTAATGGAACACTTTAAACTTTTATGTCAATGTATGTCTCACACTTCTCCACACATTACTATCGCCGTACCTTAAGTGAAAATATCACTGTGGTTGACTCAAGGTCATGTGTAGGATATCTCTGTTCTAATTCCTTTAACTATCGTGAAGCATAAGCAATCACCTTCCTAGCCTGCATAAGGAAACATCCTAGTCTTATCATATCGCACCTCCATAACCCACAAATTTATCATTTTCAAACAACAAGTTAAACACTGGTACAGTGATCAATCTTTGTTTCAACTCTTGGAAGTTTGATTCACATCTATCAATCAACACAAACCGCAAGTTCTAACGTGTTAATTCAGTCAAGGGTGTTGCAATCCTCGAAGATCCTTAAATAAAACACTGATATTATCCCGCCAATCCCAGGAAACATCTAACTTCTGAAGTGTTCCTTGGCAGTATTTTATTGCTTCTTTCTTAACTATATCAACCATAATCCCATTCTTTCCCACAATGTGACCTAGGAACATCACTTGAAGAAGTCAAAACTCACACTTCTTAAAATTTACATGCAATTTATGTTCCCTTAGCCTTTGTAGTACCAAATGGAGATGTTATTTGAGTTCTTCTTCTAACTGAGAATAGAACAATATGTCACAAATAAACACAACTACGAATTGTCTAAATAATATTCGTACTATCTATTCATCAGATCCATGAAAGTCGGTAGATAATTGATCATTTGAAAAGACATTGTCGAAAATCCACAATGTCCATACCTCGTACATAACACAGTGTTTGGAATTTTCTTCCTTAATCCTTAGTTGGTAATTACATGATCGAAGATCAATCTTTAAGAACACTGTCTAGCCTTGCAATTTGTCAAACAAGTCATCAATCCTAGGCAGCAGATACTTATTCTTGATAATTACCTTATTTAATTCTCGATAAACAATAGGCATTTCCAACGATCCATCTGTCTTCCTCACAAATAACACAAGTGCATCCCATGGTGAAAAACTTGATCTGGTAAACCCCAAGTCCATCAGCTCTTGTAAATGAACTTCAAAATCTTTTAAATTTATCGATACCATTAAGTAAGGTTCCTTGGATATCGGTTATTTTCCAGGTGCTAATTTTATAACAACCTTAGTCTCTTGGTGCGGTAAGAATTCAGATAGATCCTTTGGAAACACATTCAGAACTCACAAACCAATATGTTCTGAAGGTTTCTGTAATAGATCTCTAGCCTTCAACACTTAGATCATCGGAATGTGGATTTCATCTATAACACCCACAATCACAAAGGAATCCTCTTCGTCAAGCTCAAAATTACCATCTCTTTCCTTTTCACAATCTATGGTTGCCTCATACATGGCTAACCAGCCCATAGCTTGTACTACATCGATGTCATCCTTTTATAACCAAACCAAGTCCGCGAATAGTTCTCTACTATCCACTTTGACTGGTAAGGATTTAATCCATCTCCTAGAGATTACTAACAGGGTTCCTGACCTCACACCATGCATATCTCAAAGTCTTCTCAGTTTTCTATCACTGCACTGGATACAAACAACGAGTGGCACTAGCTTGTCCCCTACATCGTTCGCACTCAGGACAGGTCTTCAAATCTTCATTTCACCATGATGGTTGCTCTAAATACCCCGAAATCATTTATCTAACCTAGCGGTACCAGAAATATCAACATTCATTCTTTAGATAACTGTAGTTAGCGCATGTACTAGACATCATAAATGGATGAACAACCCTCCTAGTATCGCATCTTGCAACACCCTCTCCCCATACCATATTCTCTCTCCTCTTAGCAGTAAATGACATATTTTCCACCTGAGCATAAGTGGTAACTCCCGGTGCAGATGCGATTATGTCATCGCAAGCTATCATAACATTCTTCCCTTGAACAAATGTTTCTTTCCTTGTGCTATTGGCGCTAGGTTGGCAGTAAACTCAGTCGGCCTATCAATCTTCAAGGCATATTCAGTCACGGTCATAATGCCTTAAACTAAACTAGTAAACTTGTCCACCTTTGCAGTTCAAACTGCGTCATTATAATATCTTTCATTGAATAACTTTCAGGACTCTTCCTCATTCATTGTAACAACGTTGCGTGTTTGGGATACAACCTCGCATCCCATTCGAGCATCATCTTGTAGCATATACTTTTCATAAGCCATTCTATCATTACCCACCACCATCATAAAATCTAGTATGGAAATAATCATGCTTACCCGCTATTCAGTTCAACTCTAAGTGGATATGGGCCCCGCTTGAAGTCGAATGGTGTAACTTCCAAAACCTCTCACCCAATGGTTTCATTTGATTCCCTACTTCAGGTCACACTAGAAATGGTACCAGTGTAAGGATCACATGTAGAGCAACATCCTCTGGCGGAATCTCTTGCTTCAACTGTCAGATCTCTTCCTCTTGTCTCTGTAATCTAACTTGCACATCATAAAGTATTTGCTTCCTCCTAGTAAGGAGATGACTAAGGATCAACAATGAAATTATCTGCCTCTACCCTCTTGCCACAAATCTAGTTGATTTCCTTGGAAGCACTATTTCCAAACAATTCTACTATTGATGACTCCATCTTATCAAGCAATGCTAACAACCTCAAAACCATCCCACATCAAACTCGAACAATTAAAGCATTCACATGCAACAATAATGCTAACAAGTACATCTTTTTTATATTCACATAGCAATCAAGGGTTAGGCCCTATCAGTATATTTCATGCTTCCTAATCTAGCATGAAGATAAGGAAAATAGCTCACTTAAGTAGTAAAACACGTATTCAACCCATTAGTTAAAGAACTGTGAGTTGAGCTTGTCTTTAGCAACAAGCATACATGTTCGGTTTATCTCGAGGAACCATAAAGCCTTAGCAGCTCTGATACCAAGTTGTAAAGCCCTACTAATCCAGAGTCGTTACACTTTGTGTTTAAAGTAGTGCTTAACTCGTTAAGCGAATCATTTTGGACTCAAAAGTGTAATTAAAGCAAATCAAAGGTTTATGTATTAAAAATTTTTGTCAAAGATATAAACTTTAAATAATTACATGGGATCCCAAAATGAGTTTTAAATGAAAACAGTTACAACCAAAGTTACAAAGTTGTCGGCCTAAGAGGCAAAATCACACTCATAACCTATGTATTGACCCATAAATGCATATAGGGTTTAGTGTCTTGATTAGTGTGTCAGGAGAGCATAATTGTATATGTGTCTGATTAATTGATTAAATGTGTGACTATGTGGCATCCATGCTTTATATGATGATATGAATATATTTATATGCATGTTATAAGTATTAAATATACTTATGGACCCGTTATTGTTTATAAGGGCATATCTGTAATTTTTGCTCGTTAAGAGCATAAATGTGATTATGTGTTAAATAATTGAGGCCACATTATCATGTGGATATATCTGCGGTATAGGGCTCGAGGCGATCATAGTGAGCGGATTAGCAGAACAGTCATAGTGGGGTTTAATACCCGGCTCGGGGTGAGCTCAGGGGTATACTGAAAAGTTTAACGTATATTTGAGATTCAACGAGTAATGGGTAAGTATTTGGTAATTAGTTGGACATGACGAGATTAATTGGGAATCGGTAGGATGACTCGAGGAATTAGCAGGAATCGAGATAAATGACCATTATGCCCTTATGGGCGATAAAGGAGGCTGAGTTTACTAGAAGGGTAATTCTGTCTTTTCGGGTTAAGAATGTACTTAGACCCTTTATAACTCACCAAAAATCATTAGGAATCACTAAGGAACCTCGTAGCAATCTCTCTTCCTCTCATTCATGTACTCTCTCTCTCTTCCACTCTTGTGTCTTGAAGCTAAGATAAATTTGATGGAAAAAAGCCAGGGAATTAAGCTTGGATTTGAGCTGGGAGAACTTAGGGGATTAAAGCTAAGATCAGTCAAAGAATTTTTTAGGAGATTAGGCCATCAACTGTGGTAAGATTATGACTTCTAATCGTTGAATTTTGTTCCGTTGCTTTTGTTCAAGGGTGCATGGATTGGTTTCTGAATTTTGGATTTTAGGGAGGATTAAATTAATATATAGGTTATATGTGTTGTTTTTGAAATGATAATAAGAATTATGGACTTGGTATGGGTTTGGGTGTGTAATTGGGTTGGATGTTGAGGTTGTAGTTGGGAAAAATTCTGAGAAAACCCAGGGAATTCTTGGTTCGCGGGGGCGCGTTGCGTCCCGGTTTATGGATACCACGGCCCGCGTCCCCAGAAGGGTTTGGGAAGGCTGGCTGTCTTGAGGACGCATTGCGACCTTAAGGGGCAAGTCGCGACCCGCCTCCCCCCAGAAGTAAGAGGCTGGGCCTCTGACTTGAGGCTCTCTGTGACCCCTAGGTCTAAGTCGCGGCTCGCCTAGGCAGCCATAGCCTAGGCTAGTTTTTAGGCTCCTGGATTTAAACCTACGTGCTCTGGACGAATTCTACTACCCGATTTAGTAGAATTTGAGGTACCGATGGCTAGTATTTGTTTCCAAAACATTTAATTGGATTAGAATTTGATAGTTATCCATTGTTGCTTGTGACTAGGTGTTAGGAACGTGTTTCCTAATACGCAGTGGAATGGTGGTTCGTTGGCCCAGTTTACAACAACATAATTTGTAACATATTAAACTACCTTTAAATATGCGGATCTATTAATATGCATACATTAATCACAAGAAAGAAAAGAATAGAAAACATACCTCTTGATGCCTATTAAGTGGTCTTGCTATCTTTTCGTAATTTGGACGAACTTCCTATCCAAGCTGCTCCCAGGTACTCACACCAAGATCTTCCACATCATTCTCTACACCTCAAGAAGCGTGTGGGCACTTAGAGAATAAAGGATAGTTAATTTCTGATTCTACTTGATGTACTCAACACATGAGATCAAGAAATAAGTGTATGATTGGTTCTTTATCTTTTTCAGGGAGAGATAGAAAAGTATCGTTCTTTTCTTTTGAGTGAATAATGGAGTATCTACTTATTTTCTAATAAGTCTAACTTAAATATAAAATATTTAACTCTTAAAAAATAAATCTGTAACCAATTTATAATTTATCTTTTAATTAATTAATTATCTCATTAATGAAAATATCCAAAAATTAACTTTTTAATTTTCTATTAATTAATTAATTAAATAAATAAAATTAAAAAATCTATCCCTGAAAAATGTGTAGTACACGCCACACACAGTCCATGGACTGTGTGTGTCGTGTACCACCCTATATTTTAAGGATATTTAATTTTTCTATAATTATTTAATTATTTATTCAAACTACCTTATTAGATAAAAATCCAACAACCTCATAATTAATTCAAATTTGAATTAGTTATCTTTTTAAATAATTATCAAATATAATTAATTATTTTAATAAATATCAATCTTTTAAATTCAAATCTAATTTGAGCATATCAGATTATTATCTCCCACTCAAATAAAGATATTTAATTAATTCTACCAATTAATTAAAACCAATTTAAATTAAATAATAATTTCGAAATTAAATATTTAATTTATGATAATTTCAAAAATTATAATTAATTAATTATTTAAAATAATTTCGAAAATAAATTTAATTATTTAATATAATTTTGAAAATAACATAATAATTAAATATTAATTAATTTTGTTAATTACAACTATTTAATTAATCGATATTATCACACAACTGCATATTTGGCCCGAAGAAAAAATTTCTTCTTAAATATGTCTTTCAACTATTTTTCCCTTTATATCAACTCTTGCCTTGAATAGTGTTGATAGAGTCGCGGTGGTGGACCTATAATTCCAAGCACCAATAAATTTGAGATTATTAATTAAACTCTTTAATTAAATAATCTTAATTTATTATTTTCATGATTACTCCACTATAAATATGAGATTGCACTCTTGTAATTATAGACATTTCATTTACTGAGTATTTTATGAAATAAAACGTCCATTGATTTAATCATTACATACAAATTAACCCTCTAATTATGGTTCATAATTAACCGGGAATAAAATTACTGTTTTACCCTTTTAATTATATCTTGTTTCCTTTAGTACCATTGAATTTACTAGTGAAGGTTAATTCATAACTAAATTATGAATTAGAGCTCAATAACCGTTCAATCCCAAAAGTCAACCCTTAAGAGAACCATTATTCAATCTCTTATGAGAAGGTATAAATTCCATATTTGTATATTATATCCCCAGCCATTTTCATTAATGAGTTCCCAGAACAAAAGTTTCTAGTCTAATCATTCTGATAGTCCCTAACAAGTGAATCAAAGAACTCATATATCATAAACAGGAGTTCATAGTAACTTCAAGATTAAGATCTATTTGTATATGATCATCAGTTAATATATTAATTTATACTTCGAAACAATATTTAACTAAGTATTAATAAACATATCTGCTCCAGTTCTATATATTCTCTAATATATAAAGTACATCCACTAAAGTGTCCTACTACACTAATAATCCAGATCTAGATCACATGTATTCATAATACTACTGGACCATACTTGTAATAATTAATCTAAAGATTCCTTAACTTTATTTTACTGTGAACTATTCAAGTTCATTTATCTCAAACACAATCCTACCATACCAATACGTGTTTGAGATCACATATATGAACTTAGGAATTTTTCTAATATTCACATAATATTATCACGGAATAATATAGTCCATAAAATATATGCATAACAAATTCAATTTATTTATTTATTTCTTAAAACAATGTCTACTACATATGCTTTTAGGACACGATTCCCAACAATCTCCCACTTGCCCTAAATCCAATGAGGCATCTCTCTCATTCCCATGTTTCTTACATGCTCCTTAAACGATTTCATGGATAAAGTCTTTGTGAAAGGATCTGCAAGATTATTCTCTCAAGATATCTTCATAACTGCAACATCTCCTCGATGAATTATCTCTCTTACCAAGTGATACTTCCTCTCGATGTGCTTTCCTCTCTTGTGACTCTGTGGTTCCTTTGAGTTAGCTACTGCCCCACTGTTATCACAATAAAGGACTAGTGGCTTATCCACATCTGGCACTACTTCCAGATCAGAATAGAACTTTTTGAGCCAGACAACCTCCTCAGCTACTTCACAAGCTTCTATATACTCGGCTTCCATGGTGGAGTCTGGAATGCTTGTTTGTTTAATACTTTTCTAGACTACTACTCCTCCTCCAAGAGTAAACACTGATTCAGAAGTCGATTTCCAACTATCTTTGTCTAATTGAAAATCATAATCAGTGTAACCAGTGGGGTTTAGGTCTTCACCTGAATATACAAGCATATAATCTCTAGTATTTCTATGATACTTGAGAATATTCTTCACTGCAATGAAATGAATCAATCTAGGATTGGATTGATAACGGCTGACAATCCCTACTGCATAACAAATGTCAGGTCTTGTACATAACATGGCATACATTAGACTACCTACCGCTGAGGCATAGGGATACTGTCTCATATCTTCCTCTTCCTGAGGTGTTTTGGGACACTGCTCCTTGGAAAGGAATACTCCAAAATGGGTTGGCATATCACCCTTTTTGGAGTTTTGCATATTAAAGCGTTCTAGCACCTTATCAATATAAGTTGCTTGGGACATTGCCAAAGTTTTGTTCTGTCTATCTCTATGAATTTTAATGCCCAGAACATACTTGGCTTCTCCCAAATCTTTCATTGTGAATTGTTCAGCTAACCAGTTCTTTACCTTTGATAATGATGTTACATCATTGCCAACCAGTAATATATCATCAACATAAAGAGCGAGGAATACTACTACACCATCTTTGATTTGTTTATAGACACAATGTTCTTCAATGCTTTGTTCAAAACCAAACGTTTTAATTGTGTCATCAAATCTATGATTCCAAGATCTAGAAGCTTGTTTGAGTCCATAGATGGACCTAAGAAGCTTGCAAACTTTTTGCTCTTGACCTTTTACTTCGAACCCTTCTGGTTGAGACATGTAAATGGTTTTGTCAAGGTAGCCATTAAGAAAAGCTGTTTTGGCATCCATTTGCCAAATCTCATAATCCATGCACGCAGCAATGGATAAGAGTATACGAATGGATTTTAGCATGGCTACAGGAGAAAAAGTTTCTTCATAATCAACCACTTCTTTCTATGTATACCCTTTGGCTACAAGCCTTGCTTTGAAAGTCTCTACTTTCCCATCTGCGCCTCTTTTCTTCTTGAATATCCACTTGCAACCAATGGATTTGATATTCTCAGGTGGATCTTCAAGAACCCAGACAGAATTAGAATAAATTGATTCCATTTCTTGGTTCATGGCTTCTTGCCATTTGTCCTTGTCAGAATCATTCATTGCATCTTGAAATGTCAATGAATCGTCTTTGTTTGTGTTAGACACAAGCATTTGAACTTTGTGTTCATAGCGTATGGGTTGCTTACTAATCCTCCCACTACGACGAGGCTCTTTACTATTCTGATTAGAACTAGCAGTTTCCTCTTGCCGTTTTTCATTGGTTGTTGCTCGAGACTTTGCAACTTCATTCGAGACCATCTCCTCTAGTACAACCTTATTGTGAGGTTTATGGTTATTGACATAGTCATGTTCAAGAAAAGTTGCATTTGTCGATACAAATATTTTATTTTCTTTTGGACTATAGAAAATTCCACCTCTAGTCTCTTTGGAATATCCAACAAACATGCACACTTCAGAGTGTGATTCCAACTTCCCAGTCTTTCCTTTAAGCACGTGTGCATGACACCCCCAAATTCAAAAATGGTGTAAACTAGGTTTACAACCATTCCATAATTCCATGGGTGTCTTCTGGATAGACTTAGATGGAACAACATTCGATATGTATAGAGCATATTGAATCGCATAGCCCCAGAATGACAGTAGTAATGATGAGAAACTCATCATTGATCTAACTATATATAATAATGTTCTGTTCCATCTTTCTGAAACACCATTTTGTTGTGGTGTTCTAGGTGATATGAGTTGGGATTGAATACCAAGCTCATGTAGATGTTCCAAGAATTAAAAATCCAAGTAATCCCCTCCTCGATCAGATCGAAGAACTTTTAGTGATTGACCTAATTTTTCAGCCTCTGCTTGAAATTCTTTGAACTTTCCAAAAGTTTCAGATTTTCTTTTCATTAAGTATAGGTTACCATATCTTGAATAATCGTCAATGAAAGTGACGAATATTCATAACCTCCTCTTGCTTGTACATTAAGTGGATCGCAAACATCCGCATGTACCAGCTGAAGTAGTTCTGTAGCTCTTAAACGTTTAGTAGAGAAAGGTCTCTTGGTCATTTTGTCTTCTAGACAGGATTCACAAATAGGAAGAGATCCAATAGATAGTTCTCTTAAAAGAGCCATCCTTTACAAACCTATTAATTCTATCTAAACCAATATGTCCCAATCTCAAGTGCCACAGATATGTTTCACTATCAGAACCAGTCTTTTGTCGTTTAATAGATCTAGGATTAGTTGTTTTAAATAATTTAGAATTAAGTAAAAAATTTGTCATTCATTATATGTATGTAAATTTTGTTTATCCCAAAACATTTGCCTAACAAGTAAATAAATAATTTCGTTAAATAATAACTACTTTATTAATAAAAGAAATAAATGGCATGCAAAAATAGAACTAAGTTTCCAAACATTAATAATCAAAATTACTAATAATAAACTAAATTTCTAGACTGTAGTTTTCTTTGTTCAAATAAATCTAGAATTTCTAACACAAAATAAAATAAATTTAAATTGTTCAACTAACAATAAAATTTCTAAATAAAACTACTCTCCAATTCCTCCAGCTTTACTTGCTATCAAAATCCTCATCAGTCTCTTCCTCCTTTTCAGGGTTCTGATTCTGCAAAAGGAAAAACAAAATAAAAATAGATTAGTGGCATATATTTTTTAATCTGCTATTCAAAATTGAAAAAATATATGTAAATCTCATTTACCTTTTTTGTTTGATACACACGATGACACTCAGCAAAGACTTCCTTTGTCATTGCTTGCCACATCTCATGTGCTGATACATAGTGTATATATTTTTCCTTTGTTTCGTCAGGCATCGTTGAAAGCATGTAATAACGTGCCAACTGATCGGATTTCATCCAATTCGTCTATTTTTTGTCTGCTTCATAGCTAGTAGCCAAAGGTGGTTCTGTTGGAGGTTTGTTACAGAAGGTTGACATCAACTTCTTATAAGAAAAAATGGTCAAAATGCCTCGAAACCGATGTCGTATGTTTTCAGGTGCAAAAACCAAAGATTTGAGAAAGGCATCGGTGTGTAAATCACCAATAGACATTTTTTATGGGAATAAATAAACAAACAAAAATGAATTTATGTATATAATAAATATCAATTATTTTCGGAATAGTAAACGTGATGCATGAATGCAACAATTAAAGAACACGTAAAAAATAATTATTAATTCCACAATTAATTAATTTGAACATTAATGGACCAGCCTTAGGGTAGGTCAGACTAATTCCAAATTAATTGAGACAAGTTCTCAAATTTATAAGTGAAAACTTAAATCAACATTTCTCTTTTGACTTATAAACAACCGCTTGTTTGGTCAGGAATACACTAATCTGCTCGAAAGCCTAATGTACCTTGTGAGTGTAACCAATTATTTTAGATCAATGACTTAACTCAAGAGTGTTCTTTAGGGTCATTCAAACTTGAAATGCATCATTAAATCCTATTCTTGAAAAAGAAGTTTGCCTCTAGAATAACACAATCAGAAGCCTTCCTTAGGGGGACACAAGCAATGGTGTCGCGAGGCCCTTACTTGCTACCTCAATGCCAACTAATAATGAAGACCATAGGACTTATTGTCATAACTTCCTCTCCCACTCACTATTTTAAATATGTGTTTTCTCAAAGCATCCTATGCTTTTTTAATTAGTTTGTTAAAATAAAGTGATCTGTTTTTACCAAATGATATTGTAATTATTACTAATCAAATTAAGCAAAATTAAAATTATAGAACTATGCCCTAATTAATTCAATTTTAATTTTCTATAATTACTAGGAATATAATTTATTATTTAATAAAATAATTTTATTAAATACTAGAAATTAAACAACTTTTAAAATCTATTTCCGCTCTTGAACTAGTTAAAACTAGATTTATTTTTATATGCTTCATCACATAAAGCATATAATCACAAAGGATAGTCCTAAGGCATGTTTCTACTCATATGAGATGCATGCATAATTTTAAATACTATGTGGGTAATATATATATGGCATGTCAAAAATGCATGATAAAGTATTAAACAATTTAATCACATTCAAACATTTAAATAAATAAATGCGAGTCGGGTGTCTTGGGTATTTTTAGAAAATTACAACACTTGCAAAATATACACAAAAATGTAAGAGACTAAATAAAACCTGAAGAGATCTCTATCTGGCACTTTGGGCCTTCACAAGTAGTCTTGATCCATTAAGTCATTTATCCATTTCATTTTGAATTAAAATAACTTTTAATTATTTTAAACAATTTTTAAGAATAATTAACTTGGGCTTTAATGCCCAATAGGTTATTAGGCCCATTTTTGAATATGGGCTCAAACAATTAATTCAAAATAAAATATATTTTTTTAATTATGGGCTAAAATTAATTAAGCCCACAATTTAAATGAATAACAATGTGAAACCCTAGGATTAAAAACACTAGGGCCTGCGACACAAAAAGATTCGGCATAGGGCACGGCGGCTGCCAGGTGGGGCGGGACATGGGCGCGAGGCAGCAGGCGCAAGCCTGGCAGCAGCGCAGGGGCACGCGCGAGGAGCTAGCAGTGGCGCAAGGGCGTGCGCGGGGCTGGCAGCGGCACAGGGGCACGCGCGGGGTTGGCAATGGCACAGGGGCGCATGTGAGGCTGGCAGTGGCGTAGGGGCGCACGCAGGGCTGGGCAGGGGCACGCGGCTGGGCTTAGGCTCGGGCTTAGGGGCACGGAACCCAGGGCTTGGGCCTTACATAATTTTTCAATAATTTAATACAAAAAATTAAAGTACGAAAAATTCCTATGCCCCATTATGACTTACATTTTTCATCTAAAAATTTAAGAACAAGTTTTAAACCCAAAACACCATATAATGAATGACCCTTAAGAATAAACTTTAAACATACATACAACAATCCATTCACATATATTACAATAACATAAGAATGCACATTATGCCCACACAGTAATTAATGTATGCAGAGATTAAAGATCGCTCTGGTACCAATTGTTAGGAACAAGTTTCTTAATATGTAGTGGAATGGTGGTGGGTTGGCCTAGTTTACAACAAAAAAATTTGTAACATATTTAAACTACCTTTAAATATGCGGATCCATTAAAATACATATAGTAATCATAAGCAAGAAAAGAATAGAAAACATACATCTTGATGCCTATCAAGTGTCCTTGCTATCTTTTCGTAATTTGAACGAACTCCCTATCCAAGCTGCTCCTAGGTACTCACACCAATATCTTCCACAACGTTCTCTATACCTCAAGAAGTGTCTGGGCACTTATAGAATAAATGATAGTTAATTTCTTATTCTACTTGATGTACTCAACACATGAGATCAAGAGAATAGACCTAAGATTGGTTCTTTATCTTTTTCGGGGAGAGATAAAAAAGTATCGTTCTTTTCTTTAGAGCGAATAATAGAGTATCTACTTATTATATAGAAAATATTTAAATTTTAAAAAATAAATTTGTAACAAATTTACAATTTATATTTTAATTAATTAATTATCTCATTAATGAAAATATCCAAAAACTAACTTTTGAATTTTTCATTAATTAATTAATTAAATAAATAAAATTGAAAAATCTATCCGTAAAAAATGTGTAATACACGCCACACACAATCCATGGACTGTGTGTGTCGTGTACCACCCTATATTTTAGGGATATTTTATTTTTCCATAATTATTTATTCAAACTACCTTATCACATCAAAATCCAACAACCTGATAATTAATTCAAATTTGAATTAATTGTATTTTTAACTAATTATCAAATATAATTAATTATTTGAATAAATATCAATCTTTTAAATTCAAATCTAATTTGAACTTATCAGATTATTATATCTCATTCAAATAAAGATATTTAATTACTTCTACTAATTAATTAAAACCAATTTAAATTAAATATTTAATTTATTATAATTTTGAAAATTACATAATAATTACATATTAATTAATTTTGTTAATTACAACTTATTTGTAATTAATTAATTAATCACTATTAACACATAGTTGCATATTTGGCCCGAAAAGAAAATTTCTTCTTAAATAAGTCTTTCAACCATTTTTCCATTTATATCAACTCTTGCCTTGAATAGTGTTGATTGAGCCGTTGTGGGGACCTATGAACCTATAATTCCAAGCTCCAATAAATTTGAGATTATTAATTAAACTGTTTAATTAAATAATCTTAATTTATTAATCTCATGATTGCTCCACTATAAATATAAGACTACACATTTGTAATTATAGACATTTCATTTAGTGAGTACTTTATAAAATAAAGTGTCCATTGATATAATCATTACACACAAATTAACCCTCTAATAATGGTTCATAATTAACCGGGAATAAAATTATTGTTTTACCCTTTTAATTATATCTTGCTTCCTTAAGTACCATTGATTTTACTAGTGAAGGTTAATTCATAACTAAATTATGAATTTGAGCTCAATAACCTTTCAGTCCCAAAAGTCAATCCTTAAGAGAACCATTATTCAATCTCTTATGAGAAGGTATAAATTCCATATCTTTATACTATTTCACCAGCCATTTACATTAATGAGTTCTGAGAACAAAAGTTTCTAGCCTGATCATTCTGACAGACCCTAACGAGTGAATCAAAGAACTCATATATCATAAACAGGAATTCATAGTAACTTCAAGATTAAGATCTATTTGTATATGATCATCAGTTAATATATTAATTAATACTTCGAAACAGTATTTAACTAAGTATTAATAAACATATCTGGTCAAGTTCTATATATTCTCTAATATATAAAGTACTTTCACTAAAGTGTCCTACTACACTAGTAATCCAGATCTTGATCCCATGTATTCATAATACTAGTGGACCGTACTTGCAGTAATTAATCTAAAGATTCATTAATTTTATTTTACTACGAACTATTCAAGGTCATTTATCTCAAACACAATCCTCCCGTACCAATATGTGTTTGAGATCACATATATGAACTTATGAATTTTTCTGATATTTACAAAATATTATCACAGAATAATATAGTCCATAAAATATATGCATAACAAATTCAATTTATTTATTTATTTCTTAAAACAATGTATACTACATATGCTTTTAAGGGAACAATTCCCAACAATCTCCCACTTGCCCTAAAGCAAATGAGGCATCTCTCTCATTCCCATGTTTCTTACATGCTCCTTAAAAGACGTCATGTATAAAGTCTTTGTGAAAGGATCTAGAAGATTATGCTCTAAAGCTATCTTCATAACTGCAACATCTCCTCGATTAATAACATTGCTACTATATGTGAATAATTGTTTAAATTCCTGTTTGCATCATGATTGTGATTTGTGGCCTGGATATTGGCGTTAGACCGTGGAATGAATATAAATTTGTCATCATTGCATGACCAATTGAGTCGTTGATTGCAGATAAAATTGGATAGATATGCGTCCAAGGCGATCACTATGACTAGCCAGCACTAGGATCGAGGCTAGAGATGATGAGCAGGGCCAGAACCCTCCGCAAATCCCTGAGAACTGGCAGTAGTTGCTTACTAATATGCAAGCCAGAATTCAGAGTCAGGAAGAGCATATTCACCTTCTGAGGCAACAGGCTCCGTTAGGGAGTGTCGCACCTAATTCGCCACCTATTGTGGCACCAGTTGTACAACCACCTGAGATTGGGAACAGGTGGGAGCCACTTTATGAAAGATTCAAGAGACAGCATCCTCCAACCTTTGAGGGAGGATCAGATCCACTAAAAGATGAATAGTGGATGAGTATGATCACCTCCATCCTGAACTTTATGAGGGTTGAAGGTAACAACAAGGTGGCTTGTGCTACCTATATGCTTAGAGAGGATGCCTGTATTTTGTGAGAGGTGGCATCACAAACTCGGGATGTTTCTGCTATGAGTTGGGATGGGTTTAGAGATCTGTTCAACCAGAAATATTATAATGTTGTCGTCAAGGTGGCGAAGGTGAGTGAGTTCATTGGGTTGGTGCAGGGCAGCATGACAGTTACTAAGTATGCCCTGAAGTTTGACAGGCTAGCAAAGTTTGCACCAGATCTAGTGCCTACAGATGCAGCTAGACATGATAGATTTGTTCTAGGGATTAATGCTATGATAGCCTGAGATGTGAGGATCACATCAGTTGCTGGGAAGACAAATTATGCCCAGGCTATTGAGAAGGTTCTTACTACTGAGGGGGCAGAGAATAAGATCTGGAGGGAGAAAGCTATGAGACGGGATGTTCGCAGGGCAATGCCTCCGTATACATGGTCTGGTAGGGGCGGAGGCCCCAGTGATCAGAAGAGGAAGACCCCTGACACCTCGACCACTGTTGGTTCTAATAGGAGGGGTCGAGGTGCCAAGGGCGACGGCCAGAGAAGCGAGGAGTCATGGAGGAGCTATCCAGAGTGCCCTAGATGCAGGAAGCGACATCTAGGCGAATGTCGAGCAAAGGCCTGTTACTTGTGTGGGGTGGTTGAACACCTCAAGAAGGATTTCCCAATGTTGAAGAAAGAGGAACTAGAGAATGTGGACAGCTTGACTCAAGCTCGAGTGTTCACCTTGACACAGGCATAGGCTGAGGTTAGTCCCTCAGTAGTGATAGGTGAGCTTTCTAGTGTCGGCTCTTCATATACTGTATTGATTGACTCTGGTGCTACACATTCATTTGTTTCTAGTAAAGTGATTGTAGATTGTGTAGTCCTAGTGAGTATTATACCGCGTGGTTTGGGACTATACTGCCTACATGTGAGCTGGTAGTTTCTAGGAGATGGATTAGAACATTTCCAGTGATGGTGGATTGTAGGGATCTATTAGTAGATTTGATTGAGTTTGGTATGGACGATTTCGATATGAATTTGGGGATTGATTGGCTAGTCATATACAGGGCCACGATAGATTGTAGGAAGAAGATGGTGACTTTTGAGCGTGAGGGTGAGGACCTCTTTGTTTTTGTGGGTGTTATGCATGCACGCCACATTCCTATGATATCAGCATTGAGGACTAGGGACCTATTACAAGGAGGGTGTATAGGTTTTCTAACTAGTGTGGTGGATACCACTAGCGTTACATCAGTGGGGCCAGGAGAGACTAGACTAGTATGCGAGTTCTTAGACATGTTTCTGACTTACCGGGATTGCCATCGCACAGGGAAATTCAGTTTGCTATTGAGTTAGCATGGGGTACAGAGCCAGTGTCGAGGGCACCATTTAGGATGGCTCCGATAGAGTTAAAGGAGTTGAAGTTACAATTGCAGGAACTTCTTGACTTGGGATTTATCATACCTAGTTTCTCGCCATAGGGTGCTCCAATTTTATTTGTGAAGAAAAATAATGGGACTCTGTGAATGTGTATAGATTACAGGGAGTTGAACAAGTTGACCATCAAGAATAAGTACCCCCTACCGAGGATAGGCAACCTATTCGATCAGCTGCAGGGTAAGACGGTATTCTCAAAGCTTGACATTCAATCTGGTTGTCACCAGCTGAGGATCAAGGATGAGGATATTCCGAAGACGGCCTTTCGTACGAGGTATAGGCATTATAAGTTCTTGGTCATGTTGTTTGGTTTGACCAATGCCCTAGTAGCGTTTATGGATCTGATGAACATGGTGTTCAAGGACTTCTTAGATCAGTTCTTGAATGTCTTCATTGATGACATCCTAGTTTACTCCAGTTTAGAGGTAGAACATGAGCAACATCTCTGATGGGTATTACAGATATTGAGAGACCATCGATTGAATGCCAAGTTTAAGAAGTGTGAGTTCTTGTTACCGAAAGTTACATTCCTTGGGCATATTTTTAGTGGCGATGGGATTAAGGTAGATCCGGCTAAGGTAGATGAAGTTAGGGATTGGACGTGGCCAAGGAATGCCTCAGAGGTTAGGAGCTTCCTTGGATTAGCAGGATATTACAAACGGTTTGTGGAAGGGTTTTCAAAGATTGCCACACCGTTGATTGAGTTAACACGGAAGAATCTAAAAATCACCTGGTTAGATAAGTGCGAGGGTAGCTTTCAGGAGTTGAAGCGGTGATTGATTACTGGACCTGTGTTGATCATCCCTTCGGAGAGAGTGAAGTTTGTAGTATACTATGATGCATTGAGATTGGGGTTGGGATGTGTGTTGATGCAGAATGAGAAGGTTATTGCCTATGCATCGCGGTAGTTGAAGGAATATGAGCTGCAATACCCTACCCATGATTTGGAACTAGTAGAGGTGGTATTCACACTAAAAGATTGGCAACATTACTTGTATGGAGAGAAATGCGAGATATACACCGATCATAAGAGTTTGAAGTATTTCTTCACCCAGAAGGACTTAAACATGAGACAGAGATGTTTGCTTGAAATGGTGAAGGACTACAATTGTGACATCCTTTACCACCCAGGAAAAGCCAATGCAATGGCAGATGCATTGAGCCATAGGGGCCCAGGACAGTTGTTAATTTCGAAGCAGATATCAAAGGAACTAGCAGAAGAGATGGCTAGAGCGAGGATAGAACCAGTTGTGGGCCAGTTGGCCAATATTCGTTATAGTCTACCCTCCTAGAGAGGATAAGAGAGTGTCAAATGTATGTTGCACAGTTGCAGGAGGTTAGAGGGAATGTCCTAGCTGGAGTGGCTAAGGGTTATTCCATTTCAGAGACAAGTTTACTACGGTATAAGGATCGGATCTGTGTTCCAATGTATATGGGCATTAGATGAGAGATACTTGATGAATCCCATACTACACCATGCTCACTCCATCCAGGCAGCACGAAGATGTACCCGAATCTATTAGACTTTGTATTGGTGACCTAGGATGAAGAAGGACGTGGTTGAATACATGGCCAAGTATTTGACTTGTTAGCAAGTAAAGGCTGAACATCAGTGACCAACATGGTTGTTATAGCCTTTGGGTATTCCTGAGTGGAAGTGGGAAGACATTACTATGGATTTCGTGGGAGGTTTACCCAGGATTATGGGGCTACATGACTCGATGTGGGTGATAGTAGACAGATGCACCAAGTCAGCTCACTTTCTGCCATTGAGGGTGACCTATAATGTGGATCTGTACGCAGAGTTATATGTGAGGGAGATTGTACGTCTCCATGGGGTTCCTAAATCAATAGTATCAGACTAGGATCCCATATTTACCTCCAAGTTTTGGGGTGGTTTGCAGAAGGATATGGGAGCTCAATTAAAGTTCAGTACAACCTTTCATCCTCAGACAGACAGTCTGAGAGGACAATTTAGAAATTGGAGGGCATGCTTAGAGCATGTGTGTTAAACTTCGAGGGGTCATGTAGTAAGTACCTCCCATTGATTGAGTTTTCATGCAACAATAGTTATCAATCAACGATTGGAGTAGCTCCATATGAGATGTTATATGGAAGAAGATGTAGATCGCCCATTCATTGGGATGAAATGGGGGAGAGGAAGTATTTGGGACCGGAGATGGTTTAGAAGACTAATAAAGCTATTGAGAAGAACCGAGCTTGAATGCTCGCTTCATATATCAGACAGAAAAGCTACGCTGATCCTAAACGTAGGGACGTGGAGTTCCATGTATGGGACCACGTGTTTTAGCGAGTTTCACCATTGCGAAGGGTGAGGAGGTTTGGGAAAAAGGGAAAGTTGAGCCCTAGATTCATAGGACACTTTAAGATCCTGGAGAGGATCGGGCAGGTAGCATATAGATTGGCTCTGCCTCCATCCTTATTAGGACTTCAGGACATATTCCACATTTTTATGCTTCGGAAGTACGTCTCGTATACGACTCACGTATTAGGGTATGAGGATCTGGGGTTACAAACAGATTTATCGTATGAGGAGCGACCAGTGCAGATCCTAGATAGGAAGGATAAAGTCTTGAGGAACAAGATGATTCCTCTAGTCAAAGTCTTGTGGAGGAATAGCAAGGTCGAGGAAGCAACCCAGGAGCTTGAGTTAGCTATGCGCAATCAGTATCCTGAGTTATTCAGGTAAATTTTGAGGACAAAATTCTTAGTAGGAGGGGATAGTTGTAACGACCCAAAAATGCAAATAAGGTTTAGTGTCTTGATTAGCGTGCCAGAAGGGCGTAATTGGATATGTGTATGATTAATTGATTAAATGCTTGACTATGTGGCATGCATGATTTATCTGATGATATGAATACATTTATATGCATGTTATAAGTATTAAATATGCATGTGGGCCCGTTATTGTTTATAAGGGCATGTTGTAATTTTGGCCCTTTAAGGGCATAAATGTAATTGTATGTGGTAAATGATTGAGGCCACATTATTATGTCGATATATCTGCGATATATGGCTCGAGGTGATCCTAGTGAGCAGATTAGTGGAATAGTCACAGTGGGGTTTAATACCCGGCTCGGGGTGAGCTTAGGGGTATTTTTGAAAGTTTAACGTATATTTGAGATTCAACGAGTAATGAGTAAGTATTTGGTAATTCGTTGGATATGACGAGATTAATTGGGAATTGGTAGGATGACTCGAGGAATTAGCGGGAATCAAGATAAATGACCATTATGCCTTTATGGGCGATAAAGGAGGCTGAGTTTATTAGAGGGGAAATTTATCTTTTGGGGTTAAGAATGTACTTAAACCCTTTAGAACTCACTAGAAATCACTATGAATCACTAAGGAACATCTCAGCACTCTCTCTCCCTCTCATTCACGTCCTCTCTTGTATCTTGAAGCTAAGTGAAATTTGATGGAAAAGGCAAGGTAATTAAGCTTGGATTTGAGCTGGGAAAACCTGGGGGGTTAAAGCTAAGATCAGTCAAAGAATTTCTAAGGATATTAGGCCATAAACTAGGGTAAGATTCTAACTTCTAATTTCTAAATTTTGTTGGGTTGGTTTTGTTCAAGGGTGCATGGATTGGTTTTTGAATTTAGGATTTTAAGGAGGATTAAATTAATATATAGGCTATATGTGATGTTTTCGAAATGATAATAAGAATTATGGACTTGGTATGGGTTTGGGTGTATAATTGGGTTGGATTTTGAGGTTGTAGCTAGGAAAAATGCGTAGAAAACTTAGGGATTTCTTGGTTCGCGGGGGCACGCCACGACCCAGTTCATGGGCGCCACAGCCTCCGTGCCCAGAAGGCCCTGTGAGGGCTGATTGTCTTGAGGGCGCGCCGCAACCCTAGGGGGCAAGTCGCAGCCTGCCTCCCCCTAGAAGCAAGTGGTTGCGCCTCTAACTTCAGGTGCGCCGCGACCCCTTGGGCCAAGTCACGGCCCGCCTAGGCAACCATAGCCTAGGTTGGTTTTTAGGCTCAGGGATTTAAACCTAAGCGCTCGAGACGAATTCTACTACCCCGATTAATAGAATTTGTGGTCCTAGAGGCTAGTATTTATTTCCAAAACATTTAATTGGATTAGAATTTAATAGTTTTCTATCGTTGCTTGTGACTAGGGTTAGCCTTTAGGCTCAGGACTGAGGATCGTGCTCGGGACCATTCTTTATCCATCGCTTGGGACTCGAGGTAAAAAAACTGCAACCAAGTGGTTGTGAATGGGACTAAGATTCCCTATAATTGAATATCTGTGTTCTGTGAATTATATATCTATTATGTGTGAAGTAAAAGTGCGGCCTAAGGGTGTCGGGGCTGATGATAAGCGTATTGAACACAGCTCGGCCTAAGCGAGTCGAGATCAGCTAAATAACCAGAGTGCTCAGCCTAAGGGCGCCGACACCTAAATATTTGTATTACATATTGAGTTATATGTTTAAAAGTATAAGTTTAATGTTTCCCAACTTAATACTCGTATTCTGCTGATTAATTGAACTTAATGGATTGAAGATTGTTATATACTCTTGTTTCTATCTATGCTTTTGTTATGGTTTTCTTGCTAATCCTTGGCTCATGGGTGCTACATGGTGCAGGTAAAGGCAAAGGAAATCTGGACTAGTCATGAGTTGGAGAGGTTTAGGGGCGGAGTGTACATCGACAGCTGCTCAACTGCCACAGCTCAGGGAATTACAAGGACTAGTGTTCAAACTTGTATTTTTCCATTTAGACTGGCTACAGATCTATTAATTTTGAGAGTTTTTTCCGCTATGTAAACCTTATATGTTTTGGGATCCCATGTATCAAACTTTTATTTTAATGAATTTCAATCATTTTACAATCAAAATCTTTTAACACTAATGTTGACGCGGTTCTTCGTCGAGAGGTAATTAACAGAATAAGAGAATGGGATTAGTGCTAAGTAATGAACCATAACAGACGAATGATCTTAAAATAAAATGGTGATACAAATACTTTTTTAGGTGGTTCGATGTTTAAAATCCTTCTACTCCACCAACCAATATTATTGCTAGTTTTCTGGTATTCTTTACAGGGTATTTATTTACACAATAGAGTCCAACCCTTTGCAACTCCCAGGATCTCCATATTTATAGGAGAGGGCACCTGGGGGTTGGCAAGGGGGGTCATCCCGTGACCTTCTTACCCATCATGTCACTTATGTGACATTCATGATTAATTCCTAAAACCTGACAAATGAAGTGTGGTCTAATCAATAGGTAAGGGGGATAATGGGTCGCACGGCCCAACCCAGTCGTGGGTGCCTGAACACGCACGTTTATGCTGCGTGTCCGAGAATTCAGGGATATATCAGACACGCGATGTCTGATATATGCACGTATACATTGCGTGGTTGACTTTATAAAAGGTCACAGCTTCCAACTCAAGCTCGTACCTCGAGCTGGATGGCTTCTTAACCCGTGGTGTCTATACCTCTGACCCGGCTCCTTAGTACCCTTAGTAAGCCTTTGGTTACCTCAAGCTAAAGAGGTGGGAGCTGGCGATAGTAGCTCCGGGCACGTGGCATCCACGTGGCTGATATAATTATGCCATACCTCAGCTCGCTAATAGCCCGTGGAGAATTAGGGCATACATTTGCCCCTCAAGCCCCTGCTCGTGGCACATGACGTCACCCGGGACCACAGTGGGGGCTTTTAGGCTTCCTTGTGGACTCTTCACATTCCGCTCATTACGCAGGCGTCGAGTACGTGGAGCATCGTGGTTGGTGACGGTATGTCTTCCGAGAACCGCATTAAATGGCCTAGTATATTCTCAGCTGTCGTTTCGCCTTTTGAGTAGTGGTCCTCGTATCCTACATCAAGGCAATCCAACGGCCCTCCCCACTTGGCCTCTTACATATAAAAAAGGGGTGGCCACCTTACGCATGGGCCACCCGTTCATTTGGAAATTTTCTTATTTTCTCCTTTCTTCTCAGTCTCAAAAAACCCTCCCTTTCTTCCGGTTACTGTTCCCAGCGTTCTAGAAGCTCAGGCGCGAGAGCTCCTTTGAGACTTTGGCACCAGCAATTTCAACAGGACTCCAACCCAGACGACCCTTTCAACCTCCTCATAGTAAAACATTCTGTAAATTCTCTGCTTATGCATGCTTTAAATTTCCTTTTCACTGTTGCTTAGGTAAATTGTTTTTGTAGCCGCATGCAGTATCCTACTGGTTTTTGTGGGTATGATAGGCGTAGGTTTTTATTCCAGGGCATCGACCGTAGAAAAAACCATTTAGGAATACGACTCAAAGGGTACACTTTCTGGGGAAATTTTCTGGGTAGAAATTTTGTATGCCTGTTTGAAATAACCAGCTTTTAGGGTGCAAAAACTGGGTAGCTTAGGGGACACGCTTCACAGGCGGTTTTGCACTGTTTTTCTACTGAAACTTTCCTTCCAAGGCAAACTTTTTTATTCTGACCCTCCTGACACACGGATTCTGAGTAATCAGGGACCCGTTGGGAGCACAGGCGCGTGTTCATAGAACCGCGTGGTCTACTCTCCACGGGCTGAGATTACCTCAGCCCGTGTAAAGGAAACACTTCGCATCAGATTCTTTCTTATGCTTAGGTCGCCTTTTGTAAATTTTCTTCTTTTGTTCGTTAGGCGACCAGATGGGACCAAAGAAGAACGCCCCTAAGAAGACTGTTGGCAGCTCGTCTTCTCAGCAAGCCAAGGGAAAGGAGGTGGTCACGGACTCTCCAATCCCCACTTTCGGTCCAGCCGTGGAGCAGGAGCTCGAGGTGGGGCCTGACGCCTTCTTCGAGGCCGAGAGGATCGTCTCGAAGATCACCAACCAGGGGAAAGTGAATAAGATATTCCTTTCCCATAATATTGAGATTGGGAGGGGCGCCCTAAACGCCCGACCTCCCCTAGATGGTGAGCGGAGCTGCGCGCCGCTCGATGAGGAATACGCGGCCTGGAGCGACGAGCACTTCAAGGCTGGGGCCTTCCTTCTGCTAGACTAGTACTTCGCAGATTTTCTCAATTACGTGAAGCTAGCTCCTTTCCAGCTCCCCCCTAACTCATACCGTTTGTTAGCGGGATTGAGATACTTATTCCTAAAGCAGGAATGGGAGGTCCCCATGCCGGTGGACATCCTTTACTTTTTCTGCCTCAAGGCCAGCCCACAGCAGAGGGGGTGAGGCGACAGGTTCTACTATCTAACCCATTTTCCAAGCACGGCTACGGTTGTCGAGCTGCCCAGCCACCCCAACGACTTTAAAGACCAGTTCTTCATGTCCAAGGGGTTTCGCAATTGCGAACATCACTATTTCAACCGCCCTCATAAGTACCCTTTACTCTTAGCTCGTAAGTTGATTATTGATTAGCTTCCTTTATTAGTTCCTAACTTAGAAACAATCATGCAGCCATTTTCGCGAGGACGGCCAAGACTGTGACCCTCGGGGGTCAATATGAGACATTGGCAGGGCTGCCCCCCAGCGAAAAGGACTATCGCCAGCTCGTGTCAGACGAGATGATGTTGGCATGCAAGCTAATCTCCCCAGGCCAGACTTTGGCCTTGAGGAGACCATGAGGCCTCCCTCCAGCTCGTGAGATGGGGCCCATCCCCGAGGAGGAGGCTGCATGAGAAGAAGAGGACGAGGAGGACGAGGGGCCCCTCGTGCGGCGGAAGCGGGCGCTGGAGGTCGCCCAAGAAACGGACGTGGAGAGGGCCCGGTCTGGAGCAGCAACCGGCCCATCCGGGCAAGGTAATCCTTATATGTTTAGGGACTTAGATAGGGCCACTGCAGACCTTCGATTAGCTAGGTTCAATCCCAACCAGCACGTTCATCGCCATTGAAGTGACCCAGACCGCGACGTAACCTTACTCTAGTGCGTTGACCAGCTCGTGCTGGGATATGAAATGAGCCGCCCTAGGGGTACTGTAGTCGTAGATAATACCCTAGCCTTTAGGTCGGTCTTTTTTTAGGAGTATGGGACCAATCTTCGGTCGTGGCCCTCCCTTCGGGAGGGCATAGTAGCTCCGAGTCTTAGGCAGTACGTAGAAGAGTCTAGTCCTGAGCCGGATTCAGACCCAGAGCCTCTTCCAGCCCGCGAAGTCGTTATCTTAGATTCCCCCGCTGCAGCTCCGGGGCCGGTGGTCGTGACCATAGATTCCTCCTCTAGCTCGGAGGGTAGGATCCCTTTCAATATATACTTGAGATCTATTTTCCCTTTTACTTTTTTTGTCTCGCACAAATATTTTTACTTGTATATTAATGTTGTCTTTGTTTTGCCAGAGGAGATGTCTCAGCCCGAGAGCAACGATCTGCGAGCTATGTTCCCTGGGGGGAACCCTTCCTCTGGGGTCTCCGGGCCCATGGTGAAAAAGCTCCGGCTGGCGAAGAAGGCCATCGGGAGTACCTCCAAGTCCCCAGCGAAGGGGAAAAACTAGGCTCTGGCAGCTCAGGAGAAAGTTCCTCCACCCCCTCCTGCAATGAAGATGCCTCCGCCTCCCCCGCGATCTCCCGCCCCTATTCGGGAAACGGAGGTGCCCCCCGAGACCTTGTCAACCACAACCCCCGAGGTACGTGTCCCGGTGAACCCCCGGGCTCTGGAGAAGATCCCCGACATCTTTCGGGGGATGGTCTACGAGACGACGAGCTACACCGTGGACCATTACTACAATGCCGCCGAGAGGGATCTGCGGGCGACCGAGACGAAGAGCCCGGAGAACTTGATGGAGTCTTTGCTGAGGATGGCCCTCACGGTAAGTTGGCCTTGCCATTTGTATCCCTTGCTCATTATGCATCACATGTTTGTTTTTTCATCTAAGGCAGTTGCCTTATCATCTTTTGGTCTTGCAGGGTGCCTTGGCTCTCCACCGGAGCATATCCCGCTCTAGGGCTCAGCTCGAGGATATGAGGGTGAGCACCAGACTGCTTTGGCCGCCCTTAAGACTGCCCAAAAGTAGGAACAGGATGCCAAGGATGCCCTGGCGACTGTGCAGGCTAAGCTGGACGCATCCCGACCTAAGCTGCAGGAGGCCGAGGCTACCAAGGCCGCCTTAGCCATTGCAAGGACTGAGCTCGAGGAGGCCAGGGCCGCTCGGGCCGCACTGGACGCCGCGAAAGCTGAGGCCAAGGAGGCCAAGGCCACCCTGGCGATGGAGAGGGCAGCCTCCAGCTCCTCCATGGAGGCTATGCTGTACCACTACTGGGTCTTCAACCCAGATGGTGACTTCTCCTTTCTAGGGGCGGACACATGGGACAGCTTCCTGGAGAAGTTTAAAGCTCCCCTTCAGCAAGAGGCGCCCTCTGTGACCGGGGAGACTTCTGCAGCCGCCGAGCAGGAGGGCGAGGTGGTGACCTCATCGGAGCAGCCTGGCAGGGCCTAGGACTTCTTTTCTTTTTACCATTCGAACACACATTTTTTTTTGTAACTTTATATGAGGTTTTCTAACCTCGAGACAATTGGCTTCATCAACTTTTTGTTTTTAATTGATTTACATCCTTTTGCCTCTATGCATTTTGGTAATAGTCTTAGTTTTTGTTGGTGCTGTGATTGAAATTTTATGCTTTTCTAGGAAAAAACATGTTAATCAATTTTGAACCAACTTCTAAGATATGTCCTGGTTGCATCCTGGACATTACTTTAAAAACTTAGTTTGCGTTAATTTTTTATTAATATCTCGTGCTTTTTAAGAAAAACAATGATCAATTAATTTGAATTAACTTCTAAGTTTTAGGACCTGGTTACATCCAGGACATTAATTTGAAAACTTAGTTTGTGTTAATTCTTGACTAATATCTTGTGCTTTTTAAGAAAAACACCGATCAGTCAATTTTGAATTAACTTATAAGTTTTAGGACCTGATTACATCCAGGTCGTTAATTTGAAAACTTAGTAGGCGTTAATTTTTATCAATATCTCGTGCCTTTTAAGAAAAACAACGATCAATCAATTTGAATTAACTTCCAAGTTTTAGGATGACCTAGTTATATCCAGGATACGACTTAGTTCGCGTTAATCCTTTATCAATATCTCATGCTTTTTAAGAAAAACACCGATCAATCGATTTGAATCAACTTCTAAGTCTTTAGGTTGACCTGGTTGTATCCAGGCACCATATGCCCCCCAAGTAATTAGGAAAGAGTCTTTCGTGGTTACTTGAGATTACATCCATAAATATACACAATAATGAAAAAATATTTAATTCTCATTGCTTAATAAACAAAAAATTGCTTTTCTAAGTAAGCCTTACAAGGGTATTACTGATAATATTTCTTCAAATGGATGTCGTTCCAGGTTCGCGGGATTGCTTCTCCATTTAGCCGAGCTAACTTGTAGGTTCCTTCCTTTATGACCTCGATTACTTGGTATGGCCCTTCCCAGTTCGGTCCCAATACTCCGTCTTTGGGGTCCTTACTGGCTGAAAAGGCTCTCCTGAGGACCAGGTCGCCAATGCTAAAGGCGCATTTTTTGACCTTTGAGTTGAAATAATGAGTGATTTTTTGCTGGTAATGCGAGAGCTGAAGCTGCGAATCTTCTCGTCTTTCATCAATCAGGTCGAGGGATGCGCAAAGCAGTTCATGATTGCGGTCTTGGTCATATGACTGGACTCTATGCGAAGATACCTTTATCTCGATAGGAAGGACTACCTCACTCCCAAAAGCTAGGGAGAAAGGAGTATGACCCGTAGGAGTTCGATGTGAGGTCCGGTATGCCCACAGTACCTGGGGGAGCTGTTCTAGCCAGACCCCCTTGGCTTCGTCCAGTCTCTTCTTAAGGCTCGCCTTTAGCGTCTTATTGACTGCCTCGACCTGCCCATTTGCCTGGGGATAGGCCACAGAGGAAAAGCTTTTCACAATGTCGTACCTTTCACAGAATTCGGTGAAGAGGACGCTGTCGAACTGCGTCCCATTGTCTGATACGATTTTCTTTAGCAACCCAAACCGGCAGATAATGCTTTTGACCACAAAGTCGAGGACTCTCTTAGAAGTGATTGTTGCCAAGGGTTCTGCCTCAACCCACTTGGTGAAATAGTCGATAGCCACCACTGCGTAACAGACCCCTCCCTTTCCAGTAGGGAGGGCGCCAACCAAGTCGATTCCCCAGACCGCGAATGGCCACGGGGACGAGATCATCTTCAGCTCGACTGGTGGAGCTCGAGCAACTGTGGCAAATCGCTGGCACTTGTCACATTTCTTGACGTACGAGATCGAGTCCTTCGACAAAGTGGGCCAGTAGTATCCTTGCCTATCCTGGAATCAATATCCTCACCTAGGGCGATATTTTCCCCTTCGGTACTTTGAGGTTTTTCAATCTTAGGATTAGGCAAAGGTTCCTGAGATTCCTCATTTCCATCCTGGACTGTCATCGTTAACTGCCTGGGTTTTAATTTTCCCTTCATGGAAATGCTGTAGCATTCCCTAGCAGCAAGTTGATCGCCACAGACCGTGCATATCCCCGTGGAAGAGGGGAATTTGAGCGCAAGGTGGCGGATGGAGGTAACAACTTCAAAAGCTATAAGTGTAGGTCGACCTAAAATGGCATTGTACGCGGCGGGACAGTCGATGACCACGAACTCGAGGAGTTTTGATATTGTTCGAGGTCCCTCTCCTAAGGTGATCACCAGCTCGATCATCCCTATTGCTGCCAATCCTTCTCCAGAGAAACCATAAAGCATCATGGAGGTTGCCTTCAGCTCAGTGACAGATAAACCCATCTTCTCCAGCGTGGATCGAAATAGAAGGTTTACCAAGCTCCCATTACCGACCAGCACTCTCCTAACCCTCCGATTAGCGAGCTGCACTGCTACGACCAGAGGGTCGTTATGAGGGAACTGAACGTGGCCGACATCTTCTTCAGTAAAAATGATTGGTTGCCTCTCCAATCGTTGCTGCTTTGGTAGATGCCGCTCGGGGACGAACTCTACTCCATTATGAGCCTTCAGTTCATTGACGTACCTCTTTTGGGAACCTCTGCTCGTGCCAGCCAAATGAGGACCCCCAGAGATTGTGGAGATCTCTCCTCCTATCACTGGAGGAGGGATGTCCTGATCTATCCGAGACCCGGGCTGACTGACTGGGACTTCTGGATCTGGATGGCTTGCGGGAACCCTGTTCCGTGTATACTGAGTTAAGGGTCCAGCTCGGATGAGAGTCTCGATCTCATCCTTCAGGTGTCTACAGTCATCGGTATTGTGGCCAACGTCGTTGTTGAACCGAGAAAACTTGGAAGGGTCTCGCTTTCCCTTCTGGTGCTTTAACGGCTCCGGCTTCTTCCAGGGGAGGCTAGCAGAGTTTGCTAGGAAGATGTTCTCCCTAGAGTGGGTGATCTCTGTATAAGTCGCGTAGACCAGCTTAAACTTTTCTACGGATTTATTCTTCTTTGGGCCCTACTGGTTGCCCTCGCTGCTCCCCTTTCTCTTGCCTCCACCAAGCTGGTTATTCTGTGTAACGGTCTGGGTCGCTGTCACGACCTCTGTTCCCACTCAAGCGGGCTGCTCGGGGACCTGGCTGGTTCCTGCAGCTGTGGCTTGCGCCTCCTCCAGGTTGATCCACCCCTGGGCCCTATTTAGGAATTCTTTTACAGAGCTGACTCCCTTCCTTTGTATCTCATTCCAGAGTCCCCCTCCGACGAGGATTCCAGTCCTCAAAGCCATGAGCTTAGAGCTGTCATCTGCGTCTCTGGCCCGAGCAGCGACGTTCGCAAATCTGCTCAGGTAAGCCTTCAGAGGCTCGTCAGGTTGTTGCATTACGTTGGCCAGGGTGTCGGCCTTGATGCGGGCAACCTGGGAAGCTCGGAATGCTCTCTTGAAGTCCGTAGAGAAAGTTTTCCACGAGCTGATTGACTATTTCTTACTCTATTTGAACCACTGTCTGGCCGGCCCAGTCAAGGTGGAGGGAAATATTAAACACCTTAGCTCGGGGCCAATGTTGTGGGCCATCATCAGGGTATTGAACATACCCAGGTGATCTGACGGATCTCCTTCTCCGTTGAATTTGGACAAGTGCGGCATACAAAAACCAGGTGGGTATGCCGTTGCTGCTATGCTGGGGGCAAAGAGCTCGAGTTCGTCCCCAGAATCATATTCGTCCTTTTCTTTTTCTGATAGGAGCTTCCTCAACAGCTCCTCCATCTGAGCTAGGCACTCAAGGGTTTTGTCCTAATTTCCTTGGTTATTCCGGGGCTGTTCAACAGCACCGGATCCATTGTACACGTTTGTTGGGTTATTGTCCCTCCTATCTTGAGATAGGTTATATGGGACATTCCTGCTGTCACGTACCTCGGACAGGTCTTCCCTCTAGCGAGCACGGCTGCCGTTTCCCACTCGGTCTCCCCTTTGAGAGTTAAGGCGATCTCGGAGGTCGCCCCTCGGGGTGGCTTGAGGACTTTGCGCCGAGCTCAAGCGTTGGTGCAGGTCTCCGCCAGAAAGGTCACTTCGTCGGCTTCCGGTCCAATAGCTCCCGTTTGAGAAGCTTGGAGCCCGCCTCTGGGGGTGAGGGTCTGGGACTTCTCTGGGCGCCCTGCTATGATGGGAAGATCCTGCGGAAGGTGGATTTCTCCTACTGCTCCCATGAGCTGGAATATCTCAGACTGGCTGAGGAGGAGACGGATATCTTATGGGTGAAGGAGGATGCCTGACCGGAGATGCAATCCTGGTCCCGTTAGTACGGATTAGGTTAGGTCGAGGCCGCTCGGCTCTGCCAACCTCCGGGTCCTGCACTCGGCGGTCTGAGCGAGGTGCAGGACAGTTAGTTGGGATGGGCTGTCGTTGTGAGCCCTTCCCGGATCTTCTACGCGAATTTCCTCCTGGGCGCACTCGAGGGTGGAAGTGAGCTGGGAGTTGAAGTCCAGACCGATCGGCTGTACTGTTGCTCGACCCTAGGTAGCTCTTCGAAAGTGGTCTCTCGGTGGTGCGATGAAGGGGTAGAGTTTGATGTCGGAGGTCTGACCGACCGGCTAGGCCTGGACCGATTACCCCGGCGAGACTTATGAGTCTCGCCTTGCCTCTCTCCGACGTTAGCGTCGATTGTAAGAGGGGGGAGTCAGGCCAACACCTCCTGAATCTACTGGTTAGCTTTCTCCAGCTGACTCCTCAGTTGTGCATTCTCCATCTCCACTGCCGTGTAGAAATCTGGGTTCGGATAAGGTGGCCGGGGAGCCGAACTTCCAGTGTCATCTTGGCCTATGGGCTGCTTGCCCGGCCGCTGTTGAACCTCACAGTTCTGATCATCGGAGACGGCGGCATGATGGGCCTCCTGCCCATCACGTTGGTCCGCCTCGTTACTGTGTCTTGAGCGAGTGACCACCATGGTTGGGTAATTGCGATAACACCAATCTAACAAGCTCTCAATGAAAGCACCAAATTGTTGACGCGGTTCTTCACCGACGGGTAATAAACTGAATAAGAGAATGGGATTAGTGCTAAGTAACGAACTGTAACAGACGAATGATCTTAAAATAAAATGGTGATACGAATACTTTTTTAGGTGGTTCGAAGGTTAAAATCATTCTACTCCACCAGCCAATATTATTGCTAGTTTTCTGGTATTCTTTACAGGGTATTTCTTTACACAATAGAATCCAACCCTTTGCAACTCCCAGGGTCTCCATATTTATAGGAGAGGGCACCTAGGGGTTGGCAAGGGGGGTCATCCCGTGACCTTCTTACCCATCATGTCACTTCTGTGACATTCATGATTAATTCCTAAAACCTGACAAATGAAGTGTGGTCTAATCAGTAGGTAAGAGGGATAATGGGCCGCACGGCCCAACCCAGTCGTGGGTGCCTGAACACGCACGTTTATGCTGCGTGTCCGAGAATTCAGGAATATATCGGACACGTGATGTCTGATATATGCATGTTTACATTGCGTGGTTGACTTTATAAAGGGTCACAGCTTCCAACTCAAGCTCGTACCTCGAGCTGGATGGCTTCTTAACCCACGGTGTCTATACCTCTGACCCGGCTCCTTAGTACCCTTAGTAAGCCTTTGGTTACCTCGAGCTAAAGAGGTGGGAGCTGGCGACAACAGCTCCGGGCACGTGGCATCCACGTGGCATCCACGTGGCTGATATAATTATGCCATACCTCAGCTCGCTAATAGCCGGTGGAGAATTAGGGCGTACACCTAACCTCTCAGATGACTTTAGAAATACATTTACATACAAACGACCTAGTTAGCAGGTCTTGCACTATTTTAAACACACAGTGTAACGGTCTTGGCTACCTAGGTTGTTACAACCTATGTCCCTCAAATAACTCGACCATGGCGGTCGAGCCGACCAAATATGTACGCGTCTTTCCAAAGCCCTCCAACTCATGGCTGGTCTACCTTTAGCTTGCCCTTACTTGCACCATAGAGCACCTGCGAGCCAAGGCCCAACAAGAAAAACCCACATGGGATAAGAAATATCCAATTAATCATAAGCAATAAACAAGATACATCACAGATAATAAATTCATTCATTCCAGTCATATAAATCATAATCACGTTTCACAATTTACAAGTATGTTTATTCAAACACATGAACCATTTACCTGGCCTAGCAAGACAGCCTTGCCAAATGGCCCAACTAAGCGAGGTGCACATTCCGGCATCCAAGCCTACGGTCCATGCCGGGCGAGTGGGAATCCCACCCTCAACTTGACCCCACCTTCATAACCCACATTACGCACAATTGATGACTGACCCACGTTTTACACGATTGTCGAATATAGATCGCATAGATCATCCCTAGATAAATCAAAGCCAATATACATAGCAAACAACATGCTCTATGTGCATATGCCAATTTTCTTACCTCGAGTCATGTACTGAAGACAAAGCGGCCTTATTAGGAAAACCTAGTCACAACATAAATGGTATGCTTATTAGGACTAAGTTTGAATCACGGGTTCCAAAAGAATGTCCTAGCTTTTGGGACCTCCAATTTCATTCAACCGGGTAATAGAATTGTCCCCCGAGCCCCCAAGTGTTTCCCCAAATCAAATCCTCCAATCCCGGAGCCTAACTCCCAAAACATGAAAAATTGTACTCTATAAAGGCATTAGCACCGCAGCGCCCTCCTAAAGGGCTGCAGCGCCACAAAGGTCAGAGAGGCAACCTTAAAAATGAGCATGCATTAGCATCGCAAAGCCCTCTTAAAGGACCATGATGCTACCATGACAAACCCAGAAACTACATTTTTCCTCTACGATTTCAGACCACATAACCCAACCAAATGACCTAAAATCGACCCAAATTCAATTAGGCAACTAACACACAACATCAAAACAACATAAACATCACCAATAACATCTTAAAACTAACAATTGAAACGCTTAGGATCAAAGTTCTCTAAAGGAAAAATCCAAACTAACCTCAACACCTTGCTGCATATCTGAATTCTAGGGAATGATTGTAATTCCCAACAGCTACTAACCTTAATAACAAGCTCCAATTCTTCTTAAGGCCACCACAATTCATAAGCTTCAATCTTACTCTTGCATGTTCTTTGCAAATGGTGAAGAAACGAGATGGGAGAGAGAGAGAAAGAGAGGTTGAACGTGAATCACACAGAACTCTCAACATTTGCACCTAGCCTTAACTTATCCCCAAAACTAAGCATAAGGGAATTTTGGTCATTTCATCTATATTAACACTAAACCTCAAATTTCCGTACTAATCACTAAATTAATCAACTAATCCATCAAATAAAATTATTCCACCAATTTATTTTCTTCACCGAAAATTCCCAAAATATATGAAATTACTGAAATACCCCTTGGCTCCCTCAAGTCGGGTATTATCCTCGTTATGATTTTTTTCGCTAAAATCGGTTGAAAGGATATACTCCTGCCGAATATCACAAATATATTCACATAAAAATGTGGTCTCAAGAATATAGCACATAAAATACAAATATACCCTCAATGGGTCAAAATTAGAAAAATGTCCATCTTTAACAAAAGAGGGTCCTTAAATACATTTAATACACATAATCATGCAGACTCAATTATATGACATTACGATTCGCATAGTTACCCCACGTGCCTTCCCTCACGCTAAACAAAGTATCTAATCTCATTAGGAGTTTTGGGATGCTACGTAATAAAATTAAATATCAAAATAGATTTGAAATCAACTCTTTAAAATTAATTCACCACCTTATATTAGATTAAATTGGGTTTATTATATGATTCATTAAATAGGGCGTTCCTAATTAAATCATGTTGCTAATTAATGTATAATGCTTTAGTTAAATATTGTGTGGGTAATATGTATGACATGTTAAAATGCATGACAATGCTATTAAACACATTTAAACATTTAAATAAATACAATAAATAAATGCAAGCTGGGTGTTTTGGGTAGTTCTAGAAAAAATACAACACTTGCAGTAATTTGCAAAATAAAAACCAAGACATCATGTCGAATCTCCATCTCCATCTTCTGGGCCTTCATTTTTTTTTGTGCCATTAAGCCCAATTTTGAATTATAAATAACTTCAATTATTTTTAAACAATCTCTTAAAAATATTTGAACTTGGCTAGTCAAAACCCAATAAGTTATTTAGGCCCAATTTAAATTTGGGCTGTTTAATTCAAAATTTAATTATAATTTTAAAAGGCTAATTAAAACTAGGCCAAGCGCACAAATTCACGGAAACAACTAGCCACCCTAGGGCTCTAGTGAGGAGCCAGGTGGTAGGAGTTTTCAACAAGGGGGTTCGACATGGTGCAGGCGGCTCGAGAACCACCTGCGCATCGCATGGATCGGTAGGGGCATGACAAGGGAGCGACAAGAACGAGACACATGCACGCTTGGGTGCAGCAAGGGCACAAAAGGGGCATGACTGGGGTGCAACAGTGGCGTGGCTAGACAGGTGGCCGAGTGACTCTCGGCCATGCCTGGGTGCGAGCCTCGATGCTTGAGCATCTTGGGGTGCAGGATAACACAATTTTGTAAAAAAAAAAATATTACAACACCAGAAAATTAAATTACAAAAGTCCTTTGCCCCAAATTTGGCTTACAATTTTGTTGATCTAGAAAAAATTTGAGAACAATTTCTAAACCCAAAACACCATATAATTAACAACTCTTAAGAACAAACATTCATCACACATACATCCATCCATTCATCACATATTACAATATCCTAAGATGTGTGTTATACCAACACAAAAATTAATGTATGCAGAGATTAATGACTGCTCTGGTACAAATTGTTGGTAACAAGTTTACCATGTGTGTAGCAGAATGCACGGGGTGGTGGGCCCAATAGATTTTAAAAAAAACTATTTAAACAAGCTTTAAATAACAGATCCATTAATATACATACATTAATCAAAACAAATTTAAAGAAGAAGAACATACCAATTGAAGTCTATCAAGAGCCCTTACAATCTTTTAGTATTTAATTAATGAACATCCAATCAAAGCAAATTAGTAGGTACTCAGATCACTATCATCCAAAGTGTTATCTACACCTCAAGATGTGTGTGGGCACGTAGAGTAACAGTGTGAATATTTAGTGATTCGAAAGATGTACTCAACACATGAGATCTTGAAATTAGGTCTAAGATTGGTTTTCATGCTTAGAGAAAAGATGCGATATATTTTTTCTCTTTGTATCTATGGAAAACTTAGAAAACTTAATCACAGCTTGTTTTCAAAACTCTAGAAAACTATTTTCTTTTTAATTGTTTTAATAATTAAATTAAATTCAAACTTCAAAATTAAAAAATTAAAAAATTAAAAAATTAAAAAAATTGTAATTATTAAATTAATTCAATAAATAAATATCCCAGACTGACTCTTGGGTCTTTTTTTTACTCCAGTCACACTGCAAGCACTGTGACTTGTGTGTGACACATGTCCTTTTCGGAGCATGTGTCTTAACCATTTTATTTATTTAATATCATATTTATTAAAAAATGATAAAATATCTAAAAAAAACGATAACCAACCTTATCAGATAAATTTTTTAATTATCTGAATAAATTTATAAATAAATTCAAATCCAATTTGAATTATCGGATTCATTTTTCACAATTTTTAAATAATTAAAAACTAATTAATTCAAAACTAATTATTTTTATTATTTATTAATTTTGAAAATTATAATTACTATTTAATAATAATTTCAAAAATTATAATTAATTAATTTAGAAAATTATTAATTAATTAATTAATCTCAATTACATATTTGCCCCGAAGAACAAATTTCTTCCTAATATGCCCATTTAGTGATTTACCCCAGTTTCAACTCAGCATTGAAAGCTAGAGACCTATTGCAAGAAGGTTGCGTAGGATTCCTAGCGAACATAGTGGATACCTCTAAGGTCATTTCAGTTGGACTAGGTGAGACTAGGTTGGTGTTTGAGTTTCCTGATGTATTTCCAGCAGACCTGGCAGGATTGCCACCACACTAGTCGATCGAGTTTGTCATTGAATTGGTACTGGGAGCGGAGCTAGTATTGAGGATACCTTATAGAATGGCGCCAACATAGTTGAAGGAAATAAAGATTCAGTTGCAGGAATTAATAGATCTAGGTTTCATTAGACCCATCTTTTCATCGTGGGGTGCTCCAATGCTGTTTGTGAAGAAAAAATATGGGTCCTTAAGAATGTGCATCTATTAGAGAGAGCTAAATAAGTTGACTATTAAGAATATGTATCACTACCCAGGATTAACGATTTGTTTGATCAACTACAAGGGAAGACAGTGTTCTCTAAGATCGACCTTCGGTCAGGCTATCATTAGTAAAGGATTAAGGATGAGGACATACCAAAGATCGCATTCCGTACAAGGTATAGTCACTATAAATTCTTGGTCATTTCCTTTGGGTTAACCAATGCCCCAACAACCTTCATGGATTTGATGAATAGGGTCTTCAGGGATTGCTTGGATAAGTTTGTGATCGTATTCATTGATGATGTACTGGTGTACTCCAAATCAGAAGCAGAAAACGAGCAGCATCTTCGTCTGGTACTGCAACGGCTGAGGGAGCATACACTATATGCTAAGTTCAGTAAATGTGAATTTTGGTTGCCCAAGTAACATTTTTGGGCCATATTGTGAGTAAGGAGGGGATTCAGGAGGACCCAACAAAGATAGAGGCAGTGAGAGATTGGCCGAGGCCGGGCAGTGCCAATAGTTAGAAACTTCCTAGGGTTAGCAGGGTACTACCAGCTATTTGTTGAGGGGTTCTCCATAATAGCCACACCGTTGACTGATGAGACGTGTAAGAAGACAAAGTATGTCTGGACATATAGATGTGAGAACAGTTTCGCAGAGTTAAAGCGGTGACTGATTATCGCTCTGGTATTGAGTCTTCCATCAGACAAGAAAAAGTTTGTGGTCTACTGCGATGCTTTAAGGTAGGGTTTGGGATATGTATTGATGCAAGCTAGGAAGGTGATAGCCTACGCGTCTAGACAACTGAAGGAGTATGAGCAGAGGTACCCCACTCATTATCTAGAGCTAGCAACGGTGGTTTTCGCACTGAAGGTATGGAGGCACTACATGTATTGAGAGAAGTGTGAAATATACACTGACCATAAAAGTTTGAAGTATTTCTTTACTCAAAAGGATTTGAATATATGCCAAATATTTTTGTTGGAGTTGGTAAAGGACTAGGATTGTGAGATTATGTACCATCCAGAAAAGACCAATGTGGTGGTCGACGTATTAAGTTGGAAGGGCCCAGGGCAGTTATTCAGTTCCAAACAGATATAAGAAAAGCTAGCTAAAGAAATGACAAGAGCGAGAATTAAACTAGTAGTTGGTCAGCTAGCCAACAATACTCTTCAGTCCATGCTCCTTGAAAGGATCAGACAAGCGCAGAAGAAGGATCCTCAGTTAAGGAAACACAGGGAGAATGACTTAGCTGGACTGGATAGAGACTTCTCTGTTTCTGCTGAGATATAATAATCGGATTTGCGTTCTGATGGATTCTAGTATTAGGCCATAGATTTTGGATGAGTCTCATACAACTCCTTATTCTTTACATACAGGTACAAAGAAGATGTACCAATATCTAAAGACTCTATATTGGTAGCCATGAATGAAGAAGGACATGGTTGATTATGTGGCCAAGTGCCTAACCTGTCAGGTGAAGGCTTAACACCAAAGGCCAGCATGGTTGTTGCAGCCTTTAGGGATTCCAGAGTTGAAGTGGGAGGATATTACCATGGACTTTGTGGTTAGATTGTTGAGAACAGTGGGACAACATGATTTTGTGTAGGTGATCATGGATAGGTACACCAAATTAGCCTACTTTCTGCCTGTTAGAACAACTTATACAGTTGAGCAGTATGCTGAGTTGTATGTAAAGGAGAATGTGCGTCTCCATGGGGCTTCGAGATCGATAGTGTCAATAGGGACCCTACCTTCACCTCTAAGTTTTGGGAGAGCCTGCAAAAGGCTATAGGCACCCAGTTAAGATTCAGTACAGTTTATCATCCTCAGACGGATGGACAGTGTGAGAGGACGATTCAAATACTATATGATATGTTGCAGTCTTTTGTGCTGGATTTTGGGGGATCTTGGAGTTAGTATCTCCCTTTGAATTAGTTTTCTAATAATAACAGTTATCAGGCGACTATCGGAGTGGCTCCATATGAAATGTTGTATGGGAGGAAGTGCAGATCACCCATTCATTGGGATGAGACGGGTGAGAGAAAGTACTTAGGTCTTGAGGTTGTCCAGAGGACTAACGAGGTAATTGAGAAGATAAGAGCTCAGATGCTTGCCTCCCAGAGTTGACTATTGAGTTACTCAGACTTGAAACTTAGGAGTGTAGAGTTTTAAGTCAGTGATCGTGTATTTCTCAAAGTTTCTCCTTTGAGAAGAGTGAATGGTTTGGAGTGAAAGGCGAGTGAAGTCCGAGGTTTGTTACCCCGTTGAGATCCTGGAACGAGTTGGAGGGGTGGCATATAGATTAGCTATGCCTCCAGCTTTATAAAGGGTTCACAACGTATTTCGTGTGCCTATGCTCCGAGAGTACGTATCAGATCCTATTCATGTTGACAAACCTGAATAACATCGCCACAGCTGCTAGCGCATCAAGCTAGGATTTGATGGCTAGTTCAACTGACGAGGTTCCAAGGTCGTGACCGCCTGGTCGAGCATTTCCATCTGGTGCACTGTCGTCAAGTATTTCCACTTGGCTGGCAAGGTGGTTCAGATTTTGCCCTTCGACTGGGACGGTCCTCCTCTTGTCACTGATAACGTCCCTTAGATCCTTCCGGGAAGTGTGTCCTCCCAACCGATCAAACACTGTGCTCTGAGATTTTTCAGAAGGCTTACTGAGCGGGACTTGCTCTCTCCCACTATGCTGCTCGTTGGGATGTATTGAAGGCTTTTCGGTATGTCCCGGGCAGTCTTTTACTCCTTGTTGGTCGTTGCCCTCCTTTTCCTTTGACTGGTAAGTGTGATGACTATCAACATCACCATGTCCATCTTTGAACTGTGAAGTTCCCTTATCCTGAGGAGTTCTGGTCTGATTGCCTGGATGGAGTCCCCTTATCACCTGACTAGTGACTCCCTGATCTAGAAGTTTCTGACCGGTGGCTCCTAGAAGAAGTCCTAGAGCTCTTCCTTTGCATCGAGCAGTTCCAGAGCAGATCCCATCCTTCTCCTGACCAGGGGGATTACTCCTACTTCTGTCTGTGACTCAAGAATCGGCTCTGCTAGTACTTCTTCGACCAGCATCATTATTCCTTGCTCCCTGGGTGGCTGCTCCTCGTGCTGCGGTTTGGGCATTGGCCTGGGTCAACTGCGTAGCCGCTTCCAGAGCAAGTGCAGCCTCGTGGTGTCACCGATCGACTTCCTCCTGCCGTCGCCTGATCTCTTCGCTTCTGCCATCCATCTCCCGTCTTTGGTAATCAAATGCTGCCTTCTTCCTGTCCATCTCTTTAGCAAATGACTCCTGCCGAGCATTGAATTGCATCATCTCCTCTTGGAAGGCCCCTATGGCTTCCTGAAGTTGTTCAACCTCTGGAGTCGTCTCCTCGAGCAAGACCCTGGACTCAGTCTCAGGGTTCTGAGCTCCAGGACCTTCTGATCTAGCAGGCTCTTTTGACATGCCTAACTTCTTGGATGCCACATTGGTATTCTTGGGTGCCATAATGATATGATAGTAGTGTGTTTCTTCTCTTCAGGCTCTCAATGAAAGCACCAAAAATGTTGACCACGATTTTGGCCAACGACGAATAGACATCAAAACTACAGTAAGCCTTGAATAGAAAATACGACACCAATCATTTTATAGTGGTTCAGCCCCAATTTATTGATAATAGCCTAATCCACTTGGAGTTGTGATATATGAAGCCTACACTTAAGATCAAATGGACCTGAGCCAACTGAGTTTCTCAAGTGTAAGTAGAAAAATATAGATTTTCTCTCTCTAGAGAATACAAGCTTTCTCTCTCTAAGCTCTCTCAGAAAATGCCCCAAGTAATAGTCCCAAAATCTTCAAATTAGAAAGACTAAAAGTCCCCAAAAGATTCGATCCTGAAAATGATGCCATGAGCTCTTTATTTATAGGCTCATGGATCGTACATGAAAAATATCCCGTTTTGACGGGGTCCTTAGTTGTTTCAACCAACTTTAATTAATAAAATAATAAATAAATCCAAATTAGAACAATATAGCTATTACTTCGGGATATCTGAGAGATTCACGTGGTAGTTACGAGTAATTCGGGTTGGAGTTGTTACCGAAACTTTGCTGAAGTGTCACCGGGCTAAGTTTTTTATCTGTCCAGTCGGCCAATTCCACTCCCTAAAGTGAGACTGGTCGGTTATATCACCCTTCTGGTTAGGCAAAACATCTTCATAAGCTGTCTGGCCAGATAAACCTGATTCCTAAAGTGGCTGGTCGGCCAAAATACTTTATTAGTCGGATAACACTATTTTCTGAAGTGGCTGGTCGGCCAAAATACTTTACTAGTCGGATAACACTATTTTCTGAAGTGGCTGGTCGGACATAACTTTTTACTGGTCGGTCAAGAACCTTACTGGTCGGACACAAAATCCTTACTGGTCGAACAGAAATCTTACCTGGTCAGTCAAAAACCTTACTAACCAGATAAATCAATTTCGTGACCAATTATATCACAACTTCGAAGATTAATTTCCAACCTTTGCCCTTCTTGGTCAACACATTTATTGACTATTAATATATAATCCACTACCATGCGTTGCCACTTGTCACTTTTGATTGCCACGTCATCGTATGCAAATTTTGGGGATATCACTTAATAAACATGCATGTGACAAGTGTCACGTTCTTAATTATTTTATCTAAACCTTAGGTTATAATAAATATCATTTCAAAGGACCAGTTATATTAATCAAACCTTATGTTAAAATTAATATTTCTAAACTATAGGCTAAACTTATAAAATCCATAACTATCTCTATGAGTTTCCAACTAAATTCTGGCTTGAACCAATAACCACGAAAACTAAAATACTAAGTTACTACTACTACTATCTTAGCTAGGTAAATTTCTGAGATACTACAGCCATGTAGACCTCACCTTCAATCAGTCATGGCTTGATATTGAGTAGCATCCAATTTACTAACCAAGCCTCTTCTCCATGATACTAGCACAATCTCTCTCATCCGTGAAGAAAAAATCTAGTATTCCTTCCACTAACTTCTGTATCTTCCATCGGGTGTGTGTCTTCCATATCCCCTGTAAAATCTTCTTCACCATTGCAATAGTCATTTCTTTACAACCCACAACCTTCCCTATTAAAGCTTTGCTTGCAACCACCTCCTCTAAGCAGATATCTTCTATCAGCTCCATCATTTCCATTTCCATATTTTCATTTCTATTGTTTTCGTGCTCTTCGTCTGTTTGCATGACTTCCATTGTTACTTCCACCGTGTCCATTTCATTGCTACCATATTCCTCTCGATTATCGATACCCAATTTTGAATTTCAATAACCATACACCATGAAACAGTTAACACTCACGACTAGACTCTACAAGGAGCCATACCAACGACTTTTGACACATAAATAGTAGTACTATGTACTCAACAATTCTTCTCACTATAACTTACATCTACCCAACATCTACTACACTAATTAGTTTTATTTATTTAAATAATGTGATAAGATACTCTGATAATTCAAATTGGATTTGAATTTGAAATGATATTTATTTTAATCTGATAAGATAATTTATCATGTTTAGACATTTTTTAAATATATAATATTTAAAATAAAGTGGTTGGAACACATCCCTGAAATCAGAGATGTCTACACGGCAACTACAGTGCAGGCTGCTTTGGATTCAATGTTCGTTGAAGGTACTAAAAGATAGTGAAAATTCTTGATTGTTCTACAACTGGTAAATCCTCATCTTTTTCTTTCTCTTTGATTAATATTTTTCATATTAATGGATCCAGTTATTTAAAGATTGTTTAAATAAATTTTTTGAAATCTTGGGGCCCCCCACCCCGTGCTTTCTGCTGCGCATATGGTAAACAAGTTACCAACAAATAATATGGAGTGAAATGAGATGAAACATGTTAAATAAGATGAATACGATAGATTCAGTTTTGAATGTGGAGTTTCAATATATTATGGGTGGAAAATACTAAGTAGAAGATGCTCAACATGCTTCATTTATGCTTAGTAAAAAAAGTCTAAAATTTCAAGCCAAATTTCCACCATGATTTTTTTCATTTTTTGGAAAAAAATCTTAGAAATAGAAGTTGTAGATATTTCTCTTAGCTTGCCATATCTTTTTGAATCTTCGAATTTCAAGCCAACATACTATCTCTAGTCACTCCACAATTTTTACAAGGAGGATGCTTTGTCTACCGTGGTCGCGCTCAAACAATATTGCGACCGTGCCCGACGCCGATTGAGTAGGAAAATCATGTTTTTGAAGGATATTTTTGGTATTTAATCACTCAAAGATTGGGGCACTATAAATAAATCTTATTAGAACGTTTTAGGTTAGTTTTTGAAGCCCTAGAGACTCATGGGAGGCTAGAGAAGAGCAAGAGAAAGAGGTCTAAACTTTATTCTTATTTTTATTCTTCTTATCTTTCTATATTTCTCATATGTCATTAATGGTTTAGTTTATGATTATGAACTAATTTTATTTTCTAGGGTTTTAATGTAGTCTTTTGATACACTATTATTATTCAATGCAAGTTTTATGATTTCTTCTTCATAATTGTGATCTATTCAAATTGTGTTTAATGCTTGTAATTGATTGACCATCTATTACTTGATTTATATTATTTAAATTCAAAATCTGAGAGGTGAGAGTTAAATATGCTATAATTGTTTAGACACAAATTTCAATATTGGACGAGAGTACCTGTATGGTTTGTGTAGTTTTTAGGTTTCTATGATTAATGCATGTTGTATGTTGAAACTTATAATATAGATGTAGAAATTTTGCATATAGGTTGAGATTTATATATCCTAGTGAGAATAAAGATTACTTTTGTAAACTTGATATCATAAGGAGAGGAAGAATAAAAAAAATTGTATTGATTACATAATAGAGTGAATAAATGATGAAATTAAATATCCTAGGGTTTTCATGCATTCAGTTATCTGTTTCTTTTAATTTTCAATTTAGTAATTTTTGCTCTTTTCCTTATTACTTTTTAAATCAAATTTTTATTTACCAAATAGAAATATGAATTTAAATTATTGGTAATTGATAATGCAATCCTCGTGGGAACGATCTTGACTTAATCACTTTATTACTTGTAACTGTTACGTGTACTTGTGTATCGAATTTTCATAACAAGTTTTTGGCGTCATTGCTTATTAATATCAAAATAATTAATTTTTATTCTAATTTGTTTGTTTTTCCTTCATAATTTGAACTTGGTTTATGTCTTAATTTTCTAATTTTAAGTAGTAATAGTTTATACGAAGAAAATGAGTTGATAGTTTGAACAATAAGGAGGAAAGCCCGTCTAGCTGATGACGTAAAGTAAAGCACTTTTGGGAGGCAACCCAATTTAGTTTCATGTTTATATATATTTTTTTGTTTTCCTTTCTTTTTTTCGTGAAAGATTGCGACCCAAGGAGGACAACATAAGGGATTTGATTTTTATTGGTTTACTCATTGTATATATATTATATTTTTCTATGTTTGGTGTTTGTTTAGCTTTTGGTTATGTTTATGTTTTGATTTGGGTGTTAGTGTGAATCAAGTTAACAATGATTAGCCAATGACAATATGTTGAAAGATATGTTGTATAAATTGAATGAAAATGAAAGTCTTTAAAAATTTGTGTGCTTGGTTTAACTTATCTTTTCGTTTACATGGGTCCACTTAAATATTTGAGAGCTTGGTCATGATTTTAAATAAATATTTTGTGATTGAAAAACATTTATGCTTGTTGATTAGTAAACATGTGTTGACGGTGAGAACTCGTCAACTAAGTTACGTTAGAAAAATTTCAAAGTAAAGATTATCAAAAGAAAAGCTTTAGAAATCTAAGTATAAACTCCAAGAACAATTGCAGAAGAAAAATGGTGAAATCAGTTTTCATTCACTATGGTGCACTGCTACATTAGTTTTTCCAACAACCCCCTTCCAAATGGAAGTGGAGTTTATTTTATAGTGCGCTCTAATGACCCCTGATACAATGTGGTCCAGGGGACCAGGTAGTATGCTAGTACACTATCAGGTGAGTGGTTTCAGAGGTAGTGGTGTTGACACTAGTACATGGCCAGGTACCATGAGAATGTCTCCACTACTCGACCGTACGAATGTCAGAGGAGTGGTGCAGGAGGTAGTGGTGTCGACTCTGACATATGGTTGGGAGCATGCAAGCCATGTCCTCTCTCTTAGTGCTCCAACTACTTGTCTAGCATGAGTGCCAGGATCAGGCGTACGGGGTCTTAAAGGTCGTACCTCGTATAAGATTGTACCAGCATGATCCTTTTGAATCATTCTTGGGCCTTTCCCTATAAATGTTGAAGTCTTGGTAGGCCTTCAGAGGAGACATCAACTTGAGGTGTCAGGTGCGAGGAGGAGCAGTTGGGTTATTTGTGTGCAGCGCCCGTAGGCGTGTGCATGATGCCGCCTCGCAAGGCCACCTGGTGCTGGGCCTCATGCGCGCGGCTACCTGGTGCTGGGCCTCATGCGTGCGGCTGAGGCATGGGTGGACGCCGCCTCACGAGGCCACCTGCTGCTGGGCCTCATGCGCGCAGCCGAGGCATGGGTGAGACGTCAGCCTCGCGAGCCCTTGGTGCGGCTGGTGCGCAGGCGAGGTGATGGCAGGGCCTCGCGTGGGGGCACTCGGGTGCGCGCTGATTAGGCGAGGCAGGGCCTTGCGTGGGGCACTTGGGCGCGCGTAGCGTGATGCAAGGCGGGGCCTTGCGTGGGGCATTCGGGTGCGCGCGAGTAAGGCAAGGCAGGGGCTCGCGTGGGGCACTTGGGTGCGCGCGGCGTGAGGCGAGGTAGGGCCTCGCGTGGGGCACTTGGGCGCACGCGGGTGACGCGAGGCGGGGCCTCGCAAGCGTGGCTGGGGTACGCAGCCAAGTTGCCACATGGACACGAGTCATGGACGGCCGTGTATAGTGAGACCCTTGTGGCCTTGGCAGGTCCTCACGCATGTTTGGTACCCTTGCATGGCAAGGCTCTCGGGCCTCTCGGGGCGTCTTCTTTAAGGCTTCCTTTGAGACATGGGCTGCAGGGAAAAATACTGGGTCACTTTTATTGCCTGAGGCAGATGAGGGTAAACCTCCATATTTTCCCTTGGTGGAATTTGAGCATCCACACTTGCCCCCCAGTCTTGGATAGGACCTTTAGGTGCTTTTGTAGACTATTCTCTTTAACTCTTATAAATAGGTCTTCATGCAAGGCTTATTATTTACCCCTTACTTCCTTAGCATAGTGGTACCTAGACGTTTGCTCCTTTCAAGAGGTAAGGGGTTCAATCCCCCACAACCTCACTTTTTTTATAGTTTTTCTCCTTTTTTTTTGAGCTAATTTTTGGTCTATTTATTTGGAGGCTAACACATTATTATTATTATTATTTTCTTATTTTTGCAGACGTGTGCTTTCGACCACTTAGCTCTTTTTGACCGTGATGGCGCTTTTGGCCCTCGACCTCCTTTAGACCACGACAGCGCTCTATCTTACCTGCTTGAGGTATATTCTCTTTTCCGCTTATGTCCATTGGGTCCAAATTAGCATTACTCGGGATGGGGTACCTTGGCCTGAGCTTGCCGTGAGTTTGCCCAGTTGCATGCCCCTCTTCTTTTATACCTTGTAGTGGATCATTTAGGGCATTTGCATCTAGAGGTTTTAAGCCCATTCCTTTGTGTTTTGTAGCCATCCCCTCATTTATACGTGAATCCCTTTTTGCTTTCGGGACGAGGTCTCATGGCCAGTGACGGTCCGTTCGACATACCTCCAGGAGTTGAGTTTGTTGACCTATCCTCAGACTCAGAGTCCCTTGAGGAAAACCCTTACCAAGACTATGACACCTTAAGGCAGGCCCGTATCCGTCACCTTGAGCACATGGCTGAACTTAGGCGTAAAATTTGGGTGGTGGAGAGTGAAATTGACTCGGCGTTAAGAGGAGACGGAACACCCTTCCCCCCTGACCTTAGTGACCATGTAGCGGGCCTTAGGGTGACCCTTTTAGAGTTGCAGAGGGAGTTGGAGTTTATGGAGGGGCACCTTCCGCTTGAGCCCCCCAGCCCATCCTCGCCTGATGATTGTCATGGGGTCGCTTCTGCTTCTCCTCAGCCCTTAATTTCGATCTTCCCTAGCCTAATGCTTCCGCAGCCGATCTCCCAGTGGAAGACTCTTGCTAGGAAGAGAAAATGGAGGGTCAAGTGTTCTATCTCTTCCTCACCTTTTTTTGTGGGTTTTGCAGATATGCCGAGGGCACAACGACAGGTATCTACCAATGAACCGGACGAGGTTCCCTTACTGGCATCCGAACTGGTGTCACATGTGTTAGAAAGCAAGCTGAAAGAAATTGTGAAGCACTACTGCATTCCTCCGGAGTACGCCTTATACGCTCCTTTGGAGACTTGTCGGGCTGACCGCCCTAGGACCGGCTTCGTGGCCCTTAGTGAGCACATTCTTAAGGCAGGTGGTACCATCCCCTTGCACCCATTTTTCGTAGCGGTCCTTAACTACTTCGACCTGGCCCCTCTTCAGCTGGCACCCAATAGCTGGCTGACTTTGAGCTGCCTTTTCATGTCGTTCACGGTACTTACCAAACGCGCCCCTACGGCACTAGAGGTGCACTTCATGTATAACCTCATGCCCTCGCCCAATTCCAAGGGCTTCTACTATTTTCAAAAGGCCAATAATGAGGTCCCTTTGATAGAGGGCTCGGTGTCCAATCCGAGGTCCTGGAAGCGGGACTTTTTCGTTGTAAAGGGCCCTCTTTATGTCTGTGAGGACTTCCGCCCCACCCCCAGTAAGTACCCTGAGCCTCCTTTTCTTTGTACTGGAACTCACTGTTTTATACTTATGTTTGTTTTGACAATGGCGTGGGTCATGCAGAGCAATTTTCCGTTCCCGAGGTCGTTGGGTCGGAGGCGGACGCCGTGAGGGACCTCATTAAGGCTGACCCCGTCCTGAAAAAGGCAGTGTTCTTATTCACCATGGAAAATCTTAACCTCCACAGGCTGTCCCCGGTTTTGGACCCTAATTTGTTGTGGACCATCTCTGGGTCCAATAAGATGAAGGCGGTGTCGGTCGAGCCTTGCCCAGACGAAGGTGAGGCTGAGGATGAGCCGGAGGAAGCCCCCCTTGAATGCGGGGGCCTTACCAGCTGCCCCCGTCTCCTGGGGGATGCCCTCCTTATGCCTCTTATGACCAGGACATAGCCTCCCAATATCAAGACCAGCATGCCGTACCGGGGTGTTTTGTTTGCCCCAACCCTAAGGGCTTTGACGCTTTCACTCAGGCTCCTCTCGACCCTGGTCCATCGGGGGCTTACTTTGCCAATTTTCCAGCACCTCCCTCTGATCTACCTGGGCCTCACTTTTCCACTTTTTCTACGCCCCCTCCCGTTTCAGCGAGCGGGTCGTCTGTCCTTACCCAGCCAGGTGCCCCTGGCCTGGATGGGGAGCCCTGGGTAAATCGTATGTCGACCACTTACAGGCGGCGGTTCACCGAAATCGCCTCGGACCTCCCTGAGCCTGACTGGAACAGTCTTGGGAGTTTCGCTCTGTCAGACCTTAGGGAAACCTTAAGGCACACCACTGCTTGGGTGAGTTCATGCATCTTGTGTCGGTCCTATTATATATATATGTACATACATCTTTCTTTGTTACTCATTATTTTTGTTGTTAACTTTCTTGTGCAGGCCCATATTATGGCTCAGCGGTTTGCCGACTCGGCCAACATTCTCTCCATGTTAAGTGCTGAGAGGGACCGTCTCACGGCCTCGGTCGGGGAGCTCGAGAAAGAGTTGAGAACACCCAGGCTGAACTAAAAAGGGTCCGAACCAAACTAGCTGCCTCGTCAAAAAGGAAGCTGAAGGCGGCTGCCAAAGCCACGAAGCTGCAAGGCCAAGTTACCAGCCTAGAGAGCGAACTCCAGGGGACCAAGGCTATCGCGGTCGCATCGCAGCAGAGAGTCACTCATTTGGAGGCCGAAGTCGAGGCTACCAGGGCTAAACTCCAGGCTACTAGGGCCGACATCGCCACGTCGCAGGAGAGAATTGCTTCCTTGGAGGCGGATAGGACAGCTATTGAGTACAGGTCCATAGACCGCGCTCTTTACAGCGTGTGGAGGCAGGATCCCAACTTTGATTTCTCTTCCTTCGGTGAGCACGCTGTTGCTCAAGCAGTCGTGTGGAATGCCCGTGGCAGGAAGCCCTGAAGTTGTTATTTCATAACTTTTGTCAGCTAGCCCGCTATGGGTGTATGCTCTTTTTTGAACCTTTGTGATATCATTGTGTTGACCCACGATTTGGCCAACTGACACGGAGTCAAAATATGAATGATATGGATGAATATAAAGAGAATAATGTAATGACGAAAGTAAAGAAAACACAGCAATTTATAGTGGTTCGGCCCCAGGATCTGGTAATGACCTACGTCCACTTAGAATTATATTGATATGAAATCAGAAGTGTGATCAGAGAACTTGGGTTCAATGAGTTTCAGCACTTCACATAAAGCAATACAAGTTTTCTAGGAGAAATTCTATCTCTCTATGATTTTGCAGCCTCCAAAAAAGTCCCTTTCCCTTGAGCTATATCTTGCTATTTATAGGCTCAAGGAGGGTTACAAAATATTGTTACAGATATTATCCCCTGAACAGTGGGATATTCAGAAGATTGCATGAGATAAATTCGGGATTCACAAAGATCTTCCCATAAATGTTGCTTTGCCAACGGAACCACCGACCAGATTGGTCGTGGTAAAGATAGGCTTGTCCTGCTTCTGGTGTGTCTCCTGGTCGATACTCTAGCAGACGCTCAGGTATCAGCCACGTGTCAAGAGATTATTCGCCACGTCAGAAATGCTAATTTATGGGATAACATTTGCCCCCCAAAGTTTATTTACTACGAACAATAAATAAACTTTGAACGAATGACTCTTCGGTAACCCCTCCTGACGTGTCAGAACCCTTCGTGTGTTCTTGAAAAAAGCAACCCACTCCTGTCTAATCATGGCCTTTCAGTTCCCCAGAAACACTTTTGACGGCCATCACGCTTCCCCATACTTCGAAAAAGGAAAATTAATGATCACGCCTTTTGAATATCAAAGACAAACTTATATAAGACCACCAGAGCCATTTCTTTCCTTTTCACGCACGCCACCACTCTGCCGAAAACCCTAAAAACTAGAGCTTTACTTTCTCCGGCGAACATTCCCTTGTGCTTTCTAGACTCATACGGTGGGCTCCTTGACTCCCGAAGCTCTCACTTCCACCTTCACGACCATTTTCTCTGGTAAGTTACTTGAAACCTCATGCTTCTAATTTCTCGTGGTGCATGCTTTTTAATGGTGTATTGTTTGAGTCTCTTGGCTTCTGGTTTTTTAAGCGCCTGTAGATAGAATATTTTTTGTAGGCAGAGTAGGCTTGTGAGTTGGTTTAAAACCCAGGATCAGCACTTTTTAGGACGTAAAATCGGAGTAACATTTCGATTTTTAAGCCAGTTGAAAATAATTTTTTCCCGCCCTAAGGGGAGTCGAAAAAGCTTTTCAGGAAAACTTTTCACTTTCACCCTCTGATCCGCTTTTTAAACTGTTTGCACAGAAAGATTTAGTTTCTTGTTAGAATGCTGTTGTATAAAGGCTTAGCTTTTATACTCGACCAGCGTTATTCTAAAAGCCTTCTAGACTCCTCTGACCTCGCCTCCCCATTCTTCTGTTTGCAGATTTTAATGCCAGATTTGTGGGGAGGTGAGAGACCCATCGACGACGACCTCCTCGCCCAACTGCTCGAGGGAGAAGAACAACCAGCCGACCGCATCCACCAGATACCTTTCTCACGAGCCTCTTCCAGACCACATCCTTCTCCTCCAATGGCCCGTTCAAAGTCTTCTGGCAGGAAAAGGCCCGAATCTGAAAGTAACCCTACTTCTCCTGCCCAGCCTGGCTCGCAGGCGGGGGCTCCCTCGACCAGTGGTCGAGAGAATCTTGTTCCTGACCCTAATATCCAAACTAGGGCTCGTCCTCGTCATCAGAATCCGCCTGACGTCGAGTGGTACACTCCCCCAGCCAGTTCGATGACCCCTCGGATGGTCGCCAACTGCTTCAGAAAATTCCCCTTACGGGGGTAACCATTACACGTCCTACTGCGGACCAGAGGGCTAACCGTCCAGGAGGAGCGAACAGCGCCTGGTCCCGGTATCACATTGAAGCGGGGGCTTATCTCCCTCTTCATCCTTTCTTTGTGGGGGTGGCCAATTATTTCGGCGTCGCTCCCTTTCAAATAACTCCCAACGGATATAGGATGTTGGCTGCACTCTATGTCCTGTACAAACTTAACAAATGGCCAGAACCTTCACCTCATGAGGTTAACTACCTCTTTGACCTCAAGTCCAATCCTCAGCACAACGGGACGGGCTTTTTTCACTTCTGTCACCAGGAAACTGGCCGGATGTTTTTGAGTGGCACCACCCATATATCAAATGTGGGGCACTACAACAAGGAGTACTTTTTTACTCCGGACATAACCAGTAACAACTTGGTCTTTGCGAGAGGAGGTATAAATTTGTATTTATCTTAGTCGATACTTTATCATAGAGTATTTCCTTTCATTGTCTCTCAAACTTGATCTTCTTTTCAGGCCCTTGGTTACGTCCGACCCCAACACCAGACATGGTGTTGAGGTCTAACACTCTGGCCAGGATGTCTGTTGCAGCCAAATGTGTCAAGACCCTGACACTAGAAAAGAACTTGAGGTCGTCTGGCCTTCTGGCTCCTCGCCATGAAAATAGAGGGTCCGTGACGGACGAACCCACTGCTGAGGGGGTTCCCGAGCAGCAACCTCCTGTGCCTTCTCCTAGGAGGAGGCCAACAGGAGTTACAATCAGGGAACCCACGGGTAGCCCTTCTGCAGAAAGGCCTTCTGCTCCCCAAGGCAAGGAGAAAGAAAAGGCCACAGAGCCTGTTGTTGACTTGGGGGAGTCTTCTGATGACAATGGTAACGTTATTTCGCTTTTAAATGGTTTCCCAATTCCTTGTCATATGTTTGACGGGGATGGTAACTTTACATATGCTCCAAATCTAGGGCCAAACTTCTTCGTGCCAGAAAATGAGTATATGATTAATAGAGTCAATAGTGTAGCGACCAGTAGTTGTAGCTCGGGTATTCACTTTATTATCTTCTTTCTGTTGTATTACTTACTTTCACCTTTCTCTTCCCTTACTAACCTCTTGTGTTTATTTTCATGTAGATATGTCGACTCCCAACATTTTTCACATGTACCAGGCCGAAGAGGAAGAGGAAGTCCCTCAACTTCAACGGAGGTCAAAGAAGCGAACTGGTGAAACCAGTCAAGGCCCTTCAGCCAAGAAGAGTCGACCAGAAGACCTTCCTCAGGGTACACCAACTGGGCAAAGTCCTGCGCCAACTGGGCAAACTCCTACCCCTCCTCCAGCTCCTTCTGAACAGCAAAACACTCCTGTTCGGTCCAATCCTCCAGCTGCGCCTGCTAGGGAGCAGCTTTCTCGCGAAGAGGCCCATGGGGCCAGGCTCGTGATTCGTGCCATCCGATCCGCTAAGGATCGACTTGAACGCATAGGCAAAGGTGAGCGTGTTGGGACCGCCATGATCCAAGCTGAAGAGCTACCGGTCGACCAGATCCTGAACAGGGCTCTGAACGAGAACTCCAGCGTAAGTGTTTCTTTATTCTTCGAGTCTTTGGTTTTTTAGACCTCGTGATAAGTCCTAACTTATTTTTCTTTCATTCACAGGCCTTACTTTCTGCCACTACTGCTCGTACCCGAGCCCAGGCTTATTTTGAGCAGGTCGAGGCTAAAGTTCTCGAGAAACATCAGGTGAAGGCGGCCGAGGAGCTTTCGGCTGCTGAGGCTAAGCATGCTAAGGAGTTGGAGACGGTGGTCCGAGAGAGGGATGCAGCGGTGACCAAACTATCCGCGGCTGAAGCTGCAAAAGATGCAGCGGTTAAGCTGAGGGAAGAGTACCGGTCGTACAACAAAACTCATCTCCGCGAAATCAAGCATCTGGAGGGGGTAGTCAAGACTAAGGACGAGACTATTGCCATTCTCGAGGGCAAGGTGCAGCAGTTGGAGCTTGACAACTCCAAGAATCTGGAAAAGTACAAAAGGACTACACTCCGATGTTTCTATAACTTCTGGAAACACAATCAGGGTGCTGACTTTAGCTACCTTTCAGAGGAAGTCAGAGCTGCGGAGTTGGCCCGGTGCGCTGCTCAACTGGCTGAAGAGGAGGCAAGAGCTGCGACTCCTGCAACCCCAAGCGTCGTTGGTTTGGAAGAAGAAACCATCGAGGAAGTGACTGACCAGGATGCTGCCCAGGACCCTCCTGCCCCCCATGCCTCTTAACTTTTATTAACTATTTTTCTTTCTTTTTGAACATGCGACCCACGGGTCGTGATGTAAAGACAATAGTTTCTTTTTAAACTTTGCTGCACGGGCAGTAAATCTTTTTTATTTGAACAGTTACATCCAAGCAGCAATGCTTGCGGTGTAAAAGCTTAACTCTTGGTGCTATAATATTTTTACTTATTATAACATTTGTCCGTATGACCGAACATAGCATAGTACTTTGGCATGATTTAACAAAACATAAATTTTGAAAAATACTCTAAGTACTGTAGCATGCTTTCACTTATTTTGTTCATGTGTTTACATACCTTGAGAGTATGCTTTGCTATCGATGTGCCTTATATGCCCCCCAAGTGATCGAGGAGCTTTAGGTCCTTGGTCACTTGCCTTGACCATGGCCTGTTCGAACATTCCTGTTCGTGTGGAAAAATGATACTTGTGATACAGCAAAACAACACACGTAATGAACAAATACTTGCAAATGTAAATTCACAAAAGGTTGGCAAGAATGACTGGCTGAGCACAGTCCCTTATAATTTCGTATAAAAAATGGACTAATCATGTCTTTACGAGTGATTCTGAAATAGAATCTTACATATACGAGCAGTTAGCCATAAATCGTGGCTAACTCTCTTTGCAAAACTTGTAAAAATTAAAAGAGAAATTTAAACAAGCCAGTCCTTTAAGAAGGGTTGTTCATTGATAATACTTGCGCAGGTGTTCTCCATTCCAATAGCGCGGAACGAGATCTCCGTTTAAGCGTGCAAGTTTGTAGGTGCCTGGGTGAAGGACTTCTTCAATCTGGTAAAGCCCTTCCCAGTTAGGTCCGAGCACGCCAGCAGTGGGGTCGCGGGTATTTAAGAAAACTCGTCGTAGCACCAAATCTCCGACGTTGAATTTTCTTTCTTTAACTTTGGAGTTAAAGTACCGGGCGACTTTTTGCTGATAAGCAGCAACTCGGAGTTGAGATTTTTCTCGTATCTCGTCAATTGAGTCTAAGGACTCCAGCATTAGCTGGCTGTTTTGGTCTTGATCGTACGTTAAACGCCGATGCGAGGGGGGGTCTAATTCGACGGGTAACATGGCCTCATATCCATAAGCTAAGGAAAATGGGGTATGTCCTGTTGCTGCTCGATGAGATGTTCTATACGACCAGAGGACTTCAGGTAGCTGTTCTGGCCACGCTCCCTTAGCTTCTTCAAGCCTTTTCTTCAGGGTGTCCTTGAGGGTTTTGTTTACAGCTTCGACTTGCCCATTCGCTTGGGGGTGCGCGACTGAAGAAAAACTCTTAATAACTCCGTGCCTCTCGCAGAAATCAGTGAACAGGTCGCTGTCAAATTGGGTTCCGTTGTCTGATACTATCTTTTTGGGCAAACCATACCGGCATACAATGTTCTTGATGACAAAGTCGAGAACTTTCTTGGTCATGATAGTTGCGAGTGGTTCAGCTTCGACCCATTTTTTGAAGTAATCGACTGCCACAACTGCGTACTTTACTCCTCCTTTTCCTGTTGGCAGTGACCCAATCAAGTCTATTCCCCATATTGCGAAAGGCCACGGGCTCTACATCTGCTTTAACTCGTTTGGAGCTACTCGTGGGATTTTGGAGAACCTTTGACATTTATCACACCTTCGTACGTACTCCATTGAATCCCCGTTCATTGTTGGCCAGAAATAGCCCTGTCTGAGAACTTTTTTCGCCAAGCTCTGCCCCCCAGCGTGATCTCCGCAGAAGCCCTCATGCACCTCTTTCATGAGTCCCTTAGCTTTTTCTGATGTATTGCACCTGAGCAGTGGCATTGAATATCCTCTTCGGTACATAAAACCGTCGAGCAATATGTACCTAGCAGCCCGCCTTTGCAGAGTTCTGGCCTTGTTTCTATCTGCTGGCAATGTCCCATTTGTCAGATACTCCAGGTAAGGCGCCATCCATGTATCTTCTATACGAATTTCCATGCTGGCTTCGGTCGCATCAATGCTTGGTTTGTTTAATCTCTCTACTGGGACTATGTTCAGGGTGTCAGCATCTTTAGCACTTGCGAGTTTGGCCAAGGCGTCTGCATTCGAATTTTGGTCTCGCGGAATCTGCTGGAGGGTGTACTCTGTGAACTGTGCTAGCAAATCTTTCGTTTTGTTAAGGTAGGCCATCATCTTTAATCCTCGCGCTTGATATTCTCCCAGGACTTGATTCACGACCAGCTGAGAGTCGCTGTAAATATCGAGCGCTTTTATATTCATATCCCTGGCCATTCTCAGTCCAGCGAGGAGCGCTTCGTATTCTGCTTCATTGTTTGACGTTGCGAAGTCAAACCTGATTGCGCAGTGAAATCGATGCCCTTCGGGCGTTATCAATATCACTCCCGCTCCAGCGTGGGATTCATTGGATGATCCATCCGTGAATAGCTTCCACGAAGGAGTCTTGTCTTGAGGCATGGGCGCTTCAGGCTGTTTGCATAGCTCGTTGTTGGGGAGTTCGGTGAACTCCGCAATAAAATCAGCCAAGATTTGCCCTTTTATTGCTGCTCGCGGTGAATAAGTTACATCGAACTGTCCTAATTCGAGCGCCCATTTTAACAGTCGTCCAGCCGCCTCAGGTTTTTGGAGGACTTGTCGAAGGGGCGGGTCGATCAGAACTGTGATAGGATGGGCTTGGAAGTACGGACGCAACTTTCTGGAGGCTAGAATTAAGCAGTATGCTAATCTCTCGATCGGCGGATACTTCAATTCTGCTCCGATAAGCCTTTTGCTGACATAGTAAACAGCTTTCTGTACGCCTTCTTCCTCCCGTATTAATACCGCACTAGCAGCAACTTCGGTAATTGCCAGATAAATATACAAAGTCTCTCCTTCGATTGGTTTTGATAGGATGGGAGGTTGCGACATATGAGCCTTTAAGGCCTGAAATGCTTGCTCGCAGTCTTCCGTCCATTCAAACTTCTTATTCCCCCTGAGGAGATTGAAGAATGGAACGCACTTGTCAGTTGATTTTGAGATGAATCTACTCAGGGCAGCGATCCTTCCGGTCAGGCTTTGTACATCCTTGATTTTCTTCGGCGACTTCATGTCGATCAGGGCTTTTATCTTGTCTGGGTTGGCTTCAATTCCTCTTTAATTTACTATAAACCCCAAAAACTTCCCTGATCCGACTCCAAAGGAACATTTGAGGGGGTTTAATTTCATCTGATACTTGTTCAACACATCAAAGCATCTCTGCAAATCCCTCACATGTCCTTCTGCCCTTTTGGACTTTACGAGCATGTCATCCACATATACCTCCATGCTTATCCCAATTAGCTCTTTGAACATGTGGTTGACCAGTCGTTGGTAAGTCGCACCTGCGTTTTTCAGTCCGAAGGGCATTACTTTGTAACAATACAAGCCCGTATCGGTCCGAAAGCTGGTGTGATCCTCGTCAGGGGGATGCATGCTGATTTGGTTGTAACCCGAATACGCATCCATGAACGAGAGGATCTCATGTCCTGCAGTTGCATCGACTAGCGGGTCGATCCTCGGGAGTGGGAAGCAGTCTTTTGGGCAGGCTTTATTGAGGTTTGTAAAATCCACACAGGTCCGCCACTTGCCGTTAGGCTTGGGGACCAGCACCGGATTTGAGACCCACGACGGATAAAACGCTACCCTGATGAACCCATTTTCTTTAAGTCTTTCGACTTCTTCTTTTAAGGCTTTTGATCTATCTTTATCGAGCAGCCTTCTTTTCTGTTGCACCGGTGGAAAGGCTTTGTTTATGTTCAGGACATGGCTGATTACTGCAGGGTCTATCCCAACCATGTCTTTATGCGACCAGGCGAAAACTTCCTGGTTCTCTTGCAAGAATCTCACCAGTGCCTACTTTGTGGTAGTTTCTAAATTTTTCCCAACCCTCACGACTCTGGTTGGGTCTTTTTCATCGAGTTGGACCTCTTCCAGGTCCTCGATGGGTCCGACATTTTCTTCAAAATCCCCAAAGCGAGGATCCAAATCTATATCCTCACTTTGGGCAATACCCTATTTGGTGACTTTACCACCTGATTGGGTTTGTCCGTCTTCTGTCATCTGCAATCGGTTTGGGGTAGCGCTCCTCAACGCTCCACTTTTTTCCTTTGTGATTGAGGCGTTATAGCTCTCCCTGGCTTCCCTTTGGTTTCCCAAAACGCATCCTACCCCTGCGTCCGTTGGGAACTTCATGGCTAGGTGCCACATGGAGATGATGGCCCTCAGCTCAACCAGTATGGGTCTTCCAATAATGGCGTTATACGCTGAAGGACAATCGACCACCACAAAAGTGGCGAGTAATGTCCTTGAAGCAGGCGTTGTACCCGTTGTTACTGGGAGTTTGATCATTCCGGCTGGTGCGAGTCCTTCTCCAGAGAAGCCGTATATGGTTTGATTGCAGGGCTCCAAGTCTTTTACGGACAACTTCATGCGTTCCAGCGTTGATTTATACAGGATGTTCACTGAACTTCCTGTATCGACCAGTACTCTTTTTACCATCATATTGGCCATCTGGATATCCACAACCAGCGGATCGAAATGTGGGAACTGGACGTGTTGGGCATCGCCCTCAGAGAAGGTTATCCCGTACTCCTCTGAGCGAGCCTTTTTTGGCGCACGGTCCTCCACAGTCATCATCTCGATGTCCTGGTCGTGGCGTAGAGTTCGAGCATATCGTTCTCTGGCTTTTCCGCTATTTCCCGCGAGGTGCGGGCCTCCACAGATGGTTAAGAGTGTCCCGGCTACGGGGGCAGGCTGTAATGGTGGCAAGCGCTGGCGTGTGGACGTCTGCTCGTTGCCACCTGGAGCTTCTCGTTGGGAATTTCCCGAGGCCCGTACGTACCTTCTCAAGTGTCCTTGTCTTATAAGGAACTCGATTTCGTCTTTTAACTGGTTGCATTCATTAGTGTCATGTCCGTAGTCGTTATGGTAACGACAGAACTTGGTGGTGTCTCTTTTCGAAATGTCTTTTTGAATGGGCCCAGGTTTCTTGTAAGGCACACTAGATCTTGTGGCCTGGTAAACCTCTCCCCGAGACTCGATGAGGGCAGTGTAGTTAGTCCTAGGTTCATAACGATTACCCTTGGCTCGTTTATTGTCGGAGGTGGAAGGCTCGTTATATGGTCGTTTCCCACCATTTTTGCCATTACCGTTGCCGTTTTTATGGCCTTTGTCGTTGCCATCAGGTTTGGAACCATTGGCGGCTTTGGAAGGTTCGGCGGCCTTTTTACCCTTGTTCGAGGGTTTCCCATCATCAGCAATGGCTTCCTCAAGTTTTATGTAACGATCGGCTCGATCCAAGAACTCTTGGGTTGTTTTAACTCCTTCCTTTCGGAGACTCTTCCAGAGGGGAGAGCAACGCTTTACCCCTGCGGTAATGGCCATCATCTTGCCTTCGTCTCCTACTGTTTTTGCTCCAGCCGCCGCCCTCATAAATCGCTGGACGTAATCCTTCACTGACTCTCCGTCCTGCTGGCGGATTTCAACCAGCTGGTTTGCTTCGGTTGGGTGCACACGACCCGCGTAGAACTGTCCGTAGAACTCCCTTACGAACATTTCCCAGGAAACTATGCTTGCAGGTGGGAACTTAAAGAACCACTCCTGTGCTGCTTTAGAAAGTGTTGCAGGGAAGATCCTGCACCGAGCGTCTTCGGACACTTTCTGAATGTCCATCTAAATCTCAAATTTATTCACATGCGAGACGGGATCCCCGTATCCATCAAAGTTCGGGAGCGTAGGCATCTTGAACTTGCTGGGAGTCTCTGCGTTGGCTATCCTTTGGACAAAAGGAGTGCCTTTTCTTCTATCGTGGTCGATGTAAGAGGTCCTTCCCCCGACCAGCTGTTGCACAGCCTGATTCAGTGCGTCTATCTGGGCTTGCAATGCAGTAGGAATAGCTACGGTCTCTGCTGCTGGGGGGATGTTCTCACAGTGCTTCTCTCGACGATCATTGAGTATGTCTCTTAGGTCTTCCTCCCTTCTCCGTTGCTCGCTACCTCCGAGCCGGTTGAAGACATTATTTTGCCTGGGTTGCCCCCCAGCATCTTGTCTATTTGGTTGGTCACCTTGAGGTATTTGGCTCCTGCTTTTACCTCTATTTCCGTTCCTCCCATCAGCATTGCCCTTGCCTAAGTCATCCTCGTTGTATCCGTGGCCATCTTTGAACCTTGATTGGCTATGGTAAGATTGGCTGTTCCCTCTATTCTCGTCTCTGGCAGAAACGCCCCGAGCGCTAGAGGGTGGCCTGCGCCGGTCGCGATGTCCCCGTGCATTATCATGCCGTGGGGGTCCACGGACCGCAGAGCCTAACTCCGAGTCCCTCTTGTTACCAGGAGGGTAGTGACCTCTGTTCGCTTGGTGTGGCCCATCATTCTCATGGCGTCTAGGACTACGAGGCTGTCGCTCAGCCCTATTTTGCCTTTGCTGCGGGGGATTACCTCGAGCAGCTTGGGATGGTGGATTTTCCTCGGGGTTCAGTGGGACGTCGTCATGGGGCATCTGGGGCTGTTCGGGCCTTTGCGGACTTGAAGGATGGATTGGTGGGCTAGGATTGGGACCTCTCTGGGGTGGACCATTTTCAGGTTGGTTAGGCTGCGAGGCAGGCGCGGCCTGATTTCTGGCCAACAGCAAGGCCGCTTCAAGGGCTACCATGGCCTCGGTCTGGCGGCAATCCACCTCTACTTGTCTCTCGCTCAACTCCACCCGCTGACGATCAAGTTCCTGCTGCTGCCTTGCCATGGCTTCTGCGACAGTCTCTTGATTGGCTCTCAGACTAGCCAACTCTTCCTGCAACGTGCCCAGGGTGCTCCTCAAAGTCGCATCGTCCATTTCCTCCTCTTCAAAATCTAGCTGCGGCTCATCTTCCGCCATGCTTGCAGGGGGACGAGGAGGTGGTGGGTTCGACGGTGCAGCGGCGGCGGTCTGACCAGCTTTCTTTCCTGCTTTTGCCATTAGTTTTCTCAACAACAATGAATCGTCCTCTCAATGAAAGCACCAGAATGTTGACCCACGATTTGGCCAACTGACACGGAGTCAAAATATGAATGATATGGACGAATATAAAGAGAATAATGTAATGACGAAAGTAAAGAAAACACAGCAATTTATAGTGGTTCGGCCCCAGGGTCGGGTAATGACCTACGTCCACTTAGAATTATATTGATATGAAATCAGAAGTGTGATCAGAGAACTTGGGTTCAATGAGTTTCAGCACTTCACATAAAGCAATACAAGTTTTCTAGGAGAAATTCTATCTCTCTATGATTTTGCAGCCTCCAAAAAAGTCCCTTTCCCTTGAGCTATTGTAGAATCCAAGAACTTTACTTAGCTAAATGTTTAGTAGTATTATAGTATGTTTAGTGTTATCTTTGTTACCATGGATTTTTGGTTCAGACCGGGAATTATTTGGACACTCATAGTAGTACTTATAGATTTTCTAAGTTTAATCTATAGTTTAAGAATATTAAGTATAACCTAAGGTTTGATTAATGTGACTGATATTAAGGATTATATTTATTATATTATAAGGCATAGACATCAACCAATAGGATTTTAAGCACATGTTATGAATGGTGATTAAGGATTAAAGATTTTTTAGGATTAAATTAAATAAGGGTAAAGTTTGAATGATATAGGGTCAGTCAGCAGCTTTGAATACGTTGAAGGCTTAGTTAAGGCTGTTTACTCCATTCAAACTTAGCTAAAAATGTGTAATTTCGTGTTTAAATATTCAGCGTGTGCCGATATATCGCAGCTATAGGGGGCGATATATTGCAGCACGTAGATACGGAAAACACGAGACGATGCACGGTCGCCTCGGGCATACTGGCCCAGGCGATATATTGCCTACAGGGGGCGATATATCGCCTCCTTCAGCATGAATTCAAACTCTTTTGAATTCATTTTCTTTCAGCCATTCAAACTCCTTCAATAGTCCAGCATCTTTTGAAAGATTCTTCGGCCTCTGCTGAACGATTATTCAAATGATTTTCTCCTAAAAAGCCATTATTTTTATTCAAGTAAAATCAAGATATTTTCATTCCCAAACTCTATAAATAGGACCTAGTACCCAGCCATTATTCACCATTTGCTCTAAGTTCAGAAGCTGCTAGTGTTAAGTGAGAGTGAGAGTGTAAACACCTGGTTTGGGGAAAAACTATAAGCTTAAACATCATAAGCTTATCAAACACTTTGGGAAGGGAGTTCTATAGTATTTCGGTGGAGGTTAGATTGATCTTGCAAATCTTTGAGGTAAACCCGAAACTCTACTTCATTTATTTCATGTTATTTCCTTTCTCAAAACCTTCTACTCAGTCCCCTAACCTCATTCTTATTTTGGTTAGGGAATCCAAGTTCTTAAGCATATAAGTCGGTAAGTATGTTTTTATGGTTTAGTCTTCCTATTCTCTTTCATTTCATCTCCTTTCTTTAGACTCACTCTTTCTTATGGTTTTAGGAGTGTTCCAAAAAGTCCCAACTCAGTCCATTATATCCTGGTAACTTTGGTAAGGAAAATAGGCTAGAATCAATATGTAATGTGCTTATGTTATCTATATGTTTTATGTTATTAAATGTGTTATGATATGTATATATGTTTCTAGGCTTGGGCATATGACCCATATGACTAACAAGACCCCAAATGGGTTATGGGCATATGACCTACTTAGCTAGTAGGACCCCACTAATCCCATGGGCATATGCTTGTTTAGTCTATGGGACCCCAAGTAATAATGGCCATTATAATAAGTGTATGTTATATGTATTATGTTAAGTCTTTATGTTCTTATGAAATTATGTGTATGACTATGTGTTAGATTTTCCTTGCTGGGCATTAGGCTCATTCCTTTCTGTTTTATGTGCAGGAAAATAAGCTTTAGAGGCGGTAAGATTCGTGACGCTTGGAGGATGTGTATCGATGGTGAATAGAGTCAAGGGGCCGAGCGTTATTCGATTCGAGGATGTAGTCTCATTTTATGTTTTTATGATTTTATGTGTATTTTCCGCACCAATTATGTAATGTCTTTTATTTTAAATCATCTTTTGTTTTTAAAAACAATGGGATCCCATAATCCTTCTTAGTATTCTGTTTATTTGTAAATAACTCTTATTTTGCAAGTTACTCAATAAATTATGGTATTTTCGTAAAAATGTAAGTTTTATGTATAGTTTCGTTAATGGTCCAAATAGTCTAGAGTAGTGGGTCATTACAGCTATATCTTGCTATTTATAGGCTCAAGGAGGGTTACAAAATATTGTTACAGATATTATCCCCTGAACAGTGGGATATTCAGAAGATTGCATGAGATAAATTCAGGATTCACAAAGATCTTCCCATAAATGTTGCTTTGCCAGCGGAACCACCGACCAGACTGGTCATGGTAAAGATAGGCTTGTCCTGCTTCTGGTGTGTCTCCTGGTCGATACTCTAGCAGACGCTCAGGTATCAGCCACGTGTCAAGAGATTATTCGCCACGTCACAAATGCTAATTTATGGGATAACACATTGTCATTACTATTTTTCTGTTTTTTTGTAAATCTTGTCATGTCCTCAAGACTCCCTTTTTCAATGTATATATACATGTGTGGTTATTTATCTCTTATTCCACTGCATTTGAGGTCCTTTTGAGCCTGTATGATGGGGTTTGGTTGGTTCCCCTCTTTTATTTACCAGGCTGGAGGTCCTTTGGAGCCCATGCGAAAGGGTTCAATGGGATCTCTTTTGGTGACTCTTGATTACTTTTATAAGGATATTTTGACCCCTTGGGTCCTAGCTATCCTTTTATATATTATTGCGCGCGCTTATTATTTTTTGTGAGAAGCGTCCTTCTCGTCGTTATTCATAGTACTATTTTTGCAAAGGTCTCTTTTAGGACCCTTTTTGGCTAGACGGCTTGGTGGCTGCTCTAGGCTTATTGGTGGGTGCTCTCTCTCTAAGGTCTTTCCTCCTGTGGGAGCACCTGCCTTTATTTGGAAGTGTGTTGTTGTTTTTCTTTTTTTGTAAGACCCTTTGGCCTCCTTGATGTTCACAAGGGTAGCTAATCCTTATGAACCCAAGGGATGCCTTGTAAGGTCCCCTCCCTGTTTTATAAATATAAGGACTTCGCTTAAGGCCCTGATACAAGGGGTCATTTTGGGATCATGGTCCCTTTTAGGGTCCTCCTGATAGAGGGTCCTTTTTAGGATCCTCCTGGCGCACAGGGTCCTTTTTAGGATCCTCCTGATAGAGGGTCCTTTTAAGGATCCTGGTGCAAGGGGTCTTTTTTGGATCCTCCTATTTGCTGGGGGGGTCCTTTTTAGGTTCCTCTTGTTAGAGGATCCTTTTTTAGGATCCTCCTGTTAGAGGGTCCTTTTTTGCTTGTTGTATGTCTTTACCTCCTCTCCTGCCCCCCAAGTGGTTGGCGAAATTTATTTCGGCAAGCACTTTGGCTGATGCTCGCATAGAGAAGAACAATAACACATGAAGTTGCAAACAGTTTCATTCATAGCATGTGGTTTACAATGGCATATTTAAAGAAGGGTTACATCTAATTGGGAGGTTACCTAGGTAGCCTCTTTGGTTCTTACACACTATGCTAACATAACAAGGAACAAACTAAACATAGGTCCTCTATGCACTGGGGCCCGAAGCCCCGCTGGTAGCATTTCTCGAGGTGTTCCATAACTTGTGGGTCCAACTCGTGTGGGTCGTGCCTTCATACACAACCATCGCCATCGGCACCGATGATTTTGTGGCTGTGCAAAGGGACGTGTTATAGCATTCCCTCGCTTCCTTATGCTCGCCTTTCATGCATGCTACTCCCCCAGGGGTTGGGAATTTCATAGCCAGGTGATACACAGAAGTTATCGCCTTCAATTCTCTCAGAGAGGGTCTCCCTAATACCGCGTTGAAGGCTGAGGCGCAATCCACCACGACAAAGTTTGCCATTATGGTGGTTTGCTTGGGTTTTTCCCCCATGGTGAGGGCTAATTCAATCGCACCTAGGGGTTGTATCGAGTCCCCTGTGAACCCATAAAGGGAGGAATTGCAGGGTTTCAGGTGTCGGACGCTCAGTCCCATCTTCTTCAAAGCGAGGCGATGCAGGATGTCCACAGAGCTTCCATTATCCACTAGGACTCAATGTACTCTCATGTTCGCAAGCTGGACAGTCAGCACCAGGGGGTCATTATGAGGGAAATGCACCCCTTATGTGTCTTCTTCAGTGAAAGTTATTAAGTCATTCTCGCCCTTGAAACTATTCGAGGGGCGTTGCTCCAAACTTAAGACGCACGTTGGTGGACTTCGTCTAGCCTCCTTGGCATATTTGTCTCGTCCCTTCCTTGAATCGCCTCCGAATCTTGGTCCTCCAAATATGGCCCTGACCTATCCCTGTACTTCTGGGGCCACCTCTCGCGCCCGCGACGAGGACGCTCCTTCTTCTGGCCTCTGGTTCTCCTTGCGCACGTATCTGCCCAAGTGTCCCCTGCGAATGAGCTCCTCGATTTCCACCTTCAAATGGTTGCATTCCGCGATGGTGTGGCCGACATCCTTATGATACTAGCAATACCTGCTGGGGTCTCTTTTAGACCAGTCTTTTTTCATTGGCGGGGGCCTTTTGAAAGGGACCCAGTTTTCGTTTGTAACAAAATATGCTCTCTCGCATGGGTGAGGTCAGTGTAAAAGGTGTAGGGGCCCTGTAGGCGCTCCTCAGAGCGTTGACGCTTCCGGGGTCGACCATCTCTCGTCCCCTCATAAACCCCCTTCTTCTTTGCACCGCTTAGGTTATCTCGGGCTGAAGGTTTCGGGGGCGACGGGCCTTTTCTGGCTTTGAGGTTCTCGTGACCATCCTCCACGCGAATGTATTTTTGTGCCCGCTCGTAGAAATCATCCAAGTCTGTGACCTCCCTCTTAAGCATGTTATCCCATAACTTGCTTCCTGGGCGTACTCTTGCCGTGATGGCCATTTTCAGCTCTCGGCGGGTCAGACTCCCTACTTTAGCTGCCTCCATATTGAACCTGTGAATACAGCTCTTCAGACTCTCATTTTCTCCTTGCTTCACATTTGCGAGGCTGGTGCCTGGCATCGTGTAGTCTCGTACGACGTGGTGCTGCTGGAGGAATTCATCAAAAAGCTGTTGCCAAGATCTGATGGACCCCGATCTAAGTCTTTTGAACCATTTGTACGCAGGTCCTTTTAGGGTGACAGCGAAGCAATGACATCTCGCCCTGCTGCCAATTCCCCTTAGCTTCATCAGGTCGTTAAATGTATCTAGGTGGTATTTTGGATCTGTGCTTCCTTCGTAGGGGGTCATATGGGGCTCCTTAAAATTGGCAGGGAGCCGGATGGCTTGTATCTCCCTAACGAAGGGTGACTCATGGTCGAACTCTTCCTCAACAGCTTGACCTCCAGAGGTGGTGACGATCTTGCTTTGCAGGCTCCTCATTTCTATGTCCAGGTCCTGCCTCCTCTTGCTAAGGGAGTCTCTTAAAGCGGACGGGTTAAGATCCCCCTTTCCTTTGCCTTCTCGAGGCGCCATAGGGGGCGTGGTCCTTTTGCCCGCCCTCTTCTTGTTGAGTTCCTCCCGTAAATCTGAGGGTGCCCTTTTTGAGGTGACCTCGTCATCGTTGCGAGGGGTAGCATTGGTCTTTGTCTCTGGCTTCTAGGCCTTCTTTGGTGGTTCAGGATGTTCTCATTTCTTCGTTCGGGGGGTGTTACTAGTGGAATGTCGAGTCCTCCCATCGTCTACCAGGATGGTGGTCTCTGCCCCCTCCTGACCCTTCTCTTTTCTCTTGGGCAGGGTCACGCTTGACTTATCTTGCAACAAGCCATTCAGCACCTCTTGCATATTCTCCAAGGTGGTCTCCAACCTTTGGTTCTTACAGTGCAGCTCACATATTTCCTCTTCGTAGAACCGAGATTTAGAACTCGAGCTCACGGAATGGACCCGGGGATGTTTATCATGTCAATGCGTCGAGGGGCCTGGGTCCTGTCGGCCGGCGCTCGGTACTTATGGGGGTTTAGGAGGCAGGAACTCATTGGCATTTCCCGGTGGTGCTCTTGGAGGACTCTCTCTGGGCAGGACGGCCAGTGACGAGATCTCTCTATCACCCTCGTGAACCTCAGGGTCCCTAAGGGGCTCCACCTCTCTGGGTGGAGGAGGATCCTTCATGGAGGCCTTCAGCTGGACTCTGTTAAGGTGGACCTCTACCTCTCGTGGCTCCCTGAGTCGCTTCGAACGTCTCGGCATTTCTTCTTGCCGGAAGTAATAGTAGAACAGTAGCTTGGTACTTAGGTTCCTGCAGACGGCGCCAAGCTGTTGATGGTGAGAACTCGTCAACTAAGTTAAGTTAGAAAAATTACAAAGTAAAGATTATCAAAAGAAAAGATTTAGAAATCTAAGTATAAACTCCAAGAACAATTGCAGAAGAAAAATGGTGAAATCAGTTTTCATTCACTATGGTGCACTGCTACAGTAGTTTTCCAACAACCCCCTTCCAAATGGAAGTGGAGTTTATTTTATAGTGGGCTCTAATGACCCCTGATACAATGTGGTCCAGGGGACCAGGTAGTACGCAAGTATACTGTCAGGTGAGTGGTTTCAGAGGTAGTGGTGTTGACACTAGTACATGGCCAGGTACCATGAGAATGTCTCCACTACTCGACCGTACGAATGTCAGAGGAGTGGTGCAGGAGGTAGTGGTGTCGACTCTGACATATGGTTGGGAGCATGCAGGACATGTCCTCTCTCCTAGTGCTCCAACTACTTGTCTAGCATGAGTGCCAGGATCAGGCGTACGGGGTCTTAAAGGTCGTACCTCGTACAAGATTGTACCAGCATGATCCTTTTGAATCATTCTTGGGCCTTTCCCTCTAAATGTTGAAGTCTTAGTAGACCTTCAGAGGAGACATCCACTTGAGGTGTCAGGTGCGAGGAGGAGCCCTTAGGTTGTTTGTGTGCAGTGCCCGTAGGCGTGTGCGTGATGCCGCCTCGCGAGGCCACCTGGTGCTGGGCCTTATGCGTGCGGCCGAGGCATGGACGAGACGCCGCCTCGCGAGGCCACCTGATGCTGGGCGATACGCCGCCTCGCGAGGCCACCTGATGCTAGGCCTCATGCGCGCAGCCGAGGCGTGGGTGAGACGTCAGCCTCGCGAGCCCTTGGCGCGGCTGGTGCGCAGGCGAGGTGATGGCGGGCCCTCGCATGGGGGCAATCGGGTGCTCGCTGATGAGGCGAGGCAGGGCCTCGCGCAGGGCACTTGGGCGCGCGGGGCACTTGGGCGCGCGCGGCGTGATGCGAGGTGGGGCCTCGCGTGGGGCACTCGGGTGCGCACGGGTAAGGCAAGGCAGGGCCTCTCGTGGGGCACTTGGGTGCGCGCGGTGTGAGGCGAGGCAGGGCCTCGCGCGGGGCACTTGGGCGCGTGCGGGTGACGCGAAGCGAGGCCTCACGAGCATGGCTGGGGTGCGCAGCCAAGTTGCCACATGGACGCGGGTCATGGACGGCCGCGTATAGTGAAACCCTTGTGGCCTTGGCAGGTCCTCGCACATGTTGGGCACCCTTGCATTGTGAGGCTCTCGGGCCTCTCGGGGCGTCTTCTTTAAGGCTTCCTTTGAAACATGGGTTGCGGGGAAAAATACTGGGTCGCTTTGATTGCCTAAGGCAGATGAGGGTAAACCTCCATATTTTCCCTTGGTGGAATTTGAGCATCCACAACATGAAATATGAAAATTTTGTTATCCTAGAACTTGTTTGCTTGCTATTTGAGACGAAACCATAGATGATGCCTGCTTAGGGAGATGATTTAGGCAATCTTTGGAATGATTGAGCCTTTAAAGTTAACATTTATTATTTAATCCATAGTTAGCCATCTTTTAGTTGAATGCGAATTTTGTTGTTTGATACCTATTTTGAGCTTAATGGAAACTTTTTTATTTTCCATCCCTTTTAATTTTACCATGAGTGTATGAAAAATATTGGGGCTTGGTTTGTAATGGGGTTTATTTTTGGAATATGTGTCAATAGACAAACAAAAAGATTGTGAGAGAGAAATAAAAAGAAATAGAAAAAAAAAAGTATTTATTGAAATTGAACTACACTCCTATTGAATATGTAAATAAATAAATTTGGGGGAGTGTAGTTTCAATAGAAAAAAAAAAAAGATTGTTATGAAGTTTCTCTCACATCAAGAGTTGATTTTGGTTTGTAAAATTGAAATGCAGATTTGGTTGTGTTGTTTGTGGAATAAGTAAGCTTAAATTGCTATTTATCTACCTTTACTAAAATATTTGTCTTTGCATTTATGGGTATTTTGGTAATTTGGCATTTGAGGGCAATTTGTTAATTGATTATTTAGGATTTTCACCCCCCGAACTATGATGTATACATTATCATGCCCCTTGATTTTTTTTTTCAGGCTATTAAAAATTCTCCCTGAACTATTCACAGTGTTATAAAGTGGGACTTCCACCCAATTTTGTCTAATGTGGCTAACGGCATGATAACATGTCTCTTTGTTTGTTGATGTCTCTTGCCCACGTCAGCGCCACTTGCCTGTAATTTAAAAAGATTAAAAATCTCTTTTTTATCAAAAATTAATAAATTTAAAATAAATAACTACACTAAAAATAATTTAAATTAAATCTAATCTTACAAAATCAACTTTTTTTTATAAACTTTTGGTAAGATTAGCTTTAATTTAAATTATTTTTAGTGTAATGATTTATTTTAAATTTATTATTTCTTTTAAAAAAAAGAAGATTTTAATATTTTTAAAATACACATGTGGCACTGACGTGGCATGGACGCATCAAAAAAGCAAAGAGCCACGTTAGCATGTCGTTAGCCACATTGGACAAAATTGGACGGAAGTCCCACTTTACAACATTGTACATAGTTCGAGGGAAATTTTTAACGTCTCGAAAAAACAGGAGGCATGATAACGTCTACGTCATAGTTCGAAGGAAAAAGTCCTAAATAGTCTTGGTAATTTATGTTGATGCATATATAAATTTTTTTTCTTTTAAATCTATCTTATTATTGTTAGCCATTGTATCGATCAAAGTAAGGATTCTCTCTGGGTTTATGTCTAGAAGGTTGATTATTTATGATTGTTCATGGGGTTTAAGGGTAGATGTTATGAATTAATTGTTAAAATTTCATGTTAGGCTATTTATCAATATTTTTTAATGTTATAAACATTATATGGAAGAATTAATGATGATATGATGACTGATTTTGTGATATATGTTCATAACTTGGGGAAGAAGAAGTTTTATCGCGTGATATAAATTAGGGTTTATGAAGTTAGAGGTATCTCATGAATTTTTGTTATTTCATTAGTCTTTAGAAACTCTATGATGATATAGAGGGATTCAAGACAAGAAAACCCCAAAAATAATCGTAAAAAATTGATTTAAATTGATAAAGTTATGGTTGTTCAAAGTTGAGTCGGCAAGCACGTTTAGAAGTAGCGCCATCTAGGAGCGTTCCAAATTTTGGGTTTAATTAGCACCCAAATAATAGTGTTGTTGTGCTTGGCAACGACATGGACATAATTTTGAGGTTTTTAAGGCCATTTAGAAGTCATTTCACATGGGGTTTGTTGGGGACTTCCTCCCTAATTTCTTGGGAACATTTTCAAGACTTTTAGGTCTTTCTTAAATATACTTTAGAGTAGTTTGATTTTTAGAAAGAGTAAGAGTAATTGCATGATATTGAGTTGAGTTATAAGTTTCTTTTTAAAGTAAATATTTCTATGTTGTGACTAGGGCTCAGTAAAGATACTTGAAGGGAACGGAATTATTGTTGCTCCTTGGATTTGAGGTAAGAAGAGTGAACACCTACCCGCATGCAGGGTGTACGCTCGACCTACTTACGTGTGGTAAACTTTGTATGTTATATTATAAATTATGTTAATACGCTATGATGTGAATTATATTACAAATTATGTTAGGAATTAAGTTATAAATTATGTTATAAACTATGCTATGGATTATATTATGAATTATGCTATGAACTATGATAAGAATTGTGTTATGAATTACATTAGGAATTATGTTATGGGTTGTGCTATGAGGTATGTTATAGGTTATGCATGTTGTGTGTGACTATGTTATGTGTGAATATGTTGTATGTTTGTGTGGCATGCTTGCGATATGAAAATGCATGCTCACGTTACGACAAATTGCATACTTATGTTATGAAAATGAATATTTACATTAACTCAAGCTCGGTTGCACAACTAACCAGATCAGCACTGGTTTACAGCTGGAACAACACCATTAATACGTATTATGATTGTTTTGTGATATGATATGCCTATTTTATGTTATGTTATGTTATGGTATATCAAGTTATGCTACGAGAATGATACGATACCGAATGAATTATTGTTGAACTTTATGATCTATGTTTTATGTTTTACGCTTTATGTTTTATATCTCATATTGTTGGGTTTTGGAAATTGTGTCTTATAAGCTCTTATTGTTGAATGTTAGCTCATGGGTACTTTGTGTTGGCATATGCGTAGTTAGTGAGGTGATGAATTGGAGCAGACTCGGTCAGATGTGTGCATGTCATGATCAGTTGACTTGGGGGGTCAAAGGGGTCGCTACTTATGGATGGTTTTAAAAGTCTTCAAGTCATGGTTATTTGTTGAGTTTTATTAACTTATATTTCTCCTACAATATGCATATAAAATATGGTTTATTTTAAATAACGGGATCTCGAGTTGAATGATTCGTAAAAGGTATTTAATTGATGTTTGTTTTCAAATGAGTTTCGATAAATATTTTGTATTAAATTAATTAGTTTATGTTAGGTCGTTACATTTACCTATGTCATTCACTATAATCCATGAAAGTCCTATTGATTTCTGAGCATGTATTATCTACATTAGTGGAGATTAGTAATTATACAAGCTTATGAGATAATAATGCTGACTGATTTTGATGAAAGATTCAGTGAGTATAAATTGATTCAAATACATGTTGTTTATTAATCATGATTAGGAGAGCTTTTATTTTTGTATGAACCTAAGTAAGTTGGAAAATTATTTTGACTAAAAGTCTAGATTATTGGTTGATTTTCTTGAATATTATATGAGCATGTCGTTAGTAATATTCTGACGCTTAAATTGTTGTTGTCGACTTAATTCATTTGTGTCTGTTGTTTTAGGTTTTTAGTTGTGTTTGTTTTTTTTTCTTTACTTGAGGGCAAGTAAAAGTTAAGTTTGGGGGAATTTGTTAGGATCATTTTAAGTTAGTTTTAGAGAGTAATTTAAGATGTTATTTGTGTGTTTTTACTTTAATTTGTGCCTATTTACGCTTGTATTCTTCTTATTTCAAGTTTTAATGGCCAAGCAGATAATATGGAGTGAAATGAGAATAAACATGTTAAATACAATGAATACGATGGATTTAGTGTTGAATGTGGAGTTTCAATATATTATGGGTGGAAAATCTAAGTTGAAGATGCTCAACACACTTCATTTATGCTCAGTAACGCAAGTCTGAAACTTCAAGCCAAATTTTGACCATGATATTTTTATTTAATTTTTGGAAAAAATCTTAGACATAGAAGTTGTAGATATTTCTCTTAGCTTTCCATATCTTTTTGAATCGTCAAATTCCAAGTTATATTTAGAGAATTATGGTCAAAAAACTATCACTATTCACTGTAGAGATTTTACAAGGTGAATGCTTCGTCCACCGCAGTTGCACCCAAACACTAGTGGACCACTTCCAACGCCGACTGGTGAGAAAAATTCTGTTTTGAAGGATATTTTCAATATTTCATCACTCCAAGGTTAGTGAACTACAAAGAAATCGTATTGGAACGTTTTAGGGCAATTTTGGAAGCCTTAGAGACTCATGGCAAGCTAGAGAAGAGCAAGGGAAGCAGATCTAAACTTTTATTTTTCTTATCCTTCTATATTTCTCATTAATTGTTTCTGTTATGATTATGAACTAATTTTTATTTGCTAAGGTTTTAATGAGTCTTTTGATACTCAATTATTATTCAATGCAAGTTTTATGAAATCTTCTTCATAATTGTGATTTATTTAATTTGTGTTTAATGCTTGTAATTGATTTGTCATCTTCTGCATTGTTTATATGATTTTAATTCAAAATCTGAGAGGTGAGAGTTAAATATGTTATAATTGTTTAGACAAAAATTTTGATATTGGACGAGAGTACCTGCATGGTTTGTGTAGTTTTTAGGTTTCTATGCTTAATGCATGTTGTATGTTGAAACTTATCAAAGAGATGTCGAAAGTTTGCATATAGGTTGAGATTTATATATTCTAGTAAGAATATAGATTACTTTTCACTAGGAGAGGAAGAATAATAAAAATTGTATTGATGACATAATACAGTGGATAAATGATGAAATTAAATACCCTAGGTTTTTCATACATTAAGTTATTCGCTATTTGTTTCTTTTCATTTTTAAATGTTAATTTAGTTATTTTTGCTCTTGTTCTTCTTATTTCTTAAATCCAATTTTTATTATCCAAATAGAAATAGGAATTTAATTATTGGTAATTGATAATTCAATCCTCATGGGAACGATCTTGACCTAATCACTTTATTACTTGTAATGATTACGTATATTTGTGTATCTATCTTTTATTTTTCAGTCTTTTCATGCCTAAAGGTTAGCCTATTGAAACCAAACCCTCAATGTAAGGAAATCAGATGACATATTACTTCCCTCCCCTTCTCTTTCTCGTTTTCTCTCTCTCTTGAAGTACTTGGAGAGTTTTGACATTTTTGGAGAAGGCTTGTTTGGGAAATTGAGGGCTTTTAGTTTTGGGATTGAGGTAGCTAGGAGCACCATCAGCTAGGGGGATTTGAGTTTGCTGAAGGTTTTGAGGTATGGATTTCTATCCTTAGTATTTTCTATGGTGTTTTGGTGAGTTCATAAGTTTCGAGTCCTTGATGAGTTTCTGTTTCTTGGTGATGGAGTGTATTTTAGAGGTTATTTTCACAACACTAGGGAACTAAGTGTTAGGAGATTTATTGGTTAGAACAACAATTGAGGATATAACACTTAGTAAAACAATAACACAAAATAATGGAAAACAATAAACACAAATAAGAACCAAAAGGCTTGAACAAGATGAGAATCTTTGTCCAAAATCTTTACTCTAAATCAATAGAGAAGTTGCTTGAAGTTTCAACAAATGGAATAAGGAGTACGATTAAACAAGCCTTGGAATTTCAATAATTCAATCAATCTTGATGGATTTCTTCGAGAAAATTAAGAGAGAAAGAGAGAGAATTGATGAATTCCCAAAAACTCTAAAAGCCCATTAAATAGGTTATGCATTGTCATTAGGTTCAACCACTAGGATTAAGCAATTTTAGAACATTTCTTGGAGCCAAAAAAAAAGGAAGTTTTCCACATAGTATGTGGCAACGTGTCGCCACATAGGTGGCAACGTATCACCACATGGCAACATGTCACATGTTGTATTTTCTGTATCTAACAATTTTGTCGGCTGACATGTTGCCTCCAAAGTGGAGACACGTTGCAACACCACTTGGTCAACTTGTTGAAAGTCAACCCAAATCAATTCCAAATGTTCCTAAAAATTTTGGGAATGCTTAGATACCTCATTGCATAAAATTAGACCATGAAAATTCAATTATAAATGCCTATAACAAAAACTCAAATGCCACACTAACATTTTGTGAAACTTTTAAGGTATTTTACATCAACTTGAGTAAAACACTTTAACACATTATATTTAACCATTCATAACACTAAGAGAAAAACATATGAGAAAGGTTGGGAACCTTAAGTGTCATTTACATAAATGAACATTATTTAAATTGACCTAAACTAAGTTAAATTAAAAAACTGACAAAATAATTAAAATCTATGACAGAAGGAGAATTAGAGGCCAACTTTTATTTTGTTTACTCAACTTTAGTTTTTTTTAGATGGGTGATATTTTGATTATTTAAAATAATGTTTATCCAAGTTTCTTTTATTTTCCTCCAATATAAAAATGACAAGTATATAATGTCATTTTACTCCAAGTGAAATATCCGAATGTAAATTATGTCATTTTATATAAAAAAAAATGAATATTTTACTCTAAAATGTTATTATTCATAATTTAAATAAGAATAAAATAATATTATGTAATTTTTTGTTTTGTATTAGAGAAAAATGGAGGAAACTTAAGTTAAATTTTATTATAAATAACTAAAATATCATTGAATTAAAAAAAATTAAAATGATAAAATAAAATAAAGTGTGCTCACTAGTTAATTTATTTTTCTTAACTAAATTGAATTTTTATATAATTTAATTTCTATCAATTTAATAAATTTATTGACTAAGATTTGTGAAATGATATTATCAATTTCTAAGCATAATATAGGCTTATGAAATAATAAATAATGTTAATTTATGTAAATAACGCTTAAGGTTCTCAACCTTTCTCAAGTGCATGTATCACTCTTATGTCTCTACTTTTATATATGACATGTGGCATTAAATAACTCTTAGATGAAAAAAGTAATCTCTATGGACTAATGTGATACGAAATTATAAATTTGGGAATCTAAATACTACAAAAATTAATTTTGGGACCTAAACAATATGATAAGATAAGGTTGAGGACCCTGAGTGCTATTTACTTTATATAAAATAAGTGAAAAAATACAAATAATGTGACAATAGACATGATGAAGCTATTAAAAAGACTATACAACACAATTTAAGGATCAAGCTTAAAGATTTATAGGGTGCATGGTTTGATGAGCTACCGTAATTCTTATGGGCATTTAGGAACACAATTAGAACTCCAATAGAGGAACTTCTATTTTCCTTGGCATACATATATGAAGCGATGATGCCAATGGAAGTAGACATCAATTTGTTATAAAGAGAAATTTTTACAAAGAACAAAACAACGAGCTAATGTGGTATCACCTTTATATGCTAGGAGAATTGAAAAAGCAAGTTGAGCTACAAGTAGCTTCCTATCAGGAACGTGTAGCACAATACTTAATATTGAAGGTGAAACTCTGTGACTTCTCTACTATTAACTTGGATGGGTACACAAAAAGCCCGAAAAATCTGCTCATCCAAAAAATTGCTTGGCTTGTTACGAAAAAGCCTGATGTTGTCCGTATTTTTGCCTCCGACACATGGCAACTCACAATGATTGGCTCGGACGATCATAGACGTCTTCGTAGTATGTTACCTCCCGAGGGCTCTATTCAAGGCAAAGATCCTTTTAGGTGAGGTTACCTATCTCGCCAGTGGGTAGGCCGTGGATACCTTCAAGGTAGACTACTCTTCGAGGCTTGCCCTCGGGGTTGGAGGTTCTCCAACTTAGGCAATTAAGACGAGGGCTCTCCTCCCCCTGTCATCTCCCAGGTTCGAGGTTCTGGTTCTCGGACCTAAGATAAGGTGTCAGCCAGTGCGAGTTTGCAGTACCAGAGGATTGTATGACAACCTTTTTGGGAGATCCGTCAACAGTATTGTCGGGTGTACGACTTGAAAATCCGCACTCCCACTACGCCGTCTGACGTGGAGGTACTTACAGCACACCCTGACAGTACCTGGGGCATGTTCCCCATAAAGTAGGTACCTTTCTATGGTGGGCTCCGCAGATCTTGCTTGGGTTGTGGTCTCTATTCAATGCAGCCCAATGCATTAAATTGGTATTAATGCCCCATTAATGGGAAGAATGTGTATTAATTACTCATGATTAGTATTGATGACCACAACCTCTATAAATAGGGCTGAGAGTCTCATTGTAAGGATTCGGTTTTTTAGAGAGAAAACACATTGTTCTTAGAGCAATCTAAACGCTTCCTACGAATACACCATTGGAACTTGCTATAACAAGATTCCAATCCTCTTAATACCAGAGACTCGCGGACTAGGGTTCTTTTATAACCTGAACCACGTAAAAATACTTGTGTTCGTATTACTTATTTCTTTAATCTCTCGTTTTAAGGTTGATAGCAAAAAAGGAAGTCAACATTTTGGTGCTTTCATTGAGAGTTTGAAGAAAGCATTCAGAACACTTACAACCATGGTGACTACTCGAAGAAACATTACAGATGATGTACTCCCTTCAACCGGAGTCGAACGAGGGGAACCCAGTCGACAGCCACCTCAGGACATGCCTGAGATGGTAGAGGACTACGACAAAGATGCCAAGTACGACGGCGAAGATGACAGCGTCGACCAGGTACTATGCGGAAGAATACCCTCAGCCCATGGATGTGGAGGAGACGCCAGAGGTGGTAATGCTCCGTGAGCAGGTGGCCACCCAACAACAAAAGATCGATGCACAAGAGGGTAACAACACCACCCTACATGAGATGGTGCTTTCCATGAAGGCCACCCTTGCAACCAAGGGGCTGCGAGTGGACCCCAATGGAAATGCACCAGTTGGACACCCAACTGGCGTGCCACCTGTTAATGAAGCCGGAGTGCCTCCTGAGCACCCGACCAAGCACCCAGAGGTGCGAGATCTGCCAGATGGGGTGCCTGCCAAGCACCCAACATGAGTTGGAACCCCGATGCCACCACAGGATCGAGGTAAAGGAAAGGCTCATGATAATCCTACTCCAATGCAGAAGAGGGCTCCTCAGGATCTCGGGGGCCACCAGATTCCTCAGAGGTTGGTAAAGGTAATGGCCCAAGGCGCGAGGACAATGCCAAGTCCGACGGAGAAAATGAAGTGGCTCATCTCGAGGACAACGGTGTGTTTCAAGGTCAGGCTGACCTGTGAGACAACCTCAATGCCTGAAGATGCAATAAGGCAGGGAGACAAGAGCCCACCGAGAGAGATCTAATAGACCTTCAGGATAATCTCAATGCCCGAAGAAGAGATAACCCAGCTCAGAGCATCAACCGAGATCGTGACCCGCTCCGCGCCGAGTTGGAAAGTCTGAAATAGATTATGCTAAGAATGGCCAGGGAGCAAGGCCACAAATCTGACTCAAAAGACGAAGAATTAGAGCAATGTGCTCCTCCATTATTGAAGTCCCTCTACCACAAGGCTTCAAGATGTCGACCATACCACCCTATGATGGTGGTTGGGACCCCAAAGACCACCTGTCTAAATTCAACAGGTTAATGTCGGTGCATTATGTCTCCAATGACGCTAAGTATCATGTGTTTCCGATCACCCTGATAGGACCAGCAGATGAATGGTTCAAAAAGCTCCGACCATGGCCCATTCAATCATGGCATTAGTTATCGTCGACCTTCCGAATAAAATTCATAGGAGTTCAAAAGGTAAACTTTGAGGTCAATGCCTTGGCCAATATAAATCAAGGGCCATTCAACACTCTAAAGGCATACATCAAACACTTCAAGGAGGAAGCAACGAGAACCAAAAGAGTTGATGATGGCTAGCAACTGATGGCATTACAAGCTGGCATCCGTACGGGGTCCCCGCTTTCAGATGACCTCTAGCAGAGGGGATGCCGAAGACTCAAAAATTTCATTCACCGAGCACAAGAATATATTAGCTGGGAGGATGCCCAGATTGGGGCATTCGGAGCATCCGCATTTTTCCCTACTTCGGCCGCACCTGGCCTCGTGGCTTCGGGAATCCAATATTCCCCTTTTTCCCCCATTCGACCGGGCTCAGGGGGAGTACAACCAAGCCAAAATGCTCTAGCTTCCAGTTATAGCACCATGCCTGCTTTTAGATTTAGTATGGCTCCAGTAGGGTACAGAGCAACACCCACTGGATATAGTGCTTTTCAGCCTTCATTCAGAGCTTGAGTTGCTGCCCCCTCCCAACTTGATGAATCTAGTCGAGCTTCCGGTAGCAGTAGACACGGGGGGAATGGCAAGGGTTGGAAGCCAAAGGGAAGTGGATCCGCATAGGCCGAGTAGGGAGTCACATCTGGCGAGAAGTATGTCTCACAATATTCTGAGTACACTAACTTGGTAGACTCCCGAGAGAATATCTTCGTGGCCACGACACAACATGTTCACCACAGGAAGCTACAACCCATCCGAAGAGAGAGGGAAAGTTGGGACCCTGGAAAATTTTGTCATTTCCACAACGACATAGGGCACCACACCAATGAGTTTTATCAACTCAATGATGAGATTGAGAATCTAATCAAGCTGAGACACCTCCATCAATATGCTAAGGGTGGAGCGTGTCAAGCACAACCTCTTGTACCAACAGTTGCTCCACAAGACTGTTGGTACCACCTGTTGCTCCACAAGTACCAGCAGTTGCTCCTATAGTTCCCCAACACCTGGTGGCGCAAGGACCTCCTTTGATGAATGGGTCTGTAGGAACCATCTCAGGAGGGCCCCACTTGGGTGGCACCGCATGAAGCTCACAAAATAGGTATGTGGGAGCTTTGAATCATGATGATGAGGTAATGCTTTGGCTTAGTTTCCTGCCCAAATGCAACGAATGACTGACCAAATCATAACATTCTCTGAAGACTATGCTCAGAGAATGCATTTCCCGCATCATGACCTGTTGGTGATTGAGAGCCAAATCTCCAACAAATTGGTGGCGCGGATTCTAGCTGACAACGGGAGTCTGACCATGGCAGACTTGTCACCGTGCGCCTCAACACTCTACGGATTCTCGAGAGACGCCCTCATCCCGATGGGTCAGATAAAGCTCCTTGTAACGCTTGGAGAAGTGCCTCACCAGGCCTTCAAATACTGCACCTTTGTGGTTGTAGATTGTTCCTCAGCGTACAATGCCATCTTGGGACGACCTGCACTAGTGTTGTTCGGTGGCATCACCTCCATCCACCATCTATACATGAAGTTCCCCACAGAGGTAGGAATTGGTACGATCCGTCAAGAACAAAAAGAGGTGAGACAGTGTTACAATGTCTCCCTCAAAACTCTCATTATGGTTGTGGTGGTGGAAGGTCCTAAGAACCCGAGGCATTGGAGGTACAAGCTATCCAAGAGACCGGGCCCAATGAGTTGGACTCGAGGGTTCAAGAAGAGAGGCCCATTGAATCAATGGAGGAGGTGTTGGAGGTATTTCTTGATGCCTCCACCCCCGATAGAAAAATAAATGTTGGGGGAGGCTTGAAAACGGAAGTCTGAGAGGCATTGGTGGGTTTCCTCTGAGAAAATTAAGGTGTGTTCGCGTGGCCACATTCCGACATGACTGGTATTGATCTGTACATCATATGCCATGCCTTGAAATATCGATCCTAGATTTTCTCCCGTCTAGCAGAAGCAATGGACATTTGATCAAACTCGGAAAAAGGCTCTCAACATTGAGGTGGACAAGCTCCTCTCCAACGGATTTATCCGAGAAACCCAGTACCCCAGATGGCTATCCAATTCTGTTCTCGTGCCAAAGCTAAACGACACTTAGAGGACATGCTTTGATTTCTCAGACTTTAACAAGGCTTGTCCGAAGGACTGCTTCCCACTCCCCAAGATAGACTAGATGGTCGACACCACATCTGGCTACACGTTTTTGTCATTCATGGACGCATACTTGGGATATAACCAGATATCCATGCACGTCACAGATCAGGAGCACACTAGCTTTCGAACTAATAAGGGTTTCTATTGTTACATCGTGATTCCTTTCGATTTGAAGAATGTCAACGTCACCTACAAGAAGGTGGTTAACAAGATGTTCAAGAACCAGTTGAGGCGGAACATGGAGGTTTATGTGGACGACATTTTGGTCAAGTCCAGGACCGCCCCTGACCATGTGGGAGACTTAACTGAGGTCTTCACAATGCTCCGCGGGGTTTGGAATGAAATTAAACCTCCAAAAGTTCACATTCAGGGTTGCCTTCGATAAGTTCCTAGGCTTCATTATCAATGCTCAGGGAATTGAGGCAAAACCCCCAAAAGATCAAGGCCCTAATCGATATGGCATCTCTGCGGAAGCATAAGGACGTGCAGAGCCTGACAGGGAGGATTGCAGCTTGGAGTCATTTTGTCTCCAAGGTAACAGATAAGTGCATTCCTTACTTTAATGTCCTTTGGGGAAGTCAGAGGTTTGAGTGGTCAAAAGAGTTCGAATAGGCGTTCAAACAGCTCAAGGCGCACATGAAAAATCCTCCAATCCTATCCAAGCCAGTAGACGGAGAGCCTCTCCTGCTCTATATGGTTGTCTCGGAGGATGCCATCAGTGCTACATTGGTAAAAGAAGAAAGCCGCATTTAGCACCCCGTCTTTTATGTTACCAAAAATCTCCTTGGAGTAGAGTCTAGGTACCTGCTGATGGAGAAATTAACTTTTTTCTTAATGGTGGCCTTTCGAAAGCTAAGACCCTACTTCTAGGCGCATTCGATTAAGGTCCTCACAAACCATCCCCTCATGCAAGTCCTTCAAAAACCTGGGTCATCGGGAAGACTCTTGAAGTGGTTGGTGGAGTTAAGTGAGTTCGACATCACCTACCATCCGAGGACTGCCACAAAAGTTCAGGCACTTGCTGATTTCATCACCGAGTGCACAGGAAATAAGGAGAAGATTGAGGGTACCCCTGTGGTCAAACCAGCTTGAAAGCTATTCATTGACGGGTATTCAAATGAAAATGATGTCGATCTAGACTTATTATGGTTTCCCCCGAGGGCACAGAGTTCATAGTGCCCTCCGCTTTTGGTTTAGCGCCTCTAACAATGAAGCGGAATACGAAGCCTTAATCACTAGGCTCTGCATGGCACTGGAGCTCAAGGTCAAGGGCCTCAATATCTTTAGCAATTCACAACTTGTTGTAAACTAGGTTCTCTGAGAGTACCAGGCCTGGGGAGCAAAGATGGTAGCGTACCTAGCAAAGGCTCAAGAAATGTTGCATAACTTCCAAAAAGTCACTATTCAGCAAGTGTCGCAGGAGCAGAATTCCAATGCTGACGCCCTGGCAAAGTTGGCCACAACCAAAGATGCTGAGTTGATCAATGTGGTCCCCATTGATTACTTGGAGACTCCGAGTATCTCAGCTCAAGATGAGGTGGAGTCTATACACCCCCAAGATGGGTGGATGGAGCCAATAGTTAAATATCTCATCTCCGGGGAGCTACCCCAGGATAAGAAGGCGGCTTGGAAGTTGCTTTATCAAGTACTGAGGTACATAATCATGGACAATAGGCCTTATAGGTGAGGTTACTCTTTACCTTTACTTCGGTGTGTGTCCAAGCAAGAAGCTAGTCTGATACTCTGAGAAGTACACGAGGGTTTTTGCAGAGATCACACTAGGGGGCAGAGCTTTTCCAAAAAGATCTTAAGGCAAGGATACTTTTTGCCCACCATGAATGGAGACACAATGTATTATGTCAATAAATGCGACAAGTGCCAGCGCTTCACCAACATCCCTCGAGTGCCTCCAAATGAACTTACACAGATGACCAGCCCATGGCCTTTTGCTGTCTAGGGCATCGACCTTATCGGGTCCTTGCCTACAGGGAAGGGAGGAGTGAAATATTCCATAGTGGTCGTCGACTACTTCACAAAGTGGGTCAAGGCTGAGCCACTCTCTATGATCACCTCTGAAAAGGCCTTGGACTTTGTCATCAAGAACATCGTTTTTCAGTACGGGATCCTGAGGAAGATACTCTTCGACAACGGATTGCAGTTCAACAATAAAGTATTCACAGACTTCTGTCGACGGCATGGAGTTATCAAGAGCTTCTCCTCCATGGCCCATTCACAGGAAAATGGCCAACTAGAAGCAGTCAACAAGACACTCAAGTCCACTTTGAAGAAAAGGCTGGAGCAAGGAAAAAGAGCTTGACCCAAGGAGCTGCCTAGGGCATTGTGGAGCTACCGCACCACTGCCAGAACCTCCATCAGCCATTCACCCTTTTCAATGGCTTATGGGTATGAGGCTATGCTCCCAGTTGAGGCAACAATGTCCACACATCAATAGGATACGTATGACCCAACCACGAACAATGATTTACTTCGGGAATCTGTGGACCTCGGGGAGGAGCTGTGCGAAGCTTCTCAGCTTCGGGTAGCGTTCTACCAGCAGAAGGTGGCCAGGTGTTTTAACTCCAATGTGAAGGATAGAAAGTTTGGGGTTGGAGATCTGGTGTTACAAAGAGTCTTCTTAGCCTCTTGAGACCCGATACAGAAAGGTTGAGACCTAATTGAGAAGGCCCATACCAAGTTGAGAGCATTGTGTGTCTGAGAACATACAAGTTAGCCCGACTGAGTGGATAGCTAATTCCTCACGCCTGGAATGCCAAACACCTGTGCCAGTATTACCATTGATATAAGCAACAAGCATTATTTATTTATGTAATACCCTTTGTAGCCTTCGGGCAAACTTAATGGAAATCATGTATGTAAAACATAGTAAGAAATTTATTGCATGCTTATATCTTTTGCTTTCCTTTACCCTATTAACACTATCCAAGTGCACCCACTCGCTTGGACAAGTGATCGCAGACAAGTCTCCGATCACTTGGGGGGCATGGGGTTTAGGAACATCCTAGGAAACTAAGCTTGTCAAACGAAGTAATCCTGGTGTCGTCACACCGGGTATAGATAAAAACCTTGAAAACTAATCGAATCTAACCTAGGAGACTAAGCAGAGTAGGCTTAACACCAAGAAATTAGACAATCCAAGTAGCATGAGAATGGACTTTGATCACCTCCCGTGACACCGAACCTGAGGAGTTCTGACAAAGTCTCTTTATCTCGAGGTGCGAACAGAAGAGCGAATACCCCGTGCTTGGTCATGATGAGACTTGGGGAAACTCCCGTTGTGCCTGAGGAGCCTGGACCTAAGTTCGGGAGATCCATGACATGGGGAGCTTGCCTAGTCAACAAGCAAAGCACCCCTAATGTCACTTGAACCCATAGAAAACCCTGAGAAAATGCAGCGTAAAAGTCCAATAACGCAAACTTAGAGATTCAGGTTACCTGCTGAGGACAGCGCATGCCTGAGGAGTAATAACCAAATCATAATCTAGGAGATATAGATGGATGCCCGAGCTATTTATGCTTGGGCACCTCGTTACATCACCTCCTGAGGATGTCGAACCCGAGGAGGTGTGAGACGATATGGAAGTGACGAGATATGCACTCAGAGAGTAGTGTTGAAACCCTTGCCTAACCTTCTGAGTAGTGCGTACTCAGGGGGCAGGCGATTTCACGTGCAAGGCCCCCTGAAAGCCGAAATCTTTGGATTAAGGGGACACAGGACGTCGAGTTAGGACCAATAGTAAATTTTGTGTTAAAGTTATTTCTAGGACTATGAGCCTACAAGAGACACTAGATGCTGGATCACTTTTAAAATGGTTTGAGTTCTTGTTCTTGTGGCAGTCAGGTTACGTTGAATTTATAGAACTAAGTGTTTAAAATGGTATGAGTTCTTGTTCTCGTGGTAGCCATGTTACGTTGAACTTATAAAACCAAATGCTTAAAATGGTTTGAGTGCTTATTCTCGTGGCAATTAGGTTGCATTGAATTCATAGAACCAAACCAAATTAAAAAAGCAAGGCAAGCTGCATAATTCTTAAACGGGAAAGTAATTACAACTATACTCGGGGGCTCGAGCGTTGTTTGTCTATACCCCAATAAATTATGGCACGTAGGCCTAAGTATAAAAATTATGAACAGTCCTCGGGGACCTTCTCCACCAGGTCAATGATCGGGTCTGTACTCGGGGCACTCTCTGCTCGAGTCGTTTCAGTAGCTGTAGTCGCCTCAGTTTGATGGATGGCCTTGGTAGACAGGGTCGCCTCAACCGTTTGGGCCACTTAGATCACCTTGGTAGCTGAAGCTGCTTCTGCATCCTGGATCGCTTGGAGACACTCTTCGAAGAGGAGTCTATACTTCTCGAGCTCTCTAGTGAAATCCAAGCTCATGTCTTGGTTGTGATACTAGGACATATAGAAGGCATCCTTGACGATTGTCTCGACTTCTTTTTCTAGTTTTTCCACTCAACACAGAGGACCTGTTCATCTCCATGGCCTAGAGGGCTTGTCGCTCCCCTAGCTCAGCTTGGTCGATGACCTCCTTAGCCTGCTTTTGAAGTTGGGAGTTCACAAGGACCTCTCGGGCGACCTTAGTTGTGGCCTTCTTAGCCTCCTCTTGGGCTCGCTGCATACTTTCCATGGTTGTTTTCATTTCCTCCTTGGCTCACTGCATGTCCTCAGTGGCCTTCTGGACACCTTCCCCAAGCTCTCGAAATGCGTTTTTGCTCAGCTTTGAGGGCAGCCCGGGCTCGGGAAAGCTCTTCCCGAAGGCCTTGGAGTTTCTTCTTGAAGGAGGTTATTTTGTCCTGAGACCTCTAGAGTTCATATGACTTCTCTTTCATGATGTCTCCCAGACGTTGGCAGGCCAAGGCAGACTGCAAAAAGAAAAAATAAAAGAGGGAAAGGGTTAACCTAAAGCCTTGCTTAATTGAATTCAAACGTGAGAATAAATAACTTACTCGGACAAAAGCGTACCGACATGAGGCCATGAAGGAAGCCTGTTGTTGTCGCCTAGTTGGGAGAAGCTCCGGGCAGTCAACTCAAACATAGTAGAGCTGACCACCTGAAGGAGCTCGGCGACGAGAGGGGCAACGATCTCCCCTAGCTTGGTAGAGAATAAAGTCTCCTGCTTGACCCAACCTATTGGAGGAACGGTTGGCCTCTCTCGGGGTGTCTTAAGTTGGCGAAGGGTCTCGGCTGTCTCGTGCAGAGCCTTGTTGCCTTCCTCCATCCTTGCTTCAAAATGTTGAAGCTTCTTCTCGTATTGCTCCAGCAGAGCCCCCTCATATTTCTCGGGATACACCAGAAGACAGATTTGGGGTGGCACCGCCTCTTGCTCCGAGTCTTGGACCGATCCTTGGAGCGACTCTTGGACCGCCTATTCTGGCCTGGGTGAGGACGGGATCTCCAGTATTGTAGGTGGATCGACTTTAGGAATGATTGTGGGGGGAGTAAGGACCCTCTGCCTCTTGGCTGGAGGAGGGGGTTCTGAATGCTCCTGGGGGCATGACGACCCCTTTCCCACCAAAGAATTTGGGGGTGCTCCAAGCCTCAGGACGGACCGGGCAATGTTGGCTAACCCCATGTGAGCTGCAAGAACAAATTAAACAGTTAGTGTATTTCCCCTTAATAAATTAATGCCATAACATAAGATACTCGGAGACCCACCGTGAGTTAAGCCTCAGTGTAGACAATGAGGGTGTCTTATCCTATTTTTGGCCTCACAACTCATGTAGGTGCCATAATGGCAAAACCAGTTCGAGTTTAAAGATATCACTAGGTCTAGGGGTACAAAGCCCTTAGGAGTTGACTGTCTCCTCAGGCGGTGGAGATACACATCTATTAAATCTATGTAATCTTATAATTCTTCCCTAGTTCAGCACCGATATGAAATTTGTCCACAGTGAAGGAGAGCTGGGGAGGCCCAAATTTGCTCATGACTTATCCTATCCCCTACCCGGGGAGCGTGATATAAGGTGAAGGGTAGTTTACCTGGAGCAGTGTGCGAGGCTTCCATCCCCGCCTGAAGCTCTTCCTCAAGCTCCCGATCCTCCTGGGCTTCTTGGGCTTCTTCTGCGGCACGCATGTTCTCCAGCCTTTTCTCTGCTAGCCACTTCCATAAAGCCCTATGGGCCAGCCCGTCTATGTAGTTGATGTGACGGGATGCCAACTCTTGAGACTTTTTGGATTAGTGATACTTGGTCAGCTCCAAGTTGTTGAGTCTTTGTTCCGTGCTTAGAAGCCCCGACCTAATGAGATTTGCTTTAGTTACTAGGACGCTAAGGTCCAAATCTTGGTCAAGGAGAGTCTTCATCGCCTGGAGATAATCCTCGAAGAGTTGGACATAGTGGGTTCGACGGAAATTACCAATTCAAAAGGAATTGACTAACTATCAAACACAAAAAAGCCCTAAAAATTTGAAAGATAACATGGTCGGGAAGATACTCACCAACTCTGGCGAAGTCGAGAATTAGGGTCGAATTACCTCGAGTCGGGAAGCCGTTTGTGAAGAAGAAGGCATCCTTGTAATCCCAAGAATGATTCTCGTTATAGTGAGGAGCCTTGTAGTCAAGCGACGAGGCCGCGTACTTCGCCAAGGCATAATACCTGTCTCGTTTTGTGTTCTTCTTCCGTGGAGTGGTGCGGAAGCGGTAGAAGTAGAGGATTTCCACCAGCGAAGGCTCGGCCCATTTCTGTTTCCAATACAAAATGTACATCTCTGCGAGCACTCTATAGTTGTTGGGGGAAAGCTGGAAAGGGGCTATCCCCATGAACTTTAGGAAGTTCACAAAATGTTGTTTGAGGGGTAGGGTAGCCCCTGCCATCAGGTGGGCCTAGCTCTAGGCCCCTAGGCCGTTGACGCTGCGGTGCCCCCTTTCAGACTCCCGATAGAGGTGGATGAGACACTTATCCCTAACCAAATAGTATCTCTTGATAGCCTCAATGGCATCGGGGTGTCGAAGTAGAGTGTGGTAATAGTCTGCTTTGAACCCAACACCCTCGTACGTTTGTGTAGAGTGTGGAGGCGGAGCTCAATTAACCTCCTCCATAGTTAACCCCCTGTCTTCGAGAATTTTTTGCCTCTCCGCCACTTGGTTGTCGGGACGAACAACTAACTCCCCAGCGGGCTCTTGGGCTCCCGCCCTTGCATTGCCTTCAGAGGCACCTTATTCTTGGACCATATCAGAAATCTCAAAGAGATAGAACCCGTGTTCATGTAGCTGCCGGAGTTCCTTCGACATCTGAGAAAAAAACCAAGCAGCTAGTATTCTGACCAGAGGAAAGATGGCCAAAACACATATGACTCTAGGGATAATGCTTGGGGAGAAGAGAAAGATTTTGGAAATGCGGGGTATCCCCGACACCTAAGGACAGGTCGGGGGATGAACCTACCGGAACCTGGGAATTTCCTAGATTCCGGTCACAGGCCCAAAAGCACAAAATTGACATAAAAACTTTTGAGGGCCATTTTGAACGTCCTTAATATCATAATGTGCCTAAGATGACTCGTGAAAGCTAAAAACAGACTCCTAAATTCCATATCACTGGCATTCCTAAACATATATCAAGTATCCTCAAGCATAAATAAAAACATAAAGGCACTTACCCAAGATGAAATGAAGGTAGGCGAGTCCTGACTCTGAAATATCGTTTGTCGTATGCCCAGAAATAAGACGATTCACGCCAATCGTCCAGAGCTTCGGGAAAAATGGTTGAAGATAAGGGTGAGGAAGAAGAGAGGCTTATGTGAGGGTTTTGGTTTTTGTTTGTTTACAGTGTTAGACCAAGGAGGTTTTTTCTGGGTTCTATAGCCAATAAAACTTAAGAGGAAAGCAACTTTCCCACGACCATCGAATGGCTTCCCTAATAAGGTCACGAGGATGATCCAGCGGTCAGGGTTCAAAAGGCATGGATCGCAATCATTGTTTCTTTGGGAAAAGACGCCTTGGGTGCCAAGTAAATATTTGGGATCCCGGAGTTGACCCCTAATTAAATGCACGGATTGACGAGCCCAGCAATGGGGTGTCGACACGTGGGTTCACTCTTTAGAGTGAAGTCAGAAGAAAGCCCAAACATTTTTCCCTCAAATTTTTCAAATTACTCCTCTTAATTTATGTCTCCACTGCCGGAGGGCAAGTGGAGACTTGGGGGGCAAATGTTGTCCTTATTTTCGCCTCCGACACGTAGCAACTCACAATGACTGGCTCGGACGGTCATAGACGTCTTCGGAGTATGTTACCCCCCTAGGGATCTATTCAAGGCGAAGATCATTTTAGGTGAGGTCGTCTGTCTTCGCCAGTGGGTAGGCCATGGATACCTTCAAGGTAGATTATTCTCCGAGGCTTGCCCTCAGAGCTAGAGGTTCTCCAGCTCAGGAAATTAAGGTGAGGGCTCTCCTCCCCCAGTCGTCTCCCAGGTCCGAGGTTCTGGTTCTCGGACCTAAGATAAGGCGCCAGGTGTCAAGCATTGTGGGTTGCAGCGCCAGAAGATCGTATGACAACCTTTTTGGGCGATCCGTCAATAGTATTGTTGAGTGTACGACTTGACAATTCGCACTCCCACTACACCGTCTGACATAGAGGTACTTACAGCACACCCTGACAGTACCTAGGGCATGTTCCCCATAAAGTAGGTACCTTTCTTCAGTGGGCCCCACAGTTCTCGCTTGGGTCGTGGTCCCTATTCAATGCAACTCAATGCATTGAAACTAATCCCTCAATAATGGGAAGAATGTGTATTAATTATTGATGATTATTATTGATGACCCCAGCCTCTATAAATAGGGCTAGGAGTCTCATTATAAAGGGTTTAGTTTTTTAGAGAGAAAATACCTTGTACTCAGGGCAATCTAAACGTTGTCTGAGAATACACTATTGGAACTTGCCATGACAAGCTTCCAATCCTCTTAATACCAGAGACTCGTGGACTAGGGTTCTTTTATAACCTAAACCACGTAAAAATTCTTGTGTTCGTATTACTTATTTCTTGAATCTCTCATTTTAAGGTTAATAACAAAAAAGGTAGTCAACACCTGAAATTTTACAAATCCCAAAATAATCGGGTTAAACTCGTCTGATCCATTTCCAAATCAGATTGGGCTCATTTATGCTTTTCTTTAAATTTGATTTCAGGTTTAAACCTGAAACCCGTATCTAACATTTATTAATTTAAAAAGAAAAATTAAACCCTAGCTATTAACCCTCATTCTCTTCTTTTCCACTCCCCTTCCCTTTCAAGTCGCCTCTCTCACATGAATCCTATTAGAAAAATCTCCTTTCACGTCTATTTAAAACTGAAGCAAATGCTTTTAGCAACGATTTTAGAACTGATGCTTATTCCAGAGCCACAATTGGTATAGCAATAGGCGACAATTTAGAATCAACACTATTGATTTGCATTTTCGCTAATATAATTTTTTTTTTAAATTATACCAAAAAAATTAAGAACAAAATCCAGATCTTGATCTACAAACCAACCATATTTACATACATAGTACAAAAAAAATCCATTTCAGATTACAATAAGGAGAACTCATATAACATATTGTCCAGATAAGTTACACAAACAAAAGCTATAAATTTGAAATTATACACTTTTTTTTTCATATAATCAAATAAACCATTGAAGACACAACTTGAGTTCAACAAATTTGGACCTCGAGACCATGCTGAGCCACCCACCATCGTGCCAAGACCATGCTGTGAGCTTACCACTAGCGTGTAGAGACCACTCCCCACCCCCCCCCCCCCCCCCAAATACATTTCAAAAGCCATAAATCAAACTACAAAAAAAGAATGAAAACTTATATGGTTCGTCGTCCCCACCAAAAAGAGTCACTACTTTGTCATCCCCACAAATGCCCCAAATGTTGACTTTGTCATCCATGAACACAGTCGTTGCATAAAAAAGTGAGAGAGAGGAACAGGAGCGTGTGTGTGAAAGTGTGCAACTGAGACTTGAGAGAATGAAGGTGAGACGATGAGAGTGATATTAGGGTTAGGTTTAATTTGGGTTTGGGCTTTTAAAAAATTCTAATTTTTTAATATTTATTATTATATTTTTTTAATGGGCTTTATTAATGGTGTTGGTTATTGTACCGATGCTATTAATACAAATTACTAATGTTAATAGCTGAATTTTATTAATAGCATCAGTGTCAATGCAAAAGTGACGCTAAATCTCATTTTTGTTGTAGTGAATGCAAGACACATGCTTCTCTTCTACAAAATTGATCATTTAATCCATTTTCTTGTAGGAAAAATTTTAGGATCTTCCATTCCACTTGATGAGAGGCCTTATTCATATCTATTTTGATTCTCATAAGCCTTCACTCCCTTTTATGCTTGATTATATGCACCAATTCTGTAGTGGGGATTGAGGACTCTGCAATCCATCTCCCTGGGATGAAGGGAGATTGGAACGTGGAGAGATAATTTTATCCATCGACCTGAGATGAATAGACAATAGTCTAGCGATGATTTTGTAAGTGAAAATTACATAGAATGATTGGTATGAATTTATCTATTATCTCTGTATTTCCCACTTTAGGGATGATACAAATATAGGTGTGGTTGAACTTAGCATCGAAGTAACTTGTTTTGAAGAACTCTGTCACCATGATAATGATTTAAGGCCTCCCAGAAATCTAGTTTTTCTAAAAGGCCCACAGCTTTAAGAAGGTGAATTTGGAACACAATGTCCTCGATCTCTTTGTTGGGCACTCTAGAAAGCTTATCATATTATCCAATTTTGTGGTTGTTTTATGGATTAGCTCTTCTGGATCCTCTGAAATTATAGGATTCTTGAATTGGAAAAGATGCTGGAAATAATGATTATTGAATGTGTCGCAATATCCTCTCTCCGTTCTTAGAATGGGTCCTCTAAGGCCCATTCTTTCTAATGATTGTGGACACATGGAAAATACGTGTTTTAGACTCTTTTCACCAACCAGGTTTCAGTCTCCAAATATTATTTTCAGCTCCCATAGCTCCATAAGCTCTAATTGGGCATATGCTTCTTCCAACTAGGTTTCACGGTTTAGTTTGACACCTTTAATCACAACACAATTTGTGACTGAAAATGAAAGAAATTTTCAAAGAATAATATGACTAAAATAATATCATCATCATAATTATAAGATATTTTTATGTTGCATACTTTTTGTGTTTTGGGTTTGTGAACAGTTTTCAGTGCAATTTTTTTTTATGACTGTGTTTATTGTAGTTATTTAGAGCATCCTGCAAGTTTCAGAAAATTTTGAATAATTTACAGTGCCGAAAGCTAAATTCAAATAGGTAGTTGCATGTGTGACTAATTTTTTTTATGGGCATGGAAAACACCATGTTTGAACCTAGTTTTCGGCACTACAAATTATTCAGAATTTCCTAAAAATTTGCATGTTGCTCTAAATAACTAAAATATACACTATTATAAAAAAAAATTGCGGTGAAAATTGCTCACGAGTCGGGAAACACAAAAGATATGCACCATAGAATTTTCCCATGATTATATTATATTTTGGTTTATAAATGGTTTTAAGAGTTTATACCATTTTAGGTCTATGTGTTTTAACTTAATTCTATGGTAGACTCTCTATTTCAAAAAATATATATTTTTGGACTTTGTATTTTATCAAATAGTTAAAAATGCTTCCCTCAATCAAAATTCGATCACAATTTTTTTCCCCAAAGGTTTTAGAGATCTTGGACCGACATCAATCTTTATAAAGTTATATTTAAAAATATTTTACATAATTTGAGTTTGAGGGGATTTATTTTCAAATATTTGATAAAACACAATACACAAAAATATATTTTTTTTAAAAGAAAGACCAATAAAGAAATTAAACCAAAATACATGGATACAAAATTGTATATACCCAAGTTTAACTTTATAGGACTGCTAGGCTACAACTGCTATTTGGCCTGCTATTTACTCTTATTTTTTAAGCTGTAAATAATAGTAACGTTTGGTAATTAAGAGCACATCTAGTGCTTAATTGCTTAAGTTGTCAAATCACAACTTTTCCATTTTGCTTAACCAATTAAAAAAATGAAAAAAAAAATGAAGGCAACGTTGCTATTGTTGGAGAACGTTGCTAATTTTTTTTTAAAACAATCCCTCTACCTCACCCTCCACCTCATTTACCAATCCACACTCTGACAAACATTTTCCCAAAGCAACTCCCATTGGAGTTGCTCTAACAAGTCTCTTTTATTTGCTTTTGCTCTGGCACACAAGTCTCTTTTGTAGTGAATTGAAATTGTCACTGAATCATGACTTTCATTTCTGTTATTAAATCAATTTTTTTTGTCAGAAAATCAGATATTTTTTTTAAGTTGCAGTTACTTATTTAATTATTTCAATGGCCGTTATGAAATGTAATTGGTCCTTAAAACTTGTGTCGAACTATATCGCATCATAAGAAGGGACAAGATTCTTACGATATTATATGTGTGTTCTTTCGTTGAATGGAAGGAAACGCAAGAACAATAATGGAAAAGGGGTTTAAAAAAACAAAGGAACCAACTGGCCATGTTTTAAATAATATAATTATGTACATACCTTAAGTGATGACCCTCCCATTCATATATGTATGTATATATATTGCATGTATGACACATACTTGCCGTTTTGAACTGATATAGATCCATTATTACATGATAACATCGTCATCGTCATGATCATTATAATCTCTAATTGTACATATATAAGAATACAATTCTGGTGGCTCATATAAACTTTGCATTCAAAAGGTAACCTTTATAACTGGTTTTGGAATCGTCTTATTTCTTTGAGTAACTAATACAAAGTTAAAGGTAAGAGGAAAAAAATGGGAAGACGCGTAAAAGAAAGGATTCTACTGTCATAGAAAAATGCCAAGAAAAGTGAAGGTAAAGCCGTTTAAGATGCACAAAAAGAGTTCGCATGTCTCGCTCAATCGGTCACAATACGTCGATCGACAAGAAAATATTATATGTACCTACAAATATGCCTATTGACATTCACGTCGCCACGTCCAGATTCCCAAATTAAGCAAATTACTTTTTATTTTTGCTTTTTAATTCTGTTTTATTAAACCTTCATATTACAAATTAGAAGAGAAAAATCATTTAAAACTTAAAATTAATTGGTGCTCAGTGCATAGTATTTCATATAGGATTATTTGTAATACTTTGCTTTCATTTTTTATATATATAATTATATCAAATCATTCTTCTTTCGACAAACATTTCTCGTGTCCAAGAAAAAGGGTGGTTCAGCATTATTATTATTATTACAGAATATATATAAATGTATACACAAAAATATAGTGCATTAATTAGTGCTTACGCAGACGCACTATTCAATTAAAGTTCTTATCTACTTATTTGGTCGTTTTATCTTACGGTTGAAAACACCATGTGAAACAATATTTTTATTGGCGTATACCTTATAACTAAGAGCCCAAAAGCATATATTACTTTGATGATCATGATTTTTTTTTTAAAAATTATTTTAAAGTGGAACACACTATTTTTGTGATAAATATAGATATTAAGTGATTCCCAATTCAGAAAAGAGAGTGAAATTTTCCCCAGTTGCACACTAGGTCTAGGCTTATATTGTTTCATATAAAACTTTAATTAGGCTTTATCAGATTCTTGATTCAGATAATTTTTGTTGGCTAATTGTATAATATAAAGAAAAACTCGACATATTATTATATGTACTAATCTAAAAAAAACGTTAACATTATCTTTTGAAATATTTATATATATAAATATATATCTCATAGACTTCTTTTTTCGAAAGAGAATATCACAAAAGCCCAGCACGATTGTATATATATTTTCACAATTGTACATTCTCTAAAGATTAATTAAGAATCACACGAAATTTTTTACGTTATTAATTTCCAGATCAACTAATTAATAGATAAACGCTCACTTTATTTATATGTGGTCTGATAATCTTGAAATGATAATAGACGAAAGACTTGTTTAAAATATTATAATGATAGTGAATTTGCTAGGGGAACGTGCATATCGTATGACGGATATATATATAATTAATATTCTTAAAAAAATTAATTTTGATTAAAGTCGTTTGGCTAACGAGTGATTCGGAAAAATATAAATAATACAAAAAATTTCTACGAATGTAAGATTTTTAGCGAAAAAATACTCAGAATATTGATGGGTACAATATATCCCTTTTCTCGTAATGGATTTAAAGGTTATATGTCCACTCTATACTTTCATTATTACCGTACACATTATCTTGTTCACCAAATATCATATGCATATAATAAAATACACAATCAAATTCAAGGAAAGGTAGGGGTTATATATATGTATATCTATATATATATATATATATTATATCCAAACTGCATGTGGATATATATAATTGAGCTCCCGAAAGAATTATTAGCCATTTATTTATAAAGTACGTACGGGACGACTAATGATTTTATTTGCTTTCTATATAGTTGTTTTTTTTAATTTGTATACAAATAAAAATATTATTGATGCAGAAAAGTTAATGGAGGACACCATGATTTGAGTGGAGGCACGCCATATGTGCTCCACCTTGTGATCATGGAAATGCAGAAGGTGCATTTAAAGTCAACTTTTCTTTGCACTATCCCGAATTTCCTTAATTTGTCTGGAAAAAAATGTGTATACATCACAGTATCTTAATTCCTAGAATAGTCATGTGTTATATATGGTTAAAGGAGATCGTAATCTCTTGTATTGGTTACAGCGTGTCTTTCACCAAGAAAGATATATATATATATATATATATATACATGATCACCAGCAACCTCATTCAATTATTGCAATATTCGTCTGCTGTGTGTCTTTACTAAAAGATGTTGACTGTGACACCCTCTAGCTAGCTAGTATTTGATCTTTATCAAATATCATAAAGAAACTAGTGTGGATTCTAGTCTTTCTTCCAAAGAAATCAAATGTCATCAATATGGTATTAGGGAATAATAAACATTTAAGGCTAATTGGGTTTGAGAATGAATTGTAAAAAACTGTTGTTATATGCCACTTTAAAAGTACCTAACATAGCATAATGATGTGGTAGATGACAATTAGTGTAATTTATTATGAGGTCTCTTATTGTTAAATTTAAAATATTATATATATATATATTTATAGGGAGCAATTATAATGTATTCATTTTTTTAAAACACCGCTGCATCATTTTTTTATTTTTGGAATCTAGATAGATGTAATCTAGAAATTTTTTATATGACGGTTTATATTGTAGCAATCTAGAACATTTTATAAATTTTTAATAAATTCTGAATAAATTATTGTGGCAAAAACAGGATTCAAATGACTTGTTGCACTTGTGATTATTTTTTGTATATGCTTGTAAAAATCAACTGTTTGAACAATATTTTTATCAATGTAAATTATTTAGAATTTTTTGAAAAATTTGCAGGATGTCTTAAATAATTACAATGTATACTGTCATATGAAAAAAAATTATTGATGTGTAGAAAATATAAACTGACTGCACCGACGTTGTAAAAAAAGTATATGCACTGTGATCGGTCATTTTATTTATATAGTATATTAGATCTTTTATTAAATTACACTAATTACTAGCTGCACTATAGTACCCAGTAACAATATGGTCATGGTAAAAAAAGAACAAAATCTCCAAAGACATGTTCCATTAAATTGTTTTAATTAAGTGATTTTTTTAATGCTGCTCGAACGTTATAACCACTAGGGTTTGCCATAAAAAGTAGTGAAGCCCTTAATAAGGTAAAAGAGATTTTTGAAAATCACGTACCTATGTACGTTATTATCATTATTAATTATTTATATTTTCTCAAACGTATGTACGTTATATTGTTTTCTAATATATTTAAACGAATACCGTCAACAAAAAGCTCGTGACTTTTTTTTGGGCCTCAGCTTTTGTGATGCCTTAACTTTTATTGAGACAATAAAAGGAAAAGAGAGAAGAAATAAAACAAAAAAAGTGCTCTTTAACGTGTGGACAATATGGCCATGATCGTCATATATGCAGAACCAGATACTTATAATATATCTCATTTGTCGTCCATAAAATCAATCACTGACGTATTTGAGAATTATATACGTCACATTGTCCTGCTAAATTTGAAGAAAGAGCATGAATGATATGCTATTATAATCACAAACAATGAGGATGTATATAAGCAGTGGTTGGACTCTAATTTAACAAAGACAATCCCAGCTAATTTATTATACATTGCCTTATCTATAATTATATATTAATAAACTTCTGTCACACTACGTACTATAAGGCAGTTTAATATTGCTTAATTTGATATTATCTCATCTATATATATATATATATATCCAAAAAGTTTTTATTATTTATTTTTTTAACCCCAGGTACGTACGTAGAATTCAATAATATTAGCATTAAAAAATAAAAATAAAGAAAAGCACCAAGGCAACGCAGACCCAATTACAACCTTATAACGTAAAAAATAATTAATTATAGCTGCAAAAATATTTCCAAAGAAACGAACATCTGAATTCTGACCCATGCATTGCATATCTCTCATAAAATAGAAAGCAAAAAGTATATATTGTGACAAATAATTCCAATCCCACATATTGAATCCATGTCATGATTAATCATACATCATGTGAGTTACTATTGATCTAAAATTGGATAAAATAAAAGCGATGATTGGGGCCCGCATCAGTTTTTTGATGGCATAAGCACAAATACTGCTTCCTCTTCGGATGCATTATTATTATTTATTTATATATATAATATGGTGGTAAAGTACAAAGCATTCTTCTACTTCTTCTCTTCCTTTTTCTCTAATTATTTTATTTTGATTATTATATATGAAAAGAGAAAATAATAGGGAAATCATCAAAAGATAGAATCATGCATGATCATGTGTTTACATAGCAAGCTAGAGCCAAACTCATTATATATAAGACCCCCCCTGGTTTCCAAAAACTAGTGTTCTAACATTCATAGGCACATTACACAATATATAATAATAAGAAATTTCTCAAAATTCTCTTCTCCTCTTTCTGTGCTTAATTACAACAAAAAATATGGATGGGAAGAAACTTGAGTACAAAGGTCCGGAGGCCTTGAAGGAGATCGAAAGGCTGACAACGGAGGCTGATATAGTTCAGGAAAGTATCTTGAGAGAAATCTTGAGAAGCAACTGTGAAACTGAGTATCTGAGTAAGTACATGGATAAAGGAGCGAAAGATGATGTTTCAGTATTCAAGAAACGAGTCCCTGTAATCACTTATGAGGACATTAGGCCATTTATTCAAAGAATTGCCAATGGTGAAGACTCATCACTCCTTACTGGACACCCAGTAACAGAGATGTTATGCAGGTCAGTCTGTTTCTGATCTATTTATGTACGTTGATTTGTTTGCTATATGTTAACAGATGAGACCGACTGATAGTTATAATTTATGACATTTTCAGTTCAGGGACTTCTGGTGGTGAGCCCAAGATGATGCCTTCGATTGCAGAAGATCTGGACCGTCGAACATTCTTATATAACCTCATCATGCCCATAATCAACCAGTTAGATATGCTACACTTTTTTACTTCATTTTTCATTTACATATACATACGCACACACGCATTAAATATATATATTTATATATTCCCTCCATGCATAAGTTCTTTTGTGTCAAAAAAAGTGTTCAAAATATGTACAGTACTTGATCCTACTTTCCGCATTTAAATTAAACATATACTTTCAAAGTCATTATCCGTAGCCGAAAGAACTGGCTTTCTTTCAAATCTTGTTACGCAATACTAACGTCTTTTTTCTAGTGATTCTGATTCCATTTTCCTATTAAAATGTTCTAGGAAATTCTTATCCAACAGCAACTTATATTGTGGGTTCTTATCTGCTTTAATTGAACAGTACTCCCTGGATGGGACACCATATACCAGTCAAGCCTAGTCTAAAACATTTCATGAATATAATCTAGCGATGATAAACTCTTCATCGTGGCATAACGCATACACACATATACGACACAGTGCATTTTGACGTGGAAACCACGATAAACTTCTTATAGAGATTGAAGCCAATTAGTACATAAGAGTTTAATTTGTTCACGTATGCATTTTTTTGCATGGCCGTCTTTTAATTAATACACACACATATACTACTAATTAATAATATTTCTCTCTTTACTTTCCCCCCTCATTAAACCACTATTCATTTAAAAGGTTTAGTACTAACTTTAGAGTATAATATAACATCAACCCTACCTAATTGTGTGTGTTACTTAGCTCTCTTTTTTCTGTAGTTACAAATAAATTGACTACTCATAAAAAGTAAACTAGTTTTAGAAGCTTGTAAATATATTCTTTAACTAATCTGGGAACATTTTCTTTTCTAGTTAAAAATAAAATATATCCAACTTTGGAAAAATTAGAAATTTTTATTTTTTTAGGTATGTTCGTGGTTTGGACGAAGGCAAGGCCATGTTCCTGTACTTCGTCAAGGCTGAAATGTCCACACCCTGCGGGCTTCCGGCACGTGCAGTTCTGACGAGCTACTACAAGAGCAAGCACTTCAAGTGCCGAGCCTACGATGTCTTCAGCAACTACACGAGCCCGGACCAAGTCATTCTTTGCAACGACAGCAACCAAAGCATGTACTGCCAGCTCCTCGCCGGCTTGGTCCACCGCCACCAAGTCCTGCGCCTGGGTGCTGTCTTCGCGTCGGCACTCCTCCGTGCCATCTCGTTTCTCGAGCGTAACTGGGCCAGTTTCTGCAACGACATCCGCCTCGGCCGCCTCGACCCTTCTATCACCGACCCCGAGTGTCGTTCAGCCATGTCTCCTGTGGTTTCGTCCCCGAACCCTGGCCTGGCTGAGGAGATAGAGGAGATCTGTGGAGAACAGCGTCATTCGTGGAAAGGTATCTTGTGCAAGCTCTGGCCCAAGGCCAAGTACATCGAGGCCGTGATAACGGGGTCCATGGCCCAGTATATTCCGGCTTTGGAGTACTATAGTGGAGGGAAGTTGCCCTTGGTTTGTACCATGTATGCTTCTTCCGAGTGTTACTTTGGGGTCAACTTGAAACCGCTCAGTGACCCTTCTGACGTGGCGTTCACCCTTATGCCCAATATGTGCTACTTTGAGTTCATACCGCTGGGAGATAATGGGACACTAGTGTTTGACGTGGCTGAAGAGGAAGAGGTGCCTGTTGACAGGCTTGTTGATTTGGTCCACGTCAGACGCGGATGTTATTATGAATTGGTCGTCACCACCTTTGCTGGTAAACAATATAATATATTTTACTTCTGATTCTCCCATTTCTTTCTATGCAGTTGGCGGACCCACATAATATATTCCTAGCTTAGGTTAGGTAGATCAGTCGTACGTATGTGCTTATAACCTAATTTATCACTTTCACTACATATACGAACTTTGTTTTTAACTCTGTTTGTTCGTTTTTGTTTAAATTCCCTTTCATCAATTTAATTACTTAGCTATTTGGGGTAAATTCATAGTAATTTTGTAATGACATGTATAAATATATATATATAGGACTAAATAGGTATCGAATTGGCGATGTGCTACTAGTGACGGGGTTCCACAACAAAACTCCACAGTTTCAATTCATATGCAGAAGGAACGTCCTCCTCAGCATCGACAACGACAAGACCAACGAAGAGGACTTGCACAAGAGCGTCTCTGTCGCCAAGAAGCTTCTAGAGCCTCACAACGCCCTCCTAGTCGAGTACACCAGCTACGCTGACACGTCACGCGTGCCTGGACACTACGTCCTCTACTGGGAACTCCTGATGCACCACGTGTCCTCCTCTTCCTCGTCATTAGTAGAAAACGACAATGAAAATAAGGTGTTGGAAGAGTGTTGCATCGCCGTGGAAGAAGAGTTGGACTACATTTATCGTCGTTGCAGGACGAACGACAAGTCGGTAGGGCCTCTGGAGATTCGAGTGGTGAAGCCAGGGTCGTTTGAGGCCCTTATGGACCTGTTCATAAGCCAAGGTGGCTCCATAAACCAGTATAAGACTCCTAGGTGCATCAAGTCGGCTACGGCTCTCAAGCTTCTTGATTCTAATGTCGTGGCTTCCTTCTTTAGCCCAAGGGATCCTACCTGGATTCCTTAATAACTTTACTATATATATAAATATATATATATTGCGACCCTGGATCGTATGACTTACTTTTATATTTATATGCATGTATCGAAATCGAATTCTCTCAAACATAGAACTTTTTTCTAATTAATCATCTCTCTAACAATTAATTATTCCATATACATGTCTCTTGATCAGCCGAAAACATAAGAGGAAGATAAATTTTTTTATTATATATATTTATATTGTTAATTTTAATCTATTTCTACCATACAAAAATTTTAATGGAAAACTCTAAAACTGAAGAAAAGCAATCGATGTTGTCGAAAGAAGGCCATATACAAAAGTTTACTAAATAAATTTTTTTATTTAATTACATTTTCAACAATGTTTTTTCTCAATCTAAAGTCTAATAACACCTAGCTAGATCTCAATGAACTTATTTTCTCAGAAAGAGTATATCTACCTCACTGAGAAAACTCTTATTCCTGAGACTGAATATGCATTATCACTGAAGACACTCATTTTACAAAGCATTAATTGTAACTATGCATATATATATATATATGTGTGTGTGTATATATTGCGGAGTCAAATGATGATCTCTACAATGTAAATTTCTTGCTTTAATATATTTTTGTTTTTTTGTCTCATGGGATACTTGGATGATAATAAGTCTTATTTATAAATGGCCAGTCACCTGTAGGTCCAGGTTTCAATGCTCCCTTTATTTATATATATATATATATATAAATACATATATTATAATATTATAAATATATTTATGATAGAGCAGAGATACAAGAACAAAAACAATGGAAAATGGTGGTAAAGAAAACAAGTGAAGAAAGAATGAGATGAGTTAGGTTTTCTCATTTTAAAAGAGAGAAAACAAGTAAAGTAGATAGAGATCTAGTTATGGAGCTTTTTGATTACTGTGGTATAGAGTTGTAAAGAGGTTGTTGAGCAATAAAAGTTTTACTCATTTCTCAAAAAAAAAAAAAGAATGAGATGAGTAAGAAATAGTAAGCTCACCCTAAAGGAAAGTATGAGACTTGCTTTTATATTCAACCAATCAGGTAATGAATGGATTACAACTAATCGGTAACAAAGTATTTACAGTACAAAAAAAAACATTTACACCCAACAATGGATTAGTTGTTAACCACTAATAGCGAGGTGCTACTACAAAAAAAAAGTGACTATACCGAGAACACTATAAAGAACATGCGCGGGATATATACATTTTCATATGCGCGGGACCTTTTCACGGTTCAGGAATAGGATTGTTCTCGATATAGGTTCAATAAATATCCTAGCACGTGACCGCCCTTTCTTCTTCCTCTCTTTCCCTTAGTTTTTAGAGACCGAGCCTCCCAATTCTTCTCCGCCTCTCTCCACCAAATTCCTCCATTTCCCTCTAAAAAATATCATTTTTAGGTCCAAAAATCTCCCAAGTTAAGGGGTTTCTCTCCATTTCTTTCTTAAGGGTAAGATTTATTTCTTCATTTATATATATATATATATATATATATAAATATATATATATGAAATGGTAATGTATTTTTGTATTTTTTGGTTGAAGGTGTTGGTGCGATTTTTCTTCAGCTACAGTGAAGGATTTGAAGTTGTTGGTAATTTGTTTTAAATTTTTCTATTTTGTTTGATTTTTTTTTCAATTTTTGAATGATTTATGTTTTTTTATATAAATGAATTAATATTAGTTTAAATAAAAATATGTTATTGTATTAGGGTGAATATATTTATTATTAGGTTTTAAAAATGTTTATTAGTAAAAATGAGATTAGGAATTAGAAAATTGTTAGATGGTTAATTAGTATTTTTTTTTGTATTAAAATAGATTCTTTGTTGTTTTTGTAAAAATTATGTATTAAACATATTAAATATTTGAGTGTTAATTTAGAATTTTTGGGTGCTAATGTTAGTATGTTGTTGTTGTTAATTTGTTTTTGTTATGTTAGTAATAAAATATCAGATTTTATGAATATTGATGATTTGTTGTTGTAAATTTTTAGTAGAATCATGATATTTTGATTAGAAAATTAAATAATTAATAAAATTTAGACTAATAATTATAAATTATATAGTCGTTTACAATGTATTTGTATTGCTTTGTGCATGTTCTGGATATTTTTTATGTGTTATTTGCAGATTTTTAAATTTTGGGATAGATGACAATACAGTCGTTATGCTGCCGAATTTTAGATAGAATTATAAAATTTAGATATTTTGTGAATATTAGTAAAAGCACTCAATAAAATTTTTAATAAGTTTAGTAAAAAAAATCATGAATTAATTAAATAACTTTTAACCAAATCCTAGAAATTGTGTGAAAATTAATTAAATTATTCAATAAAGTAAAAGCAAAAAAATTTAATTTAATAAATAACTAATTAACATTTATAATTCTCACTATTTTTTGTAATTAAAATTAATATTTGAAGTTAGAAAAAACTATGTCAAATTTAAATAATTTTAATAATATTTACACTCAAATATATAATAGTTGGATATCATAAAACAACATGATTAACTTCAAAGAACATAAGACATTATAAAAACAATATTTAATTTTATTTGTTTTTCTTTGGTAATAAGAAATTATTACCATAGATATGATAGTGTGTTATTATCACCTAGTGATAATTTTTTATTTTATTAGTGTTCATCACAAGAAGCCTTAGACCCGTTCAGAGAGGGTGAGTCATTGAAGACTCTTAAATTCGCCTCTCTCTGAATTAGGACACACACACAAAATGATTGTAAGTTTGATGATAAGTGTTTCGTGCAATGCTACACTCATACAATGTCGATCGACAATAGCTGGATTAATTTGGCAGATCGATTATCTGATGAGTATGAGGTTGGTGTGATGAATTTTCTCCAGAGAGCTCGGCAGTGCGTTGACTCAAGGGGATTGGTGAAATGTCCGTGTAGGAGGTGTATCAACGTTGATTTTCAGACAATTGATGTATTAGAAAATCATCTCTTTGTAATTGTTTTCTATGGAAATATACTAATTGACATTGGCATGGAGAGGATGAAATAATACCAATGAGGAAAGTGATAGATCAAAATGATGAAGATGAAATGATGGATGTTTTCAATGATGTTATGCAAAATGACAACGACGAATATGACACTACACCAAATACCTCTTTCTATAATACATAATTATAAGCTAATTGGAAAAGTATTATAATAGGTAACTTAAAATGTTAGAAAGCTCTAGAGTTAAAAGGGAGGGAAACAAAAAAAAAATGGCTGGGTAAAGTTAAAATGGAGGGAAATCCACTCGGTTTCTGCCTATCCCGATTCTCTCAAAACCCAATCTTTAATGACGCCTCTGCCTCTTTCTTTCACACTTGGTTTCTCAGTTCCCTCTCCATCGATCTTTCTCTCGCTCTCTCTCTCCCAGAGTCTTTCTACCTTCTCTCTGTTGTGTGAGCTACTGGAGCACACCACGCCAGAGGAGCACTCTCTCCACATGGTGACCAAGTGTGATTGGAGAACAAATTACCACTTCCATTTTTCTTCTCCCTTCCGCTTCAAAATTCAATTGTACTCTCCAATCTCTTGTTTGTCAATATGTTCCAAATATTCCTCTTTAGCTGCCCAGAAATATGATATATTTGCCCCTGATTCTCCACTTTCAGTTGATCATTTAATTCTACCCTTTCTCTTTCATAAATATGTGGAGGAGTTTTTCCAAGAGAGCTACTTCAAGGAAGTTTAAGCTCTTTTTCAATTCTCATATTTATTCTTCTTCTTCCAGTTCTCCTAGAGATACTAATTTTCTTAGAAAATATAGGCCAGATACAACTTGGGCTACTGAGAATTCATGGTTCCCGTTACTGAGTTTTCGTCGATTTGGGAGGATAACATTTTGGGACAACCTTGTTTGCTGAATTCGTCAAGTAACATTTTTTGTACTTATGGTTTTAAAGGTTACGCAAGTGTTGCCGAGGCCATTGCTTCTACTGATGCCGAGGACAATTCCTCGGGTTCCGATGAGGTTCAGGAATTGTTAGACGAGATGGATACACTACAACAAAAATGGGTTTTAGGGGCGGCGCATGTCGCCCCTAATAACCCTAAAAGTTGACCCAGATCTGTCGCCCCTGATAAAATGTGCCTAATATGGTACATTAGGGGCGACTCAATGGGTCGCCCTTAATATTCAAATATTAGGGGCGACATAGTCGCCCCTAAAAGTTGAAATATCGCCCCAAAATTTTGAACATTTTTGCATAATTTTTGTCGATGTGTCGCCCCTGATATGTCACTAGTCGTCCCTAATACTTGATTATTAGGGGCGACATGTCGCCCCTAATACCATGAGATGTCGCCCCAAATGTTTACACATGGCATAAATATTAGCCGATATGGCGCCCCTGATACTTGATTACACAGTCGCCCCTAAAAATATTTTATTTATAAAAAATAATAAAATTAAATAATTAAATAAAATTTTAATTAATGATTAATCTAAATTATTAATTTAAATTTAAATAATTGAAAATAAAATATTAAAAATAAAATATTATATTAAATATTCAAATTAGTTTATTAAGATAACAATTATCGATATTCTTAATACATTAAGATAACAAATATTTATATTGTTCATATAATTTAACAATAATTAATAATAAAATAAACCTAATCTCTTAAATCAGCTGCCTCGTCCTCCCTATTGTCTTCTTGTTGCGGTTGCTGTGGTGGCAGCATCGACCAAGGATATTGGGGAGGTAATGTGGACGATCGAGCTCCATACATGTAGGGATACGGAGGCTGCGATGACGGTGGAATCGGCCACGGACCTCGACCCCTTCAATTTGCGGCCCTCTCCTCGCTTATGTCCACACCTTTGGCCCAATACTTTTTGGTAGTAGTATTTGAACCTGTAATGCATGTTAGTTTTTACTCTAATAATCGTTATGTGTAACGTTAATTGTAGTAGGATCGGTCCTATAATGTAATATTATTGAATAAAAATGAATATGATATTTAGTCTATCGCCTATCATATTCTACGTTTCCCGTGTTATATTATTAATTATTTTAAATTATGACTATATTTTCATTCTCAAATACCATACAAATCAACATGTAGTAGTTATGATATTATAACTAAAGTCAACCTCAGACATTAGAAGGAAAAAAGTAGCTTTGAAAAATTATAGGAAACAAAAGTATGTACAAAAAAGAAACAAAGAATGTTTTATTTAAATGAGTGCATATCATTTAATACAATGTCGCCCCTGATAAGAGTGGGGCGACTTAATATTTTTATTTATCCTAAACCTACATCTTATTTTCATCTCCCCTCTAGACAGCCCCATACTCCTACAGTCACCTCCTCTCCATTTCCTTCCTCAATCTCTCATCTCAATCTCTCTCTAAATATCTCCCAATCTCTCAATATTCCATTTCAATAAATATTAATAACACTAATATTACCTAAACCTTAACACATATTAACACTAATAATTCTAATATTTCAAACATTTCAAATATAAATATATTTTTTATCAACAAAATTAAACTAACTAAAACAACTTTGGTGAAAAAATTATCACTAGGTGATAATATAAAAAACTTCTATCCTATCTTTGGTGATCAAATTTTATCACCAAAGAAAAGCAACAAAAATTGAAATATTTTTTAACACTAGCTGTTTTACGATGTCTTATAAAATTAATTATAGGTAATTATTTCATAATTAGTTATTTTTTTAACTATCAAACTTATTTTTAAATTATTTATCTACAAATTTAATTTATTTTTAAATTATTAAATTTGTTAATATTATTTATCTAAATTTTAATTTTATTGTTAAATTATTTATCTAATTTTTAATTTATTTAATTTGTTAATATTAAATAAAAATATAATTATTTATTTTATTTTTAAATTATTTATCTAAATTTTAATTTATATTTAAAATATTAAATTTGTTAATATTAAATTAAATTATAATTTTTTTTAATTTTTTAAAATTATTTATTAAAAAATATAATTTATTTTGTAATTATTAAATTTGTTAATATTCAATTAAATTATTTATCTAATTTTTAAAAATATTAAATTTATTAATACTAAATTACATTATTTATATAGTTTTTTAATTTATTTTAAAAATATTAAACTTGGTAATATTAAATTAAATTATATTTTTTTGTTAATTCAAATTATTCAAAAAAATTTGTATTATTTAATTCTCGCAACTCTACCAAAATTTCAGCAGTATAGCGACTATATTCTAAGCTATCCCAAAAATTTAAAAGCCTGCAATTGACATCCAGAAAATTCCCAGAACATTGACAATATATTATACATTTTTCTACACATATTCACAATATATATTTTTCTACAAATATATTTAAAACAGTCAACACACATATTATTATTAAATTATAATTATTTATTTATTTATTTTCTTACTTACATATTAACAACACTAAAAACATAATACTTTTTACACAAATTCACATATTAATTAAAATAATTAAGCAAAATTATAAAATTTATAAATACCTTGATGCCACAAAATTAGAGATATCCTAATCACAAATTTTCCAAAAGACACTCCTTCAATTTCTACACAAACATAATATACATAGTTATCAAAAATAATATAAATAAATAAATGAACTATAAATATATATAAATATACATACACACACCATGACACACATTATATATATATATATATTTATAAAATAAATAAATAATAAACTATATAAATGTATATAAATATATAAACACAGACACACATTATATATATTTATAAAATAAACACATAAATAAATAAAAAAAACTATAAATATATTATACACACACTGGCACATTATATATGTATATAATACATAAATAAATAAACTAATTTATATATATATATATATACTTACAGAGGTGGTGGAGGCGGCACTGTGAGGCGGTGGTGGAGGCGTTGGTGGAGGCGGCTCCGTGTGGCGGTGGTCTCGCAGCAGCTCTGTGAGGCGGTGGTGGAGGCGGCTCTAAGGCGGTGCTGATGGAGAAGAAGACGGAGCCGAGAGAGAGAGGGAATTCAAAAGGACGGGGATCACCCAAGTGGCCCCTAAGTAAATGAACCCTCCTTCTGGGAAACAAACCAGGATGTTGGGAATTGATCAGGGACGTTGATACAAGCCTCTTCCATGAATGATTAACAAAGTGGCCCCCATGAAAACAAACCCATCTTTTGGGAAACAAATCTGGACGTCGGGATTGGGTCCAGGAGAGTGAAACAAGTCTCCACTGTGCAAGCACAGTCGAAGACTTGGGGGGTAAATGTTATCCCCATTTTGTCCCGGAACACGTGGCAAAACATATTGGGTCTAGGGAGTCTTTCACAAAGATCAAAGGCCCAGACCAAGCCCAATGAACAGGGAGGACGAGGGGCCTAGTAACCCAAACGTCAATGGGCGCCACCATAACGATGGAATCGGGATGAAGGTTCGGCCCAAGCTCATCTTCCCAGTCTTGATTCAATGGCATCATCCAAGATGCGAATAAGGGTGAAGTTCGTCCGTTTGAATGGAATGAGACATCGACAAATGAACCGGGGTCCTAGTAAATGAAATAGGACATTAGTAAATGAATCTAAACCTTGCATCCAGGTTGGCAGGATTAAACTTCCCTGACTCTGACACATTCCCGAGAAAAACGAAGTTTAGTCTCCCCAACTAACCTGCAGAAGATGTTACATACGAAATGTACGCTGATACTGGGGAACAATACTGCCACTACTCTGACGGATCCTGTCCCCAGGATCTCCTTAGAAGCCCACACGGACCAGACTGAAGCTGCGTTGTACAGCGTGGTTATGCTATAGTCGGCCCAATGGGCCTTGATTAAAGTGTATTATTTTGCAAAGTTCTTTATATTAAGCCTCCATTAGCGAGTGAACCATGATTATATCCATTTTGGGCCCAGATTAGTCCGACCCAAGTCCATTACACCCAACTGCCTATAAATAGGATCAATTATGCACTGTAGAAGGGATCGCAAAATTTTCTCTTGTAAGCAATTACTCTGCTGAAACTTGCAGAAAACCTCTTTGTTAAAGATCTCTAAGCTCTAATACAATAGACTTGTGGACTAAGGCTCTTTAACGCCCCAACCACGTAAAAAACCCTCGTGTGATTATCTTTAAATCTCTTCTTTTTGCTCTCTCATTTTTCATAATTCTAGTTAATAAACAGTAAACAATAACATATTTCAATTGTAATGGTAACACTATGTTAATAAACAGCGAACACCTTTGTGAGATCAAACAAAGGGATCCATTGGACGATCATAACCTTTTGCACAAAAAAGGGTTTTGTTCCTGGTTTCACGAGAAGGTAATCTATAACTAGGACATTCTTTTTTGTTAGATTGAAATATAAGTTTCTTATTATACTATGTTTTACTATTTTAGATATATGTCTTGCAGCAACTCGGATCATTAGAGAATGGGATGAGTTGGTAGCTTTAGCATCTGGGTCTGATCTTTTGGCGTACTCCTTTCAAGCATGAATATTGTGAATGGTGTTCGATGTGTTACACACAATCGAGATCAAAATTGTATTACACAAAATAGTGGAATGTGTGTTGCTGGGATAGAAGGTTTTAACTATTATGGACAACTTGAAGAGATATTGGAGGTATCTTATACTGGTGTATATTTCGTGGCATTATTTCGATGTAAATGGTTCAACATGGACCCAAAAAAAAACAATTACTAATGTCACCAGTATAAATGTGAGCGACGAATGGTATAAAGATTAACAGTATATACTTGCTAGCTAAGCTAAACAAGTTTCCTACCTCGATGATCTAGTTAGAGGTCGAGCTTGGAAAATTGTTGATGAAGTGAATCATAGGCAAGTTTGGGATATTCCAGGCAGTTCTGATCACATTGCTGATATTGGTGTTGTAAATGACACAAACTCATCCAATTTCATATTGATTGTTGAGCTCGAGGAGTTGGTTGTTCAACAATCTAATCAACCAGCAACATTCATAGGAAACGTCGCTCGACCTTATTCAACTACTTAAGATACCGATGATTTTATTAATGATGATGAAGAAGAAGTCGAAGAAGTAGAAGAAGTCGATGACGAGGATGATTTACTTGTTGACCTTAGTGAAGGTGATAACATCAATCATGCTTCACCTATAGATGTTAATTTGATAAACGATGACAGTGACTATTGTACTTATTTCTCGTATCTGTTTAAGAAAAACTTTATATTTAAATAATTATATATAAGAAATGTTGAATGATTTATGGATTTTTTATGTTGTGGATTTGTAATCAGAAATGTTAAATAATAGTTATGTGTTCATCACAACTATATATTCATACTAACAAAAAAAAATTGTCATATTTAGTTTAAAGATGTCAGCTGATGTAGCTTCATACCATGTCGAAGATGGTGGTGGTCAAGATCTACCGGATCCACTACGATCTCATCCAGTTGCGAGTCAGGTATTTTTAAAATTTATTCGTTATTTATTTCTAGTTAGACCTTATTATACAACATACTAAATTATATGATGCACTTATTTAAAACAATACAGTAGCTCCACCAAAGAGAAAAGGTCGTGGGCTTGCCGATTGGAAAAATTTAGACGACAGACGGCGAGAAGTTGGACATCCACTCCCCATAGTGGTTGACCCTATCACGTATAAGGTGGTCGAAATGGAACATGCGGCTTTTGTCCTTCTTTTGGGCACCCAAGTCACATCAGCAATTCCAGGATATTACAAGGATTGGCCTAGTGTCCCAAAACGGTACAAGGACAGTTTCATTAGTAAAGTGAAGGTAAAATTTTATAATTTTCTTTAATAAGAATTTTATTATAATTCCAGCACATTTAACATATTTTCTCTTGATTGTAGCACATCTATCAAATGATGGGCGGGCAGATTATACCACCCTCATTAACAATATTCATGCTGAGATGGCTGAGAGATACCAAAACAGGAAAACTAAGCGCCACGACCACTTCAAAAAGTTCTACAAAGGACTAGATGATTGGGAAGAGGTCCTAAAGAATCCACCCAAAGATGTCAACACCGATGAGTGGAAATAAATTTGTGATATTTTCCGGAGTCCAGAGTTTATTGCGTGCTCAGTGAAAAACATAATAAACTGAAACCAAATGAAGTACTCTATAACACAAGGCACGAAATCATTAGCAGGTACTCATCATGAAAAAGCTAGTGAAAATATTAACTTAATTAAGTTGTATGAATTTATAAATTCTCTAACATTTTCATTTTCTTTATTAGTTGAACTCGAACCTCATTGAGGAATGGAAGGAATATCACTAGACAAAAAAGAACAAGAATTTTGTTAACGAGGATGCTGAACGAGATTATGTAAGTTTGAATTTATAATCAATTCAAATAATTATATTTTTCTTTTGTGTTATTATTTTTTTTAAAAAAATAGGTTAAGTTGAAGTCAACTCTTGAAGCTGAGACTCAGCGGACAGTTGAATCTGGTACCGATGATTCTTCCTCGGTCGATCAAATGAATATACTAAGTCAACTTCTTAGTGAAAGGCGGAACCACCAGTGAGGAGTTGGCTGCAAATTAAAGGGAAAATCTTTAACCCGTCCCTCTAAAAAAAATCAGTCTCAGGCACCACCTCAATAGTCGACTGAGAAAATATGTGAATTGGATGATATTGTGAAGGTCATGAATGAACAACTTCAGTACGTGTATCAGCAGCTTCCACCCAAAAAACATTCGGCAACAAACGTGGAGATGCAGAATACATATCAATGGTTTTTCAAGAAGTATGTAGGCTTGTCTTCTGAAACTCAGACACAACACACGTCTCAAGCGTCAGCTTCTCATCCTTCACCAGGCCATCCCGACACACATGTACCAACTTTGTCGTCTCAACCTTCGGCCCAGCCATATGTGTATCAATAGTTGATGCCTCCGTATCCTCAGGCTTATCATCTTCATATGAACGGACCTTCGTCCCAACCCCCGCCTCCTCATATGAGTGGGTCGTTGTCTCCACCTCCGCTCTATCTGTATCCATACATGTATGGACTTGAAGGATCATCGTTACCTCCACAGTATCCATGGGCGATGCCTTCGCACACACCACAGGCATCGCAGCCACCATAGGCACCAGAAGAAGGGGACAATACGGAGGACGCCGAGGGTTGAGATGTTTTATATATTATTGTATTAAACAATAACTTTTAATTAATATATTATTGTAAGGATATTTAATTTGGATAATATTGTATTATTGGTGTAATTTGAATAAATTATTAATTTTATTCATATTTAATTTTAGTATTATTATTTTTATGCATATTTAATTTTGATACTATAAATTAAAAATATTATTTAAATTTTTTGTTATTTTAATAATATAAATGTGGTCGCTAATATTATATTATTAGGAGCGAAATATGATATGAGAAACACGATTATTAATGGTGACTTTTGATTTATTAGGGGCGAAACTGTCGCCACTAGTACTTATTATTAGAGACGAATTTTTTTTTTCATTGCTAATAATTGACATTAGCGTCGATATAGTAGCAGCGACATGTCAGCGATGACCTGTCGCCACTAATTACTATCAGCGGCGACTTTGGGTAATATTAGGGGTGACATCTGTCGCCCCTAAAGACACTTTTTGTCGTAGTTTGCATCACATAAATTTTTGAAAAATTCTGAATAATTTAAGGTACCGAAAATAGGGTTTAAACATTTATGTTAACACACGTGTTTGGTTTTTATACACGAGTACAACAAAATATTTAAACTGTAATTTCGACACTGTAAATAATTCAAATTTTCCAAAATATATATATAAATTTAAATAGGAGTATAGTTATTTCCTAAAAAAATAAGTCATTAGAAATTAAATGTAAATAAATATTAAAAAATAAGAAGCACTAAATAAGTAGAAACAACAAAATTAGGTGAGAGTTTTTATTTTATTTTGAACTGTTTTATAATTAAACTTTATATCAATAATATTGGTTGATCAAAAAATTTTTTTACACCAAAAATCAAAGTACTTATATATAAATGTATTGCACGTGTATATAATATATATTTTTAACTTATATACAAAGTAGACAAAAGTGTTTATTTGACCTCATTATAATTTGTGTATGTGGTATGTTTTGGGGTTGGTTCAAATCCCACTTTAAAAAAAATTGTAAAAATTGAGTGGGGCCCTCCGCCACTGAGTCCTAGCAAGTGTTGAAATTTAAATGAAAAAAATACCGAGCTAAGAAGGAAGATATTGATAGAAAAATGACACTGGACTTATGTCATAAGATTTTAAAAGGTTATTTGATATATAGAAGTTTTAAAATTATGTTATTAATAGCTAGCCATGTTCAAGGTAGAAATATGATTAGCCTTATTTTTAATTTAATTGCCATAGAAATTTCGCATATGATTCCAAATAATATAATAATAATTTTGTATATGATTCCAAATAATATAAAATATTTATTTATTATACATTAAAATGTCATTCATATCTAAATAATTATATATAAGATGTATAAATATCTTAATAAATAAAATTAATGTGAAACCCACATAAAAATGTGGATTTTATTTTAACTCCATACAAAACAATACCAAGAGGAGTTTATTTATTTTCTTGAGAATAAATTAATTTTATATTATACTAATTACATTTAAGTATCTCAAAACTAATTAGTAATAAGTAGAAAATAAATATTATATTAATATATCAATGTTTCTCTTTCATTGTTTAAAATTTCACATCTATCAAACAGCTATTGCTTAGTTTGCAATATTCTTTTCATTTTTTTTAAAATGTTTTATACTGGTATGTGTGTATATATATAATAATATAAAATATTGAATTTTTCTTTTAAGTAAAGGGAAATTTCAATTTATATGCTTGATAAATGCTATAATTACAAAAAAAATACTAGGCATATTAAAAATTTCAAAATAATGCTACTTTTTGTCACTTTACCCAAAATGCCCTTACCATTTCCTCCTCACTTTTCACTTCTCATTTCTCTCTTCTCTCTTCTCTCTCCCCCCTCTCTCTCTCTCTTATTTCACTCTATCTCACCTCACAACACTACCAACACCACCACCACACTAAATATTATATTTCGAACAAATTTGGGCATGATTTTTTGGTTTTTGCGATTTTTTTCAGAACTGAAACTCTGAAATCTGCAGAAAATCAACATTGCTCGATAGTGGTTCGATGATGCTCGATGGGGGTTCGATGGTACTCGATGCCAGCTCGATGAGTCCTTCAAAATCATGATTTTTCATGAAAAAATGACTTTGCTTGATGGTAGCTCGATAGTGGCTCGATTGTGCTCGATGCAATTCTTGCAAAAGATATAATTTTTCACTCGGGTGTCCGTTTGGGGTGATTTTTTTTTTATTTTGGGTATTTCTTCAAGATCTACACGTTTGACATGTTCATATTCACATTTTTGAAGTGTAACACTTGTAAAAAAATACAAAAGTACAAACATACCTCATGTTTAAGACATATTTTGGTATATTTTTAAGTTTTAAACTTCCCAAATGTTCAAATGTACATGTTAAACGTGTAGTTCTTGAAAAAATACCCAAAATCAAAAAAAAAATCTCCCTAAACGGACACCCGAGTGAAAAATTATGTCTCCTGCAAGAATCACATCGAGCATCATCGAGCCATAATCGAACCACTATTGAGCAAAGTCGTTTTTTCCATGAAAATCTCGATCATGAAAGCCCCAGCGAATTGTTGCTCGATAGTGCTCGATTCTAGCTCGATGGGGCCTTCAAAATCGAGATTGTTCATGAAAAAACAACTTTGCTCGATGGTGGTTCGATTATGGCTTATGGTGCTCGATGGTGCTCGATGTGATTCTTGCAAGAGACATAATTTTTCACTCGGGTGTCCGTTTTGGGTGATTTTGTTTTATTTTGGGTATTTTTTCAAGATCTACACGTTTAACATGCTCATATGCACATTTGAGAAGTTAAAAACTTAAAAATATACCAAAAGATGTCTTAAACATGAGGTATGTTTGCACTTTTGTATTTTTTACAAGTGTTACACTTCACAAATGCGCAGATTAACATGTCAAATGTGTAGATCTTGAAAAAATATGTAAAATAAAAAAAAATCATCCCAAACGGACACCTGAGTGAAAAATTATGTCTCTTGCAAGAATTGCATCGAGCACCATCGAGCCACTATCGAGCCACTATCGAGCTACCATCGAACCACCATCGAGAAAAGTCATTTTTTTCATGAAAAATCATGATTTTGAAGGTCTCATCGAGCTGGCATCGAGCACCATCGAACCACAATCGAGCAAGGTCGATTTTCTGCAGATTTCAGAGTTTCTGAAAAAAAAAAATGCAAAAAAACTCAAAAATCATGTCCAGATCCGTTCGAAATATAATATTTAGTGTGGTGGTGGTGTTGGTGGTGTTGTGAGGTGAGAGAGAGTGAAATAAGATAGAGAGAGAGAAGAGAGAAGAGAGAAATGAGAAGTGAAAAGTGAGGAGGAAATGGTAAGAACATTTTGGGTAAAGTACCAAAAAATAGTATTATTTTAAAATTTTTAATATACCTAGTATTTTTTTATAATTATATCATTTATCAAGCATACAAACTAAAATTTTCCTAAGTAAACTCCACATCTCAAATGAAATACATATAAAATGTAATTGTAAAGTATAGAAATTGAAATATTGCTATAAGACACTTTGAGGAAGTTCAATACTGCATGACATGAGATGCGGCTTCACGTGTTTGTCATTGTATGGCATTTATTGCCGCTTATTACCATTTTGCCGCTTATAATCCTTTATTTTTTAAGTCCAGCTTTAAAATATATATATATATATAAATAATTAAAATACCACTCCACGCTAATGTTTATTTATTTTGTTTTTCTACAAAAAAAAAAATGCTATAATTAATATCATTTCTATATTTACATTTATTATTCATTCTTTAAATATTTTTTTAATAATATCTCTACCATCTCTCATCTCTTTGTATTAGAAATGAATAAAAAATATTAAAAAAATATAATATTTAAATGCAAATGACATGATTACGAAGTGTATCACACACAAGGATTACGTAAATGTGTAGGTACTTTTTTTTTTTTTTTAGGATTGCTTAGGAGCATTATTGGTGTACAACATTATAAAGAGGTGGTACACAGTTATTAGTGCAATCATAAGTTATATTTGAATTTAATAAGTATTATAAAAATATTGTTAACTAACTATAGGGTGTCACCTCATGTGATTTTGGACAACTTAAAATGTCAAATAACAATCCTCATTTTTCTTAGGTACTTGTTTAAAATTTGTTTCTTCTTAAGTCATATTATATTAAAGGAAAAAGTCAAAACCATTTCTTATATTATTTGAATTTTAACTTTTTTTTTTATTTATAGTTTTATGGGACTACCGTAGCATTTTTTTATAAATATATATAATGAAGTTTACTTTTATGAAAATTTTACTAATCATGTATAATTATAAAAAATAAAAAATTTAATAAAAACCACAAAAGCAATATTTTTCTACAAAATAATATTTTTTTAATAAAACAAACTCTTCTTAACATAAAATTAGAGTAATATTAAAAAAAGGAAAAAGAAAAAGAAAAAAGTTAGCATTTATGAGTGTAGCTTCTTGTTAGGATTAAAATAGTGTTAGGGTTTATGCCCTAAAATTAAGTTAAAAGATAATATATTATGAAATATAAATATATTATAAATAAATAATTTAATTATTATTTATAATAATTAATAAATATTAGAAAATTTCTTATTCATATTTTAGTGTATGATAAGAATTAAGATCATAAAATATGAATAAATAAGTCAGTGACATATTAAAATATAGAATCTTTAATTAAGGGTTGCTAGTACGGTTTACTAAGCACTACTTAGTAGTATCATGTGATTTTTATTCGGATCACTAATGTGGATAGACATTTTTTTAAAGGTACTGTGTATAATAGTGATTATACATGATTGGACCGATGTAAATTAATATATTTTATTAACGTGCCGCTTATCATAAAAGATTTAATTTATATCACAAAGATGATCATTAGTAGATCAGTCTAAATCTTGAGTATTCATGAACTCATGTTTGTGTTTATTAGGTTCTTTGATTCACTCGTTCAGGTATCTTATATATAATGATACCGAATAACTTTTGTTTTGGGAACTTAATAACATGAATGGCTGGGAACATGTTATACAACAGTGGAATCCAAGCTTTCCGTAAATGATCGAATATTAGTTCCACTACAACAAAATAGGCATTTAATGGCTATATGGGGGAGACATTGTAGACATTTAATGTCTCCCCCTAAGGGAGACGTTATTGAGGGAGCCATCTTAAGTGGCCCTACGATGACTCCCATGGGGAGACTTTGTAGACATTCAACGTCTCCCCCAGGGAGTCATCATAGGGTGTACGTTTTACACCCTACGATGACTCACAGGGGGAGATGTTGAATGTCTACAAAGTCTCCCCATGTGAGTCATCGTAGGTACCTATGACGTCTCTCCCTGGGAGACGTTGAATGTATTCAAAATTTTCCCCTGTGAGTCATCGTAGGGTTTTATATTTAAAAAAAAAAAATTATATAATATTTTAATATATTAATTTAAAATAAAATTGAATAAATTTATTAATTAAATATATTATATTTACTTATTTTGCTCGATTTTATTTTGCAAAATTTAGTTGTTTTTACAATATTTTAATTGGCTTTTTTTTTAAGACATGTATACTATTTCATTATGCCAAAACTGATTTTAATTTACACTATTCTAAAAACTATTTTGTACAATTTGAAAAGAAAACCCACATCAACACTACAATTAAACCAAAAATCACAAGAACAACAAAAATAACTTATTAACACCAATATTTAGATCTAAATAAAAAAACAAAACTATATACAAAGAGTTCTCGAAAATTTATATAAATAATATTAAAAAAATGGATTATGAACAAAAATATCAGAGAACAAAATGACCGAAATTTTTGAGCTCTTGAGGCTTCGACGGAGGTGCGGCCACGAGGAGGTGAGGAGGTCTGGCGTCAAGGGAGGGGCGCGACTATGAGGGAGCAACGACGTCGAGGGAGGCCTGGCCACGAGGAGGTGCGACGTCAAGGAGGTGCGGCGTCGAGGGAGGGGCACGACCATGAGGGAGGCGTGACATCAACGGAGCAGCGACATCGAAGGAAGGGTAGAGATGAGGGGTGCCGCGACGAAGGAGGTTGCGTGTCTTGGGAGGCCGCCGACGACGACTGGAAGAGAAGGAGAGAAGAGAAAGAGAGAAGGAGGGAAGAGAAGAAGATGAATGGATTTCTTTTGTTCTTGGAGTGGAGATGAACGGTTATGAGAGAGAGAGAGAGAGAGAGAGAGAGAGAGAGAGAGAGAGAGAGAGAGAGAAAAGTTAGGGTTTGAATTGAATAGAAAAAGGCAACTAATTAGGGTTAATTTGTAAAGTCAATTACATTTTTATTAATTTATTTATTTTTTAAATAAAATATTTAAGAAGATGAATCGGTTGTGTACTGGCAATTAAAACCGTGTACCTTATTTCCTTTTATATACTTTATTTATTATTCTGGGAGTGAATTTAGTTATTGAACTCAAATCTATAATTGAATTATAGATTAACTATTTATTATGAATTAGTGGTACTTAAGGAATCAAGAGATAATAAGAAGGGTAAAACGGTAATTTTGACTAGCTCTAATTATAAACTAATAAATTGGAGGATATAACTACTTATATTGATTATATCAATTGATTACTAGTTAGAACTTAGTAAATATAATTCTATATTTTCTAATAGTGCAATTCCATATTTATAGTGGAGTAATAATGAAATTAATAAATAAGGTTATTACATTGATAAGTTCAATCAATAATCTGATTTATTGGAGCTTAGAATTATAAGTCCATGGTCCCCAAGTCACCTCTGTACTACACTGTCTAGGGTAAGATTGACTAAAGAAAGATTAATGAGAGAACGAACTATTTTATGAGAGATTTTATTCTCAAGGGAAAAACGATAATTATTAGATAATTATTATTATTTAATTGTTAGTTAATTAATTTTAACTATTTAGTTTTATTTATTAAAACTATGTATTAGTTAAAAGAGTATTATTTCAATAATATTATAAAAGGAGAGATACAATAAATATCTTATTTAAAGATGTTATTATCCAATAGAAAATAAAATAAGGTTAATTTTTTATTAACTGATATTTTATTTGAGCATTAAAATAATGCCACGCGCCTATGACTGTACAATCATAGGCGTGTAGCACTATCGGAGTGCTATGTGGATTTGTATTGAATATTTTATTAGATATAATATTCAAAATATATTTATTTAATAAGATATTTTGATTAGTTTAAAATATTAGATATTAAATAAAAAGGTAATAAAGATATTTTATTATTTAAATTTATTTTAAATAAAAAATATTATTTATTTTTATTGGATTAAATAAAACCTTATAAAAACATAGGTTTGACCTAATATAATGATCAATCTAGTTTTTCGAAAACCTATTCGCTCTGAGAAAAGTCTCTCTTCCCTTTTCTCTTCACCATCACTAAGTCTCATGAGTTGAGAACACTTAGTGATCACTAGAAATCAATCTTATAGTAATCTACGTGCCCACACACGTCTTGGTGTGTTAAAGGTTGATTTGGAAGATCAAGGTGTGAGATCTGTCACATTAGAATTGCGAGGTCTAGATGATCGTAAATATACTAAAAGATACGAGGAATTTTGATAGGCATCAAGAGGTAACTTTCTCTATCTTTTATATGGTTAATTTAATGCAATGCATATATGTTGAGATTATGGGCTTATGGTTTTAATTGAATTTTAATAAATTGCTTCTGTTGTTCTCTGATTTAGACCATAAAAACCAACAATTGGTACCAGAGCTATCTCCATATATGCTTGCATTAAATGTTGTGTGGGTTTCTTGCATTTAATATGTATGTTTAATATATGTGAATGGATAGTTGAGTTAATGAATGTGTGATTGAATGTGAATCGTTAATTATATGGTACTATTGGGTTAGGTTTTTTTCATGTATTGTTAGAATTCATGTAAGCCAATTTTAATGGCATAGGAATTGTTTTTGTAATTTTTAATGTAAATTATTGCGTGAAAAATTTCACTCACCATGAATGAGCGAGCTCGAGTTCAAGGAGTGAACCCCGACCTCATCGAGATGAGACCGAGACCACGACGAGCCAAAGACTCGATCGGCCCCAGAGGACCAACCCGAGCCACGACTTCCAACCGTGTGTCTCAGTGTTGAAGTTACAAAGCCACTGCCCCGTAGCTTCACAACTCCTCATCCACATTGGGAGCTTCAGAGCTCCCGTTCCTTATGGCTGATCAGAGCCACCGTCCCCATGCAGCTTAGCCGCATGCATGCATGAAAGCCATGCACGATTGGACCCCAAGAGTCCAGGCGGACGTCCCACCCCATTCGAACAGACCACCACCACACGACAGTGGTGGCACTTGTTGCCGCCAGCCGTGTGGTCCTCCCTCCCGAGTCGCCGGCCAAGCACCAGACCACCACCACCACCACCACCACCACCACCATCGGCTCCTAGTAGCCAAACCCCTATAGTTGTGGAATTATTTTTTTTTGTTCCAACATATTTTTAATATCTCTATATTCTTACAAAATTGGTTTAGATATTTTTTGTTTGTTAAATTAGTTAATTAGAAATTAAAAATATCTAAATTATTTTATTTTTCTGAAAAATAAAATTGATAAGTTGTTTAGGATATTTTTCTAAATTATCTGAGTTTAAATATTTAATTATTTTTTATACAACTATATAATTAAATATTATGTTAATATTTTAATTAGTTAATTTGTTAAAATTGGTTTAATTAGAAATTAACTACGAGTTTTTCAAAAGCGGTTAGTTTGTAAAATAATTATTTTAAACATTTATTCTTTAAACAACAACTAGTTTTTTGCATAAATATCTTGTGAGGTAGTAAAAATTGTTAAAACAGTTTAATTTGAATTTGAATTGTTTATTTTAATTTCAAAAATTTAAAATGTAGTTAGTTGGTTGAGATATTTTAAAGTATCTCAAATGTAAATAATTAATTGAATTCCAATTATTTAATTGCTACTAATTAGACAAGATTAATAGGGTTAATTAATTTGAAAATTACTTTTAAATTATTTAAGTAATTAGAAATTTATTTTTCTAATTAATGGTGGTGGGTCATGGTGATTCCTAAATTTACATAGTATGGGCCTTGAAAAGAAGAAGAGAGAGGCCTGTGGTTTCTACATCAATAGCCCATTTTGTAATTTATTTCTATTTTTCTAAGAGTTGTAATTTTAGAAATATCCAATAACTACTTGGTTCACAATTCATTGTTTATTTATTGTATTTATTTAAATAAATGTTATTTGATTGTTGATTAATAACATGCTCATGCATTATATCTTGTCATACATGGAATTCCACACAATTATTTTGATAATCATGCATCTCATTTATAGAAACATGATTATTTAGGATTATCCTATATGTTTTATATGAATTATTTTGTGAAATCAATTGCATGTAAATTTCTAGGTTATTTAAGTAGTTAAAAACTTGGTAAATCACACCTTATAACTTTCTATTTATAGCAAGTCTTTTATTTAACCAACTTTAATTTTCAAAAGAGTTTTTTAAATTAAATTATTTAGAATGTAATGGAAATTAATTAAATTATATTCAGGCTAGTTTAATAATTTTGTTAATAATTACATTGGTATGGTTAAATAGAATTAAAACTTATTTTAATAAAAATAGTTTTAATTACCAAAATACTTTTTTTTTAAATAGCGAGTGGAAGAAGGTTGTGTAAAGACCCGACTACCTTAAAGACCTCAGAACTTTAAAAACTACTAAGACATAACTACTATTTTTTGGATACATATACATAAATTAATCAAACTTTATTATTAATACATAGAAAATCCAAAAGTAAAATAGAAGACGGGATCCCTTTGTTCATACATAAAGTAATAAAGAAAACAAAACCTTTATTTAAATGTTCAAAGTACTAAGTGCGGAAATTTTAACGACATAATTCAAAAGACTCAAAAATGAATAACGTCATCCTCAATCGATCTCATCAGTTCATTCCTTTAGTTCCTCGCCCAATACACATGTCAAAGCCACCTCGAATCTATCTCGCCTTCCATGTTCACTTACCTGCACAATCTAAACAAAAAGGAATGAGACTAATGCCCAGTAAGGAAAAACTACTAAAACATAAAACATAATACATAAGACATAAAACATAAAATGGAGAACAATATTAATGGTCATTAACTCATTATCGTAGTATTTGATAAAAACCACTATAATCCTCTTATCTACTATTTTAGAGGTAGGTTTAGACACAACTATAGTCTACGATGACAATAAAAATCTTGGGATTTGCTATCTAAGCAACCATATTTCCCAAGCGACTAAAGACATAAAAATAATATACAAACACATAGCACATAAAATCTAACTTATTTTCCTTACCAACTTTGAGATATTGGAGACAAGTGTGTGATAGGAAACTCCTAAAACCAAACATTAAAATCATAAGTTTCCTAAAGAAAAGAAGATGAAGAGAATATCAAAACCATTGAAATAAGGACTTGCCGAAAATCTTAAGTTTCAAAGAAATCAAGTTCCTAACCAAAAGTCATTAGAACGAGTCAAGATTTGAATTAAAAGAAAAAAAATAAGAAGAATAGAAATAGACTAGACCTGAGGATTAAGAGTACCTTAGATAACTTAGAGTTTCGATCTATACCTCAAACATCGAAATCACACTATAGCTTACTTCTCAAGTGTCTATAACCCCAAAACCCTAGTGTTTCTCTCTAGAACAAAAATAACAGTTTGGAGGCTTTGAAAAGTGTTTGAAAGATGATGAAATTGACTGAGTGAAGGGTCCTATTTATAGAGTTGAAGGAGTGAAACTAACTCCCATTAAAATGAATAAATAAATAAATAAAAATGACATTTTCCGCTCAACAAATGCCCGAACTCGGTCAAAATCGTTCAAGAACAAGTACAAGTTGTTAAGGACTATTTCTAGCTTTGGATTCCACGAAATTTAAAAAATGGCTCATGGAGCCGATATATTGCCCCTACAGGCGATATATCGCCTGCCCAGTTTTCTCGAGGGTCTGTGGTTTCGTTAATGCAAAGTCAACGTGTTTTTCTGTATAAGCATATGCGATATATTGCCCCCTACAACTGCGATATATCGGCTTACGCTTACATACTAAACCATATTTTTGCACGTTTTAAGCATGCTTAAAGATGTTCAACCCACTTTGGCTGAGTAATACGAGATCCTAACATCTGAGGGAAGGTTCTAGACTTTCTAGGTTTATTTTTGATTATTTTATTCATCTATAATCCTTAATAAACATACATGTGACAAATGTCACATTCTTAATTATTCTATTTTAAACTTATGCTATAATAAATAATATTTCTAGGAAAAGCTTCAATAATTAAACCTTATAATAAAATTAATATTTCTAAACCATAGGGTAAAATTATAAAATCCATAACTATCTCTATGAGTTTCCAAATAATTCCCGGCTTGAATCAATATCCATGAAAATTAAAATACTGTAGCATAAGATGCTATATATCTAACTAAGTAAAATTCTGAGGCATTACAATTCTCCCCTACTTACAAGAATTTCATTCTCAAACTTTACTTACCATACAATTCTGGATACCGTGCTTGTATGTCTTCCTTCAATTCCCACGTTGCCTCTCATTTTGTGCTATTACTTCATAAGACCTTGACTATTGGAATACTCTTCGACCGTAATTCCTTCACCATTATCCAGGATGCGAACCAGTCGTTCTTCATAACTTATGTCTGTCTGGAGTGCTAACATATCGTACATGAGAACGTGGGACGGGTCTGACACATAGCTACGTAGCATCGAGATGTGAAACACATTGTGGTTGTCTGGTAGAGCTACTGGTCCCACCTTGTCCAATATCTCAAAAGGACCTATGTACCGGGGACTAAGTTTGCCTTTCTTCCCTAACTGGTTCACTCCTTTCATTGGAGATATCCTGAAGAAGACTTGATCTTCGACCTTGAATTCCACATCTCATCGCATGGCATCCGGATAACTCTTTTTTTCGACTCTAAGCAGCGATCATACACTTTCTAATTAGCTCCAATGTGTCTTGAGCTTCTCTAATAGCCTCAGGTCAAAGTAATTATATTTCTCCTACCTCGTCCCAATGTAACAGATACCAGAATTTCCTTTTGTACATTAGCTCATAGGGTGCCATACCGATCGTTTCCTGGTAGCTAATATTGTAGGAGAATTCTATAAGTTGTATGTCTTTCTTCATTCTCGACCACCAATATAGTGCCTTAAGGACATGAGTCATCTTGGTAGACCTCGGGTGAACTAATTATGGGGTAGTGTGTGCATCCTCCAATATCTTCATCTTAATCTCATGGTCATTTGGCATGCATACGCGACCCTTATATTTCAGGAACCCATGTCCTGATATAGAGAACTCTGTAGTCTTGCCTTCTTTGACTGCAGCTATATGTGGTAATAGCGTGTCGTCATGCTCTTGCCCAATCCGTATATCCTCTAGTAAAATTGACTGGATTGACAAGTTAGCCAGTTGACCCATGACTATTTATATCCCGGAATTAATTATCTCTTGCTGTAGTGGCTTCTCAAGTCTAGATAATGCGGTCAGACTTCCATAATTCTTCCAACTTAATGCATCTACAACGACATTTGCCTTCCCTGGGTCGCATAGGATTTCCCAGTCATATTCCTTTACTAGTTCCAACCACTTGCATTGCCTTATGTTGAGCTCCTTTTGTGTGAAGAAATATTTTAAGCTTTTGTGGTCCGTATAAATATGACACCGTTCTCCAGATAATGGCGCCAAATTTTTAGTCTGAAGACCACTTCTACCAACTCCATATCGTGTGTTGGATAGTGTTGCTCATATTCCTTCAGTCGTCTTAAGGTGTAGGCTATCACCTTGTCATTTTACATCAAAACGCTGCCCAACCCTTGCTTGGATGCATCACAGAATACTACAAACTTTTCGTTGGATGTTGGTATGCAAATCACTGGCACTGAACACAATTTGTCTTTGAGCAACTGGTAGCTTTCTTGACATTTATCCATCTAGTTGAACTTCTGCTGTTTCCGGGTAAGGTTGGTAAGTGGAGTGTTTATCTTAGAAAAGTCTTCCACAAACCTTCGGTAATAGCCTGCCAGCCCGAGCAAACATATAACCTTTGACACATTCTTAGGTCTTGGCCAATCCTTCACAGCCCCTTCCTTAGTTGGGTCTACTACGACTCCGTCCTTGGATACTATGTGCCCGAGGAACGCCACTTGTGATAGCCAAAATTCGCATTTCTTGAACTTATCATAAAGTTGGTGCTCCTTCAGTCGTAGCATGGTCAGTCTTAAGTGTTCCTCGTGCTCGACTTCGTCCTTGGAGTACACCAATATATCGTCAATGAATACCATGACAAATTTTTCTAAGTAATCCTTGAAGACCCAGTTCATTAAGTCCAGAAATGCAGGTGGAGCATTGGTCAGACCAAAAGACATAACTAGGAACTCGCAATGTCCGTATCAAGTCCTAAAATTCATCTTTGGTATATCTTCTTCCTTTACCTTGAGTTGGTGATAACCAGACCATAGAATTTTTTTGAAAATACAGCCACTCCTCGGAGTTGATCAAATAAGTCATTGATCCGGGATAGCGGGTACTTGATCTTAACTGTCACCTTGTTCAGCTCGCAGTAATAAATACACATTCGCATGCTTCCATCCGTATTCTTCACAAATACAATCGGTGCCCCCCATGAAAAATGGCTTAGTCTGATAAATTCCAAGTCTAAGAGCTCTTGTAGCTATGTTTTCAACTCCTTGAGCTTGGTAGGTGCCATCCGGTATGGTGCCTTTGAGATAGGCTCGATTCTCGGTACTAGTTCGATTGTGAAGTCAATTTACCGGTTAGGGGGTAACCCTGGTAAGTCACTAGGAAATATCTTTGGAAATTCCTTTATAATGTAGACGTCTCCAACCTTTAATGGTGTTTCCCGTGCAACATCTGTGATGCTTTCTAAGAATGCATGACATCCTTTCTCTATCATCCTATGGGCCTTGAGAGATGAGATAAGCGATGTCTGTAGACCTGAAACCTTGCCCATAAAACACAGTTTTCGCCCGTCAGGGGTTTTGAATGCCACTTGCTTGTGCTGACAGTCGATGGTTGCGCCATGTCTTGCTAGCTAGTCCATGCTCAATATTACGTCAAAGTCCTTAATCTCTAGCTCTATCATGTCTCCTTCTAGCTCTGTGCCCTCGACTTTGATTGGTACTCCTCGTAATATTTGTAACAAACCTATTTCAAAATCTTTCACAAGGTTTGTCTAGTTTTTCTATCATTCTTAACAAGATATATGAGTGTGTTGCTCCCGAATAAAACAATATTGAACATATATTATCAAGGATAGGAAGCTGACCTGTGACCATCTTGTTACTGGTTTCAACTTCTCCTTGGGTCAAAGCGAAGACTCTGGCTAGAACCATCTTGTTATCTTTCATCTCTTATGCTTTGAGCTACAGACATTCTCTTTTCAGATGACCTTCCTAGCCACACTTGTAACAACCATTTTTGTTTGCACGACACTCCCCAGTATGTCTCTTCTGGGATTTAGGGCACTGGGGGTATTCCACAAAACCCGACTTGTTATTGCCTTTGTTGGTCTGTGCTCTTTTGTCAGCATCGGTCTGCTTATTATCATGATTGTTCCTTTTCTACCATTACTGTTATGCTGGGCGTTGTGGTTTCGACCATTCTGGGTCTGATTCTACTGTTTGGGGTCTGACTTACTCGCCTCCTCCTTGCTAACATTTCTCTGGAGCCTTTCCACCTCTCTAGCCATTTCTAGGACATCAGCGTAAGAAGTGGTTCCAGGGTTTGCTAGGTTGACCCCTAATTTGATCTTTGGTCTGAGTCCTTTGGAAAACTTGGTTACCCACAAGTAGTATTTCAGGAGTAACTTTGGTGCGAACTTTGCTAGCCGATCAAAACGTCGAGCAAACTCAACTACCGAAAAATTTCCCTATTTCAAGTTTACTATTGAGTTGTAGTATTTCTTGTGAAACAACTCCACAAATCTGGCCCAGGTCATGGTGGTGATATCGTAAGTCTGCTGCACCAGATCCCACCAGATTCTGACATCCTTTTTCAGTAGAGAAGAAACACAAGAAATGTGATCGCATTGCTGAGGTTCATGTGTGTCCGAATTGGCTCTACATTCCTGAGCCATTCCTCAGCCTCAAAGGGGTCGGTTGTCCCTTCAAAATTTGGAGTGTGTTGCTTTCAAAAAAGTTCGTAGACTGGCTCCATGTACTGAGCTAGATAGGGTGCGTAATTTTCCATTGGCCTTCCCCCGTAAGGATATCCTCCATTCTTCTATGGATGGGGTGCTTGAGCTACTGGCTGAGGCTGAGGCTGAGGCTGCGGCTGAGGTTGTCGTTGTTGCTGTAGTAGTTCTTCTACTTGTCATCGTAACCGGATAACTTCAACGTCGTTGTCAACCGGAGATGGTGCGTTTCTATTAGCAGTAGAAGTGGTTGCAAGTCTTCCCATTCTTTGGATTGGAGGGGTCTCGAGTGGCATGTTGGTGGTGGCATTACCATTAGTGCATGCAGACCTTCAGTGCGACATCTTCGGCAGAGTTCTAACAGTCAAGAGAAATACGTTAGAACTTACCCTAATAGTTGCTAAGGCAAAACTTAGTCTAAGAAAACATAACTCGGTCCTACTAGTTATGATTTCTTATGAAAATCTTATTTAAGTCATCTTTATAAATTAGGGTGTGTTTCTATACTTAGACTATTAGGCCATCTTTTTTATTTTCTAAGTTTGTTTCTAACCACCCTATATGAATTAATTCTCAAGCTCAAAACATGTCGTTGTTCCGAAGTTAACCATATTGAGGGAGGGTTGGGATCAGTAAAATTGTTCCCACTACTATGACCCCCTAAACTCTCAATACAGAACATGGTCCATTAATTTGTATCCACCCTCACCGAACTCAACCATTATTTATTAAATTATTCTAAATTAATTATGAAAAATAATTCAAATTTCATACATACCATTCAAAAATAATAATAACTTTATTCATTTGGAAAAAATTCACTTATTACAATAATAATTCAAAATAAACAAAGAAACAATACTAATAATAACTAGGGTAAAAAATTCTAAAAATCAAGATCTTCTACATCTCACCCTTCATCTAATATATCATCAGTTATTTTCTCATAATCATCAATATCATATGCCTCGAATATACTATGGGAAATATTTATTAAGATATTATTTTTTTGTTCATTGTTGAATTGAATCTCAAACCTATAGGTAAACTTAAGGATAAGAAAATAATATCTAATGGCTACCGGTAAGTTATCCTCATTATCTAGAACTTCCCATATTTCTTTCAAATTTGAAACTACAAAAGGCATATCTCCAAAAAGCCTAATTACTAGGACATATTGATCCATGACTCTCATCATAATTTGCCTAGTGATTTGAAGGTGAGCTATCTCCTTGTGAAATCTGACAAATCTTTGAGTGTTCGTTCTAGCACACCTATCGTATCCTTTGGCTCCCTAACCCTTTTTAATGCCTTAATGGCACGAATATCTTGATAAGTCATGGCTCCATTCATTTTGATTGAAAACATATTAACTAAAAGTTAGTTTCAACATAAGCATAATATTCATAACATAAACACTTACATTGGCGGTTAGATCCGAAGCTTTTTGCGTGTGTATCAAGGATAACTTTATGCATATGAACTGTGGTTCTGATACCAACTGTAAAGACCCAACTACCTTAAATACCTTGGAACTCGGACCTTTAATTTATGTGGATGCCAAAAATCCACCAAGGAAAAAATCATTGATCCCTGGTTGAAATACATGCCTAAGGGTTACTTAGTCCTGCTATTGGGCTCAGGCCTAAAGGTCTCACGAGACCACGTTCTAACCAACACTCCCAAGTGCCCCGCAGGTCTCTGAAGATTCGAAGGCTCATGAAACCCTTGTGTGTCTCCCGCCCCTGGGCCTTGCGAGGCCCCTGCCTCGCGCATAGGTGTCGGGCGTCCAAGTGCCTCGCGAGATCCTTGCCTGGTTGAAGACCCGAGTGTAAGGCTGTTAAGAGTCTTGTTCCCATGCAGCTCACAAGGCCTCTGCCTCGCTGAAGACCAAATCGCCTTGTGCCTAGGTGCCACGCACCCTTGCGCCTCGCTGAACACTAGAACATCTCATCAAGGGCCCTGCACCAAAGGCCTCGCACCACGGTCCCACACGCCCATACAACGCCTTGCATACCCATACCTTGGCCGCCCAGCACCTTGCGAGACATTGAGGCCTCGTATAGCGAGGTGTACCTCGCCTTGCCTAGGAGCCTCTGTGCCGTGGTGTCGTGCACCCGCACCTCGCCTCGCCCAGGAGCCTCCGTGTTGTGGTGTCGTGTGCCCGTGCTGTGCACTAGCACCCCACCTCATCCAGGTGCCTCCATGTTGTGATGCCAGCACCTCGCGCACCCATGCCATCTGCTCATGAGACGTTGAGGCCTCACATAGCGAGGTGCACCTCGCCTGGCCCAGGATCCTCTGTGCCGTGGTGTTGCAGGCCCATGGTACGCGCCAGCACCTCGCCTCCCCCAGGTGCCTTCATGTTGTGATGCCAGTGCCTCATGCGCCCATGCTAGAACCTTGCGAGACGTTGAGGCCTCGCATAGCGAGGCACACCTAACCTCGCCCAGGAGCCTTCGTGCTATGGTGTCATGTACCCGTGTTGCACACCAGCACCTCGCCTCGCCCATGTGCCTCCATGCCATGATGCTAGCGCCTTGCGCGCCCATGCCAACGCCTCGCACTTGGAGGGTGTTCCATGTCTTGGAGGGGACTTGCGCCAAAAAGGTCTTGCACATGGGGGCTGCAGGGCAATGGTCTTGTGAAGTGAGACTCTCATCTCACGCATGGGCACCATGTCTCATCGCATACGCAACAAGCACCATTGAAGAGGTCTTATCTCTCTCCCTGAGATAAGTGCCACCAACGAGGCACCTCTTTCCCTGTGGATCTCATGAGATGTAGAGTCAAGGACCTCTTGAACATGCATTCAAGGAAGGTTAGGGAAGGCCTCCCAAAGATTTGGTTATGAAGTCAGGAAAGGTACGGAATACACTTATAAACCAAGAGGAGTTAGAGTACGGACACGATGTCCACGCCAAACAAGTAGTGGTAGAATAGAGGGATACATGGTAAGGACTCCCTCAACATGCTTATGAGGTCCATACCCGACAAGTAGTGGAGGTATAATATGGTACCAAGGCAGGAGTACTTTTGCAGACCCCTGACACGTACTAAAGCCGACCACCACTCCTCTGACACCACTATCACCCGTGCTACTACTCTGACGGTGTACCCGTGTACTATTTTGTCCCCAAGGACCACCATGTATAAGGGGCCATTAGAGCCCATATATAAATAAACGTTCACTCTTTAGAATAAGAGGTCGGAAAATTCATTGTATACTCAGGCTATTAAGCAATATACGAATGTTTACTCCTGTAGAGTCCCAGAATTTTACTTAGCTAGTTAGATAGTAGTAGTAGTAGTAATAGCTAGTAGTAGTTATAGTATGTTTATTACTGTGGATTTTGTTTCAAGCCGGGACTTAGTTGAACACTTGTAGCAACACTTAGATTTTATAAGTTTAACCTATAGTTTAAGAATATTAATTATAACATAAGGTTTGATTAATATAGTTGATTATAAAGATGTCATTTATTATACTATAAGGTTTAGATAGAACTAATAAGATCATGACACTTGTCATGTGCTTGTTTGTTGAGAAATTAAGTATTTTTGATGAATAGTTTTATAAAAGAAATATTTAAAAACCCTAGGACCTGCTAGCAGCTTTAAAATCGTATTATGACTCAATCAAACCTGATTAACCAATTCAAATTAAGCTAAAAAAGAGCAATTACGTGTATAATATTTAAGCATATGTTGATATATCGTAGCTATAGGGGCGATATATCACCACACGGGGAATATGAAAAACACGTCAATTTCGCACAAATGAATCGACGATCATTTGGAACATAAGCCCAGGCGATATATCAGTCCTAGGGAAATATTTTCAAACGTTTTTGAAACCGAGCTCATTTCATTCCTTAACCTCTTGACTAGCCTCTGAACATTTTGACCGAGTCTTAAGCCTCTATTGAACGAATATTCAAATATTTTTCAATTAATACTCATTATTTTTATTAAAGCTAAAAGGAGGTAGTTCACTCCTTGAACTCTATAAATAAGACCTAGTACCCAACCACTTCTCTCATTCTTCAAGCTGTGTTCAGAGCCTTCAAGTAGCTAGGGTTACTATAGAGTGATAAAAACTTGGGTTGGGTTATAAGCTTTATCATTTTTAAGATTTATAAAAACTTGGGAAGTAAGATAAATAATGTGTTTTACAATATCAAGGCGTAGTTCGGTTCTAGTACATCGAAAGGTATTTCTAATCTTAAGTTCATTTCTGTATGTTTCTTCAGTTTCCTTTAGTTTTCTTTATCAAATACTAACTCGTTATTTTCCATTCTTGGTTAGGTATTTAAGTTCTTTGAACTTAAGATTTCTTTTCGATAAGTTTCTTCTCGGTGGGTTAGTTCTCTTGTTTATCATCTCTTTTCTTTAGAATACTCACATTCTTATTGTTGGTTTTAGGAGTGTTCCAAATCCCGTCGTTGTTCTCACATCCCAGTATTGGTAAGGAAAATAGGATAGATCTTATATGTTTGTATGATATGTTATGCTTATGCTTATGTTATATGTTATGTTATCTTATGTTGTGTTATGATATGTTAACATTATGTATAGTATGCTTATAGTCCTAGGGCATATGACTTGTCTAGCTAACAAGCCCTAATAATTTATGGGCATATGACTTACTTAGCTAGCAAGCCCCATAAATCTATTGGGCATATGACTTGTTTAGTTAACAAGACCCAAGAAGTATGATGGCCATTGTAGTATATGACTTATGTTATTAGTATATGTTTATGATATAGATTATGTGTATGTTTTATGATATTAGTAGATTTTCCTTGCTGGGCATTAGGCTCATTCCTTTATTTTTTTTATGTATGCAATAAAATAGATTTGGTGGCGGAAGGATTCATGCTAGCTTGGCCTGTGTATTGAGGAAGAATGGATTCGATGGACTCCATGAACGATTCGAGGACGACGTTATTTTTAGTCTCATTAAATATTGTTTTTTTATGTATTTTCCGAATTTGGTTTTGTAAACAATTTCCTTTACTATAAAGTTATGTTTTATTTTTAAACAATGGGATCCCATACCATTCATTTATGTATTTCAACATTTACTTTAGAGTTTTTAATAACGTTGTGAATGTTTCTTATGTATGTTTTTTCGAAAATAGTGTCTATGTATAGTAGTTTTAATGGTCCAAAATCTTAGAATTAGTTGGGTCATTACAACTCCATTGTTGATCTGCATTTATTTTTCCTTAAGTCTATTCTAAGTTTTGATCTGTCTATCTCCATACTTACCTTTGCATTTTTCGACCTATCATCGTTGACGAGTTCTCACCGTCAACAATTTATATCAAAAAATACAACAGTTTTACCTTGCTTAAATTCGAGTTCACTAGCCAACCCTTTAAGCCAAATTCCTTCCTTTACAGCTTCATTTAAGGCAATGTATTCTACTTTCATGCTTGACAAAGCCACTACATGCTGTAGAATTGACTTCCAACTGATGGTATGTCCTCCCACTCTAAAAACATAACCTGAAATGGACATTCTCTTGTCCAAATCACCTGCAAAATCTGAATCACAATAGCCTACAATCCTTGTACTTGCTGTTTCATCTCTGTAATACTTTAGCTTTAGTTGTGATGAGGTTTTTAAATACCTCAACAACCACTTTGCATCCTTCCAATGTTCTGGACTTGGTTTGCTCATCAACCTACTTACTAGCCCAAAACCATAGGCTATATTCGGTCTAGTGCTTATCATATCATACATCATAGTACCCATTGCATTTGAATATGGGACATCCCTCATTTTATCCGCTGTCACATCTACTTCTTCATCCTTGACAACTCTCAACTTGAAATGAGCACCTATTGTAGTGCTTGTAGGCCTTGATTGTTGTTGTCTGAACAATTTATCTAACATCTCAATGTATCCCACTGGTGAAACCTTAAGAATGTCCTTGTCTCTATCTCTAAAGATCTCCATACCCGAAATCCTTCTTGCTCGTCCTAGATCTTTCTTATGAAACTCAGTATTTAAAATCTCCTTAAGCTTTTGAACCTCTATCTTATGCTTGCATGCAATAAGCATGTTAGCCACATATATTAGGAGATAAATGAATGAACCCCCAACGAATTTGGTAAAATATATGAATTTGTCATACTTACTGTGAATGAAACCTTTCCTTGCCATAAACTCATCAAATCTCCTATACCATTGTCTTGGAGATTGCTTCAAGCCATATAAATACCTTTGAAAAAGACAAACTTGTGCCTCATCACCTTTATGCTCAAAACCTTCTGGTTGTGTCATTAAGATCCTTTCCTCAAAATTACCAAGTAGGAAGACCGTTTTAACATCTAATTTCTCTAACTCTAAATTTTGAATAGTTGAAATGGCTAAGATCAACCTTATAGAAGTATGTTTGACCACCGGCGAAAAACTTCATGAAAATCTGTCCCTTCAAATTGAGAAAAATCCCTTTGCCACAAGGCTTGCCTTGTACCTTGTTTCTTCTACACCAGGTATCCCAAGCCTTTTTCTTGAAGACCCACTTAAAAAAACACTATTTGTCCCTTTTGCTTAGGAACTAACACCCAAGTCTTATTCTTAGCCAAAGAGTTGATTTCTTCTTTCATTGCTTGTTTCTAATTCGCCCAATAGGATCTAATTTTGGCTTCTTGAAATGAAGTTGGCTCTCCAATTCAAAAATATCAACTACATTTATAGCAAATGATATTAGATCCACTTGAGCATATCTTATAGGAATCTAAACTTGCCTTCTCACTCCATCTCTTGATAAGACATAATCTTCAAAAGGTTCTTTAGGACTCATGATTTCTTCTTCATTACCATCTTGTTCACTTTCAACTTCGCCACTTGCTCCACCTTGATTAGTATCCATATCTGCATTTTGATTTTGTAACTCAACACGAGACTTGTTTAGAGCTTTGGTTTCTTCAGTGGCTTGTTGAACTTGACCTGCAAGTTAGTCAATATGCATTTTCATCAAATATTAAATCTCTACTAATAATGGACTTTTTATCTTCAGCTAGCCAAATTCTATAGTCCTTAACCCCACTAGGGTAGCCTAAAAAATAACCTTTCTTGGCCCTAGGATTGAGTTTACCTTGACCTACATGCATATATGCTAAACAACCAAATATCTTTAAGTGAACATAACTAGGAGGTGAACCTAACCAAAGTTCTCTAGGAACTTTGAAATCAATGGTTGTTAATGGTGATCTATTTAATAAATAACAAATTGTAGCTATTGCTTTAGCCCAAAAACATTTTGTATCCCCTAATCATTTAACATGCACCTAACCTTGTCCATCATAGTCTTATTCATACGCTCAGCCACACCATTTTTCTGTGGCATTTTAGGACATCAAGGATGTCTAGCTATTCCATTTTCATCACAAAAAGAGTCAAATTCTTTGTTACAAAACTCTAAACCATTATTTGTCCTAAGTCTCCTTATTCTTTTACCAGTTTGATTTTTCACAAAAGCTTTCAATGTTTTAAAGGTTCCAAATGCCTCATCTTTAGTTTTAAGAAAATACAACCAAACTTTCCTTAAATAATCATCAATAAAAGAAATAAAATATTGAGACTTAGAGAGTGAGAATGGTACCTATGGTGAACCCCATAGGTGTGAATGGATGCAGTCCAGAGTTCCCTTAGTTTTGTGAACTGTTGTAGCAAACTTGAGGCGGTGTGATTTGCCCAACACACAACTCACACAAAATTCAAAATTTGAAATTTTCTTCATATCCAAAAGACCTTGTTTTGCAAGTTCTAGCAAGCCCTTAACACTCATATGTCCTAGATTTTTGTGTCATAACTCAGTTTGATCATCCCTTTGAACCGAGACACCAACTTCACCCAAAATGGTTGAACATTGTATAACATACAACCCCTGTTCAAGAACTCCTTTCAACACCACCACAAAACCCTTTACCACTCTCAAAACTCCACCATGAGCTTTGTAAGTACAACTTGATTTATCCAGCTGACCTAGATAAATTAGATTCCTTTTCAACCCTGGTATGTGCCTAACCCAGTCAAAATCATGATTGTACCATCCCACAACTTTAGGTTTATTCTCCCTTCACCAACAACATCACATGCCTGGTTGTTGCCCATGAGTACCTTGTTTCCTTGAACTATTTTGTAGTCAATAAACCATTCCCTTCTAGGTGTCATATGGAAAGTACACCCAGAATCTAAGATCCACTTATCCTTTGAATTTTCATTATTGACTATTAAAACATCTGAAATGATTGTCAAACATCCACTGTACTGAACTCATCTGAGACAGTTGGTGGGATTCAAAAAATATCTTTTATTGACTTTTGATCCTTGTTATACTTCCACTAAGGACATTCCTTCATGTAATAACCCTTCTTATTACAAATCCAACAAAACTTTGATCCTAGAGCACCATTTCATGACTGTGACCTAGACCTTTCTTTTCATTTCTTGTAATTTCCCCTATTCTCCGACCTTCCTCTAACACTCAAATCTTTTCCATTATGTTTGGATTGCTTGCCATTATCTTTCAAATCCAATTCTTTGGAGTAAGCAGCTCATGTCACTTCCTCTTGAGTCAAAGTATCCTTGCCGTACTTAATAGTGTCAGTTACATCCTCCTAATCCTAGAGCGTTACACTGTGTACTTTAAATAGTGTCACACATGCTAATCAAGTCATTTGGTTATAAATGTGTAACTAAGGTTAATGTACAGGGTTAGGGTTAAAATTTTTGGTCAAATGAATGTTGACTTTTCATTTAAAAGTTTATTACATACATGGGATCGAAAAATGCTACAAACATACGTTGAAGAGGGTATATACAAATCAAAAGTTACAACCAGCCGACCTAAGTAGAAAAATAAGGGGTACAACCCTAATTACTCTAAGATATCCTCGGCCGTGGTGGACGAGCAGCCGCATATGTACATGCCGTCATCGAAGCTCTCAAACTCATGGCAGGTCTAGATTTCCTTTTACCTTACCTGCACCACATAGCACCTGTGAGCCGAGGCTCAGCAAGAAAACTTAAACATGTGCATGAACAGCAAGTACAAATTCCAAATACATATCTAGCATGCCCAGAAGTAATAACCTACTCATCTATGCATACAATTACAAATAAATGATCATTTGATCATTCTAGGGCCTGCTGCCCTGAATAGTTGACCATAAAGTCAACCTAGGGCCCTATGCCCTAGCTATGTGACCATAGAGTCAGCTGGGGCCCTTGATCTTAGCTCTAAGTAACTAGCCATAGAGCTAGGAAAGTGCTTGGTTTTCCAACGACCATAGGGTTGGGAAACGTAATAGTACGTCCCTGATTGGGCCTAAGCTTCTCGACCAACGCGCAGTGTGCTATTGTAGCCCTTAAGTAATGAGTCATGGCTTATTAATAACTAGATATGCATACATATAAATCATAGTTCAGACAATACAAGTATGCATACATATAAATCATGGTATCTTAACCAACAAACACACAACCAATTAATAACTATGTTCCTTAACGGGGCCGAGTCCTACCTATGCAAACAAGGCAAGCATTCATCAAACAATTATCCAGACATAGAGCTTTCAAGCATAACCTAAATCACGCTCTTTCTCAGGGGCCCAGCCCTAAACATAGTTATAATAAAAAAAACGGGCCAATCTCTAATCATATATATCGCATATTGGGTGTAGTTTTCTTACCTTAGGTTCGAGTGCAAAGTGTTTTAAGAACGACCCTCGAGTACGATCTTGGTTCCAAGCCCCTAGCGATAACCTAGTCACAAACAAATATAGAATCTCGTCAAAACGAGGAAATAAAGGCTTCCGTGCCGAGTCCTAGCCTCTGAGATGTTGAATTCTACTAAACTAGGTAGTAGGATCGATCCCGAGCCCTTAGGTTTGAGTTCCCACACTCAAAAACTCTCTTGGGGCTCAAAACCCTTCAACTGCCACGACTTAAAACAAAGGACCCATTGCCCACCGCCAGTCAGAGAGCCCAAGCTCTCCTCTAATTCAACACGCGCTATGGCGTGCCCTAATGGGTGCTACGGTTCAAATGGCCCAATGACACGTGCTTCTTCTCCCTATTCATGAGAGTCACGGTGCCCCAAGAACAGGGTCGTGGCTTGCCATGAAAACTCTGTTTTCCTCTAGTGAAATCCCTCCAAAAACCTATCTCAACATAGCTAAAACTCAAAAGTAAAGTTCCCAATAAATTCAGTAGCCCAAAACCATCAAAACCCAAGTAAAAGCTTGGCCAAAACCCCATCAAATTCCCAACTCAGAACTGAGTTTTTAAAACTCCAAAAACTTAACTAAAAACCATAAAAAGCATAGATTTAGGGCTAGAAATTGTTACCTCTGTTGCCCCAATCAATGGTAAGTCTTTCCCCAAGAAATCCTGAGCCTAAGCTAGCCTCGATTCTCCTTAAACAACAAGAATTCCCAAGGAATTGAAAGGGGAAGAGCATGCCATGAGAAAGAGTGTTGAGAGAGATGTGTGAACGTGTTTGAGTGTTTGTGAGGTTTACGTAGACTCTAAGTAACCTTAAGCAAATCCCAAGGCTCGAGGTACCAAAAATGGTCAAAATCCCTGATATTCCTCCTAATCTCACTAACTCCAAATATATCCTCAAATATTTATTCTCGTTACCCAATAGCCTGGTAATGTACTAGATACCCAAAATACCCCTTGACTCACCCCGAGTTGGGTATTAGGTCTCATTGTGACTTTCCCGCTATCTTGCTCCCTTGGATTGTTTCGTGCCGAGCAACCCATATATATCCACATAATAATGTGGTCTCACACATATATCACATGTATGCCAAATATACCCATCACAGGCCAAATTATGAAAAGTGCCCTTCTAATAAGAAATGGACCCACATGCATATTTAATACACATAAACATGCATATCTAGTCATAATACCATATAACTCATATAGTCACATAATTACACACGTGTATATCACATAAACATATAATTTCCATAAATTTCCACCCTGACTCCCTAATCGAGGCCCTAAGCCTTATTAGGTAATTTGGGATATTACAACCATCCCCTCCTTATAGAAATTTCGTCCTCGAAATTTTACCTGAATAGCTCAGGATACTAATTATGCATATCTGCCTCCAGCTCTTAGGTTTCTTCCTTGACCTTGCTATTTGTAACACCCTGGTTACTCCAAGACCGTTACTGTGAACTTTGAACCGTGCTTAACTCACTAATCGAGTTCTTTGGTTATAAACGTGCATCTAGGTGTCATTAATAGGTTAAGGTGTAAAACCAATCAAAAGGAAAGGATATATTTTATGTAAAACATAAAACTTATCATGGGCCCATAAAAAAGTTTACAAGTTATTTACGATACAAAATGGTCATTACAGTGTAAAATTTACAACCCGCCGACCTAAGCGGAAAAAATAGGGTAAACCCCCTAGTTCCTCTGAGAAACTCCTTGGCCGTGGTGGTCAAGCGGCCGCATATGTACACATCGCCACCTAAGCTCCCACTCAAGGCTGGGTGAGCTTTTCTTTCCCTTTACCTGCACCACATAACACCCATGAGCCAAAGCCTAGCAAGAAAACTCAATACTGCAAGAATATAACATCAAAAGATGATCATAATAGTCATCCAGGACTTTTAGCCCTAAATAGAGGAGTAACAATTGTAAAACTCACTAATGTGGGTTCCGTACCCTTTACAAATAAGTGATCAAGTCACTAGCATAAACAAGATAGGTGGCTGATGAGCAAGTCTCCAATATAAACCAACCGAGTGACCATAGAGTCACTAATGTGGGTTCGGTACCCTTAGCCATGTGATGATACGGTCACCTGGGCCTTTGGCCCTGGCTCTGAGTAACTAGTCATAGAACTAGGCAAAGGCTTTTACTTTTCATCAAACTTGGGGTTGGTCTGGCATTAATGCTCATAATGAGTCATTCAATGTAGATGTCGATTAGATCTAATCTTTCATCGGCTCTGCGTTCATGACGCTTATGCCGTTCCTGACTCTTAGGTCAGTAACATACGACCAGTGCTTAGTACCGCTATCGAACTTGACTACTAAGTAACAACTTCACAGACAGTCTGACACCATTGCCGATTCTGACTAGTAAGTCAGTGCCATTCACAAATAAGCAAGATTTGCTAAGCATTTAATATGCAATCAATGTCCACATTTAAACACTCAACATGCCTCAATAATAACCATGCATGTCATATACAGGGTGCAGTTTTCTTACCTCTGGTTCGAGCGAGAATTAGTAAAAGAACGACCCTTGAGAACGATCAACCTTTTAGTTCCTTGACGGTCACCTGGTCATAACCAATTACGGGATTCCATCAATAAAATGAATCACAAAAGGTTTCCGGACCAAAACCTAGCCTCCGAGACATCAAATCATACTAAACCCGGTAGTAGAATTGATCCCGAGGCCTAAGGTTTGAATCCCTAAGCCAAAAACACAATTTGGGCCGAATTGCCACTAAGGACTGTGACACTACCTCACCATGCCGCGACCCGCCTCCTCAACCAGAAGCGGCCGTACATCCTTTCCCCAACACGGGCCGCGACCGTCCTCCATGTCGCGGCCCAATGACCCAGGAGCTTCTCCCTTCTTCTTCAATGAGCTTGGGCCATGTCGCTCTACAACAGAGCCACAACCCCACCTGAAACCCAGCCAAAACCCCTTTTTTTCCCCTTCGAACTCATTTCAAAACCCCATAAAATCTCTCGCAATCTCACAAAGCAAAGCCACCAACTATTACCGCAACTTATCTACCATATAAGCATCAAAACCTAAGCCTTACACCAATCAAAACTTCATCAAATTCACCATTTCAATGATCAAAACTCTAAACCTTAAAACCAGCACAAAAATAGGCCAAGGAACTATAGAATGGAACTAAAACCTTACCTTAAGCTTAGGTTGAATCCTATTCAATGGTTGAACGCTAGTCTAAGATCTCAAGCTTCAATCTCCAAGTTTGAATCCCCAAACTTGCTTCAAAATTCAAAGGAAGGAGAAGAGAAAGATGATGATCGTGAGGGTGATAGACAAAGCTCTATTTTGGTTCTGTTTCTACAGCCTTCAACCTTTATATATCCTAGGTCAAATGACTGAAATACCCCCATGCTTAAATCACTTCTTAACAACCCCCAAGGGAAAACCGTCCTTTTCACATATCTCTTTAATCATAGTTAACACTCTCCAATTCTCGCTATTCTCAAATACCAATAAAATCATATCCCATTACCCTTTAATTCTCGGTAATGCTCTAATCATCAAACCACCCCAAGACTCACCCCGAGCCTCGAACTTAACATAATTATGACAAAACCGATAATTTATATTCAAAGATCGTCTCATGCTGATTAGCTCGAACGAATCCACATTATACTGTGGCCCCATCAATAGTTCACCGACATGCATATAAATATACAATTACGCCTTCAACGGGCCAAATTACCGAAATATCCCTTAGATGAAATATGGACCCACATGCATGCATTTAACATCATATTATAATATAATTCACATAAACATGGACATAATAGTTTAATGACATAATAAATCAATTATGGACCTCCCAGCCTACTAATCCGATCCTTAAACCTCATTAGGGATTTTGGGGCATTACATTGTTCCTCCATAATACTTTAACTAAAGGTATAGTCTTGTTCCTCAAGACTTTGTCCTTCCTATCTAAAATCTGAACTGGGTGCTCCTCATAGGGCAAATCTGTCTTCAGTTCCAGATCCTTGTAACTCAAAACATGAGTCCCATCTGATACGTACTTCCTCAGTATGGAAATATGAAATACGTTGTGCACACTAGACAGTGCAGGGGGTAAGGCCAACCTATAGGCCACCTGACCAATCCTCTCCAGGTTCTCAAATGGTCCAACAAACCTAGGACTCAACTTTCCCTTCTTCCTAAATCTCTTCACCCCTCTCAGCGGTGAAACCCTAAGCAAGACATAGTCTCCCACCTAGAACTCCACGTTCCTCCACTTTGGGTTTGAATAACTCTTGTGTCTACTTTGAGATGCGAGCATCCGAGCTCTAATCTTTTAGCCTCAGTGGTCCTCTAAACTGCGTCAAGACCCAAATATTTCCTCTCACCCTTCTCATCCTAGTGAATGGGTGATCTGCACTTCTTACCATACAACATCTCATAAGGTGCCACTCCAATTGTTGGCTGGTAGTTGTTATTATAGGAAAACTCTATTAGAGGCAAATATTTACTCCAGGACCCTTCAAAGTCAAATACACATGCTCTCAGCATGTCCTCCTATATCTGGATAGTCCTCTTAGACTGACCATTGTTCTGAGGATGATAAGCTGTACTGAATTTTAGCTGTGTACCCATCACCCTCTATAAAATTCCCCAAAACTTGGAAGTAAAGACAGGGTCCCTATCAGACACGATAGACCTCGGAGTCCCATGAAGGCAAACTATCTCTCTTACATAGAGATCTGCATACTGGTCAACCGTGTAATTTGTCCTCACTGGTAGAAAGTGAGTTGATTTCGTATACTGATCAATGATGACCCAAACTAAATTATGCTGGCCCACTGTCATGGGCAATCCAACGACGAAATCTATCGTGATGTCCTCCCACTTCCACTCTAGGATATCCAGAGGCTGTAACAGCCCTACTGGTCTCTAATGCTCTGCCTTGACCTGCTGACAGGTCAGGCACCTTGCCATGTACTCAGTCACATCCCTCTTCCTCACGGGCCACCAATATAAACCTTTCAGATCCTGGTGCATCTTCATGGTGACTGGATGCAGAGAATAGGGGGTAGTATGGGATTCATCCAAAATCTTCCGTCTGATTTTAGTGTCCATTGGAAGGCAAGTCTGGTCCTTGTATCTCAATAAGCCCATGTCTGACATCATATAGTCCTTAGCCACTCCAGCTAGGACATCCCCTCTGATCTTTCCCAACTCTGGATCACTCAACTACTTCTCCTTAATCCTCTCTAAAAGAGTAGATTGCATGGTGATGTTGGATAACTGGCCCACCACTAGCTCAATTCCTATTTTAGTCATATCATCAACCAACTCCCAAGATATCTATCTAGCACTATACAACTATCCCAGACCCTTCCGACATAAGGTATTTGCTACCACATTAGTTTTCCCTCGATGATAGAGGATCTCACATCCTTTACTGAGTTTAACCAACATCTCTGCCTCATGTTCAAATCCTTCTAGGTGAAAAAGTATTTCAAACTCTTGTGATCTATGTATATCTTGCACTTCTCACCATATAAGTAGTGCAAAAACCATTGCTGCACCTTCAGTGCAAAAACCATTGCTGCAAGTTCCAGATCATGTGTGGGGTACCTCTGCTCATACTCCTTCAGTTGACGTGAAGCGTAGGCAATCACCTTCCTCGTCTGCATAAGGACACAACATAGGCCCTGCCTCGAGGCATCACAATAAATGACACTTATCCTGATATGTAGGAAGACTCAGAACATGAGCGATGATTGAGTTATTCTTTAGTTTTTGGAAATTGCCCTCACAACTGTCTGGCCATATGAACCTTTGATTCTTGCGTGTCAACTTTGTTAGTTGTGACACAATCTTGGAAAACCCCTCCACAAAGCGTCTACAATAACCTGCCAATCCCAAGAAACTTCTGATCTCTTAAGCATTCTTCAGCCTTGGCCAATCTCTGACTACCTTAATCTTCACTGGATCCACCATAATTCCACCCTTACTGAAAATGTGACCCAAGAAAGTCACTTGTGGCAACCAGAACTCGCACTTCTTGAATTTCACATGCAGGCTGTGTTCTCTCAGCCTCTGTAGTACCAATCAGCGATGCTGCTTCTGCTCTATCTCTGACTGAGAGTATACTAATATATAATCGATAAAGACGATCACAAACCAATCCAGGTAATCTTTGAACACCCTGTTCATCAGATCCATAAATGTTGCTGGGGCATTAGTCAGTCCAAATGACATCACCAAAAACTCATAATGCCCGTACCTGGTGCGAAAAGTTGTCTTTAGTATATCCTCCTCCCTAAACCTCAGCTGCTGATAACCAGATCGAAGATTTATCTTGGAGAATACCGTCCTGCCCTGTAACTGATCAAACAGATCATCAATCCTTGGCAGAGGATACCTGTTCTTGATAGTCAACATGTTCAGTTCTCTATAATCGATACACATCCTCAGAGAATGATCTTTCTTCTTCACGAAGAGAACTGGTGCGCCCCATGGCGAGAAACTGGGCCTGATAAAACCCAAGTATAGTAACTCATGTAATTGAACCTTTAGTTCCTTCAACTATGCTAGATCCATCCTACAAGGTTCCCTAGACACTGGCTCTGTCCTTGGCGCCAATTCAATCACAAACTCTATCTCTCTATGTGGAGGTAACCCTGACAGATCCTCTAGAAACACATCAAGAAACCCATAGACTAATCTGGTCTTTCCTGGTCCCACTGGCATGACCTGAGTGGTATCCACCACACTAGCTAAGAACCCTATCCATCCCCTCTACAATAGGTCTCTAGCTCTAAGTACAGATATCATAGGTATACGAGGTCCATGCACACTGCCAACGAATACAAAGGGAACCTCACCCTAACACTCAAAGTTTACCATCTTCTTCTTGCAATCTATCATTGCCCCATACTTCTCTAACAAGTTCATACCCAAAATTATGTCAAAGTCGGTCATAACAAACTCTATCAAGTCAACTGACAACTCCCTGCCATCTACTACCATTGGTAGTGATCTAACCCACCTCCTGGAAACCATTAACTCCCCAGTAGGTAGCATAGTACCAAACCCCATAGTAAAAAAGTCACATAGCCTACATAATTCATCTATAATCCTACTAGCAAGAAAAGAGTGCATAGCACCCGAATCAATCAAAACAGTATAAAGAGTCCCAGCGCTAGAAAGCTGACATGTAACCTCCGAGGGACTAGCCTTGGCCTCTGCCTAGGTCAAGGTGAACACCCGAGCTGGCATCAAGCTGTCCATCTTCTTGGGCTCTTACTTTTTGGTTTTCGGCTAGTCCTTTTTCAGGTGCCCCACACTGCTGCAGACGAAGCAGGCCCTCGCCTGACATTCCCCAATATGGCACCTGCTGCACCGAGCACACTCTATGAATGCTTTCCAAGTCTTACCACCACACTGGCGACCTATCTGTATGCCCCGTGGCCTCCTATCTGGCCTTGGAGCTAAAACTGTATCTGGAGTCATTCTCTTTTGGTCACTAGGGCCTCCGCCCCTACCAGAGCCTGCAAATAGAGGTCCCAGCCTCCTAGAATCTCTTCTGGTCGCATTCTCACACCATATCTTATTCTCGATGCTCTCAGCTGTAAGCGCCCTTTCCATAATTTGCGCATAGGTAATCACTCGTGGCATAGTAGTAATACGAACATCCCGAGCTATCATAGGCTGTAGCTCTAGAGAAACCTCTCTCTCCTAGTCCCATCAGTGGGCATCAGATCCCTTGCAAACTTTGCCAATCTATTGAACTTCAAGGAATAATCAGTCACTATCATGTTGCCCTGAAGTAACTTACTGAACTCTTCAGCCTTCGCAACTTTAACTGCGTCTTTGTAGTATTTCTCATTGAACAGAGTTTTGAATTCTTCCTATTCCATAGTGTAACTACCATGGTCTAGGATACCACCTCCCACCATATTCGGGCATCCTCCCGAAACATGTGAGTGGCCCAGGCCACTCTCTCATTACCACCTACTCTCATCAAATCCAGGATAGTGGTTATCATAGCCATCGACTATTCAGCCTTCAGTGGGTCTGAGCTACCATAAAAAACTAGAGGGTGTTGGTTCCTCAACCTCTCATACAGGGGTTCCCATCTATCTCCCCCTACCTGGGGCTGTACTGCCACTGGTACCCCTGGCTTTAACACTACTCGAACCTGTTACTGCCTCAAGAAGTGAATCTCATCTTCCTGCCTCTGTAACCTGGCTTGCATATCAGCAAGGACCTGTTGCCAGTTTTCTGGAGCTATCGATGGGGCCTGGCCCTTGTCATTCTCTTCCTTGGCCTGTATATCTTGGTTAACCAACCTCTTTGATCTTTGAGGAAGCATACTGCTAACTATTCCACTCTGTAGTGATTAAACTGGCCATTAGGTAAGTAATAACTATACCTCTTGCTGCCCGACGGTTCAAGACTGAACAAACAAACAGATGCAATGCTAATAAGCATGCCAACACATAATATACTCAATCATGGTGATATTCATCAACAAATAACAATGCTAATAAGAATTTTTGGCATTCATAAGCAATTAACAATGCTAATAAGCATGTTCAAGCATTTATACATGTATAGCAATGCTAATAAACATGTTCTTTAATCCCTGCCAGTATTAACAGTGCTAATAAGCATTCCCTGGCCTATATGCAATTAACAAGGCTAATAAGCGCATTCTGACCTACATGTCCATATAGCAACGCTAATAAGCGGTTCCTTTGCATTCACAAGCAATAACAATGCTAATAAGCATGTTCTTTATCATTCATGCAACATTCAAGGGACAGGCCCTATCAGAATATCTCATGCTCCCTAATAAGGCATGCATATGAGGCATAGACATTTATTTTAAATAGTTAAACACTTAATCACATAAGTAGTTACCAAACGCTGAGTCGAGCTTGTCTTTAGTGGCGAGTGTACATGCCTGGCCAGTCTTAAAGAACCCTTAAACCATGACAACTATGAAACCAAGTTGTAACATCCTCCTAATCCAGGACCTTTACAAATCAAAAGTTATAAAGAGGGTATATACAAATCAAAAGTTACAACCAGCCGGCCTAAGCGGCAAAATAAGGGGTACAACCTTAGTTCCTTGGAGATATCCTCAGTCGTGGTGGACGACCAGCCACATATGTACATGCCGCCACCAAAGCTCTCCAAATCATGGCTGCTCTAGCTTTTCTTTTCCCTTACCTGCACCACATAGCACCCATGAGCCAAGGCTCAGCTAGAAAACTTAAACATGTGCATGAACAGTAAATACAGATTCTAAATACATATCTAGCATGCCTAGCAGTAATAAACTACTCATGCATGCATAAAATTACAAAGAAATGATCATTGGATCATTCTGGGGCCCGCTGCCCTGAATAATTGACCATATAGTCAACCCGGGGTCCTATACCCAAGCTATGTGACCATAGAGTCACATGGGGCCTTTGCTCTTAGCTCTGAGTAACTAGCCATAGAGCTAGCCAAGAACTTTGTTCTCCAACAATCATAGGGTCGGCCAACGTAATAGTTACTTCTTGATTGGGCCTAAGTCTCTCAACCAGCGCACAGCGTGCTATTGTCGTCCTTGACTAATAAGTCAAGGCTTTAATCAAACATTCAGATAACCAGAGAATACCGATATAGATACAGATATAGATAAGCATAGTTCAGACAAGACAAGTATGCATACATATAAATCATGGTATCTTAACCAATCAAACACAAACAGATTAATAACTATGTTCCTTAATAGGATCAAGCCCTACCTATCCAAACAAGGAAAGAATTCATTAAACAGTTATCTAGACACAGAGCATTCAAGCATAATCTAAATCACGTTCATTCTAAGGGGCCCAACCCTAATCATAGTTATAATCGACAACCAGGCCAAACTCTAATCACATATATCATGAATTGGGTGTAGTTTTCATACCTTATGTTCGAGTGCAAAGTGTATTAAGAACGACCCTCGAGTACGATCCTGGTTCCGAGCCCCTAGGGATAACCTAGTCACAAACAAATAGAGAATATCATCAAAATGAGAGAATAAAGGCTTCCAAACCGATTCCTAGCCTCCAGGATGCTGATTTCTACTAAAATGGGTAGTAGGATCGATCACGAGCCCTTAGGTTTAAGTTCCCACACTCAAAAACCCTCTCGGGGCTCAAAACCCTCCAAGCACCATGACTCAAAACAAACGAGCTGCGGCCCGCCCCAAGTCAGAGAGCCCAAGCTGTAACGCCCTACTGCCTTAGATCCGTTACCATGTCATTTATAAATGTGTCATTAGCTCGCTAATTGAGGTTTTAAGTTAAAAAGTGTGGTTAAGTTGAAATAAAGACTCATTGACAGAATTGAATATAAAGATTTGGACATTCATTAAAATCATAAAAGTTATACATTTGGGATCCCAAAATACTTTTTAGAAACTATATTACAACTCAAAACTGTAAAATACGATCGACCTAAGCAACAAAGAAAATCATTACAATACATTTGCCAAAATAATCCTGGTCGTGGTAGCCAGGTAGGCCGAACATGTACACATTGCTCCATGCTCTGCAACTCATGGTCGATCGACCTTTCCCTTGCCCTTACCTGCATCATAGAGCACCCGTGAGCCGAAGCCCAGCACGAAAACTCAACGCATACAAAGCACAATTCAGTCCAATAATAAACAACATAAATAGTCAAAGACTAAACACATAGCGACCTACATCGACCCAGGTGCTTTACAAGGCCTTGGGTTTGCGGTCCTCACCGAGTGGCTGAATACAGTACCCTTGGAGGGTCTCACCCTAGTGGCCTGCACTCATCGTGCTTAATGCCGATCTCGGCCCCTTGCCGTACCCGGCCTTCGCCATTCCTAGCATTTGCCATTCTCGGCCTTCGCCATTCATTCATAAACATGCATAACACAACATATCATTCACAGATTTTCATACATATATTAAACGCAATTAATAGGGCCATGCCTTGAAACACAAATAATGGGGCCATGCGCTGCTCTACGAGCAAAAATAGTTTTCTTACCCGTGTCCCGAGCTAACAAGTTAATGCGATCTCGAGCACGATCCCCTAACCCGATCTTTGATGTAAAAACCTTTGTGATGACCTCAACTTTGATTTGATCCTCAAACACAACAATTCTCTAATTCCTCAGTTCCTTAGCCAAATTTCCTCCAAAGCTCATCAATTCTTCCAACACACCAAAGAGAGGAAGAGGGAGTCGAGTGAGAGAAAGATAGTGTTGAGAGTTTCTATTTTTTTTCTCTTTCTTTAGTTCTAGAGTCCTCAGCTGTGTAGTGTCTAAGTTCAAGTTTATCCCCCAACCTCCAAAATGTCTAAAATACCCTGAGTCTATGCTTGGCCACTTAATGCCTCTAGGGGAAATCCTGTCAATTGCCACTTCCCGCTAAATCCTTGAGTATCCCATAAATCCCCATTTAATCCCGACATACTTAAAGAGTCACTACATCACTACTCGCTACGCAGGAATATCTCGAACACAAACTATGTTCCCAAAATACCCTTAGGCTCCTCCCGAGCCAGGTACTCGACCTCGCTGTGACTAATTAGTTATTATGCTCCCTAGGACCGTCTTGGATCGCACATCGCAAATATATCACCACAATCTTGTGGTATCAAGCACAACATGCATATAATTCACATTTATGCCCAACGGGCCAAAATTACAAATATACCCCTATTAACCAAATTGGGCTCACATACATATTTAATTCAACTAAACTTGCATTCCTAATCACACATTTATTTAATTCACATATTAACATAATTAAATCAATTATTTCCATCCCAACACGCTAATTAAGGCACTAAGCCTTATTAGCAAATTTGGGATGCTACAACTATCCCCTCCTTACAGAAATTTCATCCTCGAAATTTACCTAAATAACTCGGGATACCGATCCTACATGTTAGTCTCAATCTCCCAAGTCGCCTCTTCCACTTTCCTGTTCCTCCATAGTACTTTCAATAAGGCGATGGTCTTGTTACGCAAGACTTTATCTTTTTGGTCTAGAATCTAAACCGACTTCTCCTCATGAGATAAACCTTGATCCAGCTCCAGCTTCTCATAACTCAGCACATGCGTAGGATTTGATAATACTTCAAGAGCATGGCCACATGAAATATATTGTGAACCCCTGATAGAGCAGGAGGCATCGCCAATTTGTAGGCTACTGCTCCAACCCGTTCCAGAATCTCAAAGGGGCCAACACACCTATGGCTCAACTTTCCCCTTACTCCAAATCGTTTCACCCCTCTCAAGGGAGAAACTCTAAGAAACACATGATCACCGACTTGAAATTCTACACTCCTGTGTCTCAAGTCTGAGTAACTCTTCTGTCGACTTTGGGAGGCGAGCATTCGAGCTCTAATATTCTCATTCACTTCATTGGTCCTCTAAACAACATCAAGACCTAAATACCTTCTCTAACCCATCTCATCCCAATGGATGTGTGATCTGCACTTCATCCCATACAACATCTCATACGAAGCCACTCTGATAGTCGCCTGATAACTGTTATTGTATGAAAACTCAATAAAAGGGAAATATTTACTCTAAGATCCCGAAAATATAGCATCCAGGCTCGCAACATATCCTCCAATATCTGAATCCTCCTCTTAGACTGTCCATCCCTCTAAGGAAGATAGGCGGTACTAAACTGCAACTGTGCACCCATTGCCTTCTGCAGGCTCTCCCAAAACTTGGAGGTAAAGGTGGGGTCCCTATCAGATTCTATCGACCTCGGAGCCCCATGTAGTCGTACGATTTCCTTCACACACAACTCAGCATACTGCTCCATTATATAAGTTGTCTCAATAGGAAAAAAGTGGGCTGACTGGGTGTACCTATCCACAATCACCCACACGGAATCATACTGTCCCACAGTCTTCGATAATCCAACCATGAAGTCCATGGTGATATCCTCTCATTTCCACTCCGGAGTCCCTAAAGGCTCCCGCAACCCTGATGGCCTCTGATGTTTAGCCTTTACCTGCTGACAAGTCAAACACTTGGCCACATAATCCACCACATCCACCACCAATAAAAGCTTCTTAAATCTTGGTACATCTTTGTCGTACCCAGATGTAAGGAGTAGGGAGTGGTATGAGACTCGTCTAAAATCTCTTGCTGGATATCAGAATCCATAGGAACATAAATTCAACCCCTTATACTTCAGTAATCCCATCTTTGAAATATAAATGTCCTTAGCCACTCCGATAAAGACATCCTCTGTGTGTTGGGAGGGAATAATTGGATTATATGTGAATTAAGTGATTAAAAGCAAGTTATATGATTATTTGAATATCTGTGATGCATGACTATGTGTATTAGTATGCATGTAGGCCCTAATTAGGTTAGAAGGGCATAATCGTAATTTTGGACCGTTGAGGGCATAACTGTATACATTCGTGATAAATTGTCGAGACTACATTATTATGTGGATATATTTGTAATCTGTGATTCGAGGCGATCCTAGTGAGCGATTTAGCGAAAAAGTCACGGCGGGGATTTATACCCGGCTCGGGGCTAGCCTGGGGGTATTTATGGGAATTTAGAGAATATATTGGAGTCTATTTTGATATTGAGGAATATAATTGGTGATTGGTTAGGTGTCGGGAAGTAAGCGAAAAATATTAGAGACACTCGAGGAATTAGCGGGAATTGGGTGTAATGACCAAAATGCCCTTAGGTTGATTAAAGGCTTAGGAATAAAGGGAGGGAAAATTGGCCATTTGGATTATAAGGGATAAGTATTATTAGGCTTTATACCTTAGTGGAATAAGTAGAAGGTTTTAGAAGTCTGAAGGAAATAAAGAAAAGAAAAGGAAGAAAAGAAGGGGAATTAGGAGTCTATTTTTTCTCTCTCTCGGTTGGAGATTTCTACCTCATTTCTGAAGGAAATTTGGAGCTGAAACTCAGGGAGAGCCTAGACAGGAGCTTGAGGCTAGGGTCCCTGGTTTGGCTTGAAGAATTGGCAAGGGATACTCATCATTTGAGGTAAGGTTCAAGGTAGTTTTTCAGTTTCTAGTTCTTGGTATTGTTGTGAATTTTGAGCTAAGTTTTGGTGGGGAATTCTAGGGAGTTGAGGCTGAAGCTTTGAGGAGGGGAAGGCCAAGCTAGTGTGGAGGATAACCTAGGTTGAGCTCATCCATCAAAGGTAAGAAACTCTAGCTTAAGTTATGTGGTTTCAGCTGTTGTTCTTATTGAGTTTCTGAGCTTTAGGTTTATCCATGGTGATTCCCTTGATTTGGGGTGCATGTGATTGAGTTATGTGTGGTTGGGATGTATGGGGTGAGTTGGAGATGTTGGTAGGCTTGTTTTTATGTTTGGTTGAAGTTTGGAAGAGTTTTTGTAAGGTTTGGTTCGGGGAAAATCGAAGGAAGAAAATGCAGGGTTTGTTGTGCTGTGACTAGCGCTATAGCGCTAGCCTTTGGGCGCTACAACGCTAGGCTATGTGGTCTGGGGAATTTTAGGCTCTGTTTGTAGCATTGTAGCGCCAACCTTAGGGCGCTGTAGTGCTACCCTGTTCCCAGAAAGGGGTTTTTGGGTTATTTCTAAGGGTTTTTGCCCTGGGGTTCGGGGTTTGATTCCACCACCCCGTTTGGTGGAGTTAGGGCTTCCCGAGGGCTCGGGATTGGTCCCGAGGCTAGGTTTTGGATTTGAAGTTCAGTGATGATTCTGATCCATGGCAGTGACTAGGTGTACGCTAGGGCTCAGGAGGGATCGTGCTTGAGGATTAAATTGAACAAATCTAGCAAATTTAGAAGTAAGAAAACTGCACCCGGTTATGTGTTTCTGATGGGACTAAGAGCTCCCTATATTTGTATGATCTAATAGATGGTATTATGCCATGGGACATGTGATATACGGCCTAAGGGTGCTGTAAATTATACTTGCGCACAAGGCGCGGCTCGACCACTGGTATCTGAGGACAACTTAATATTCACTTAGCTCGGCTTAAGCGGGTTGGAATCAGTGGGATAAATAGAGGGTGCGGCCTATGGGTGTTAACCCTAGTTATCATATGTGAATTGATTTATGATATGAAATGATATACTTGGTGTTGACGCAGTTCTTCACCAACATATAATTATACGAATAAACAGGATGGATTAGTGCTAATTAGTGAACCGCAATGTGAAAATAACTTAATTCTAGACTGGAGAAAATAGCAACGTGGGAAAGTGATCACCCCTTTCTTTTTAGGTGGTTCGAAGGTTAAAATCCCTCTAGTCCACCAGTTGATATTATTGATATCTCTTGGTTAATCCTTACAGAGTACTTCTTTACAACATATGTGCCAACCCCTTGCAATGCCCAGGGTCTTGGTATTTATAGGGAGAGGATACCTGGGTTGACAAGGGGGTCATCCCGTGACCTCTTTACCCTTCACGTCATCTCTGTGACACTGATGATTAATTCCTAAAACCTGACAGTGAAGTATGGTCTAATCAATAGGTATGGAGGGATAATGGGCTGCATGGCCCAAACCAGGCGTGGGATGTCTGAATACGCACGTTTACACTGCGTGTCCGAGAATTCAGGAATGGAATAGACACATGATGTTCGATATATGCATGTTTACATTGCGTGGTTGTCTTTACAAGGATTTGGGTGTCAGATCTATGCCGCATCACGAGCGTGATGTAGCGCCAGCTTGTGATATCCATACTGCTAACCCGCTGCCTTCGAGTGAATTGCTAACTCTCTAATCAGCTCGGGCTGGACAAGTGGAAACCTGTAACAATAGCTTCGGGTGGACGATTTATACATGGCAGATCGAATTAGGCCCTTTTCCAGCTCACCGATGGCTCGAGGATATTTAGGGCGTACACTTGGTATGTTGAATACTTGATTAACATGAATGATTAGACTGTTGAGTACATGCTTATGCCGTATGAGTTATCTGATTGTCTGTTGAGTGATTATGCTCTATTATTGTGTTTTTTTGCTGGGCCTTGGCTCACGGGAGCTACGTGGTGCAGGTAAAGGCAAAGGCAACTTGGACCAATCCTAAGATGGAGAGCTGCGGGGCTGAATGTACATAGTCAGCTGATCGGCCAGCACGGCCGAGGAGTGGAATAGGACGAGAAATGCTTAACTGTCTGTTTTGCCTTAGAGTGGCTAATCACTGTACTTTTATCCTAAACTTTTGTAAACAGTCTTAAACTTATTACCTTTGGGATCCCAGGTAAAAAGCAAACGTTTATTTATAAGAAGTGAAGCTTTTGAGGCCAAAATCTTTTAACCCTAGTTAAACTATAGTTTCAATAACACGTTTTGAGTTAAATGACTTGGTTAGCAAGTCTTGCACCTTTCTAAACACACAGTGTAACGGTCTTGGCTATCCGGGGCGTTACAACTTGGTATCAGAGCATCCCAGGTTTAAGGGTTCCTGAAGACTGGCTGGACATGTACATTCGCCGCATAAGACAAGCTCGACTCAGGGTTTGGTAATTGTGTATACATGACTATGTGTTTAAATGATTTGAATGAAATATGATTGTTGATATCTGCTTGATAAATAGGGAGCATGAGATACTGATAGGGCATGGCCCTTGACTATTGCATGATGATACTGAGGCTTGCTTATCAGCACTGCTATGCATGTGAATGAATATTTGGATAAATTGTTATCTTTTGATTGCTTGTGAATGTTTGGGGTTCTAACGGTGGATCGTGAAAGGATTATTACCCTGTCATCATAGTCTGATTATCGAGTCGCTGATTGCAGATTGACTTGGATAATTATGCGTCCAAGAAAATCCACACGACTAGCCAGCAACAAGTCTGAGACTAGAGATGATGACCAGGGCCAGACCCCTCCGCCAGTCCCTGAGAACTGGCAGCAACTTATGGCTCATATGCAAGCACGACTTCAGAGCCAGGATGAACAGATTCGAATTCTGCAGCAGCAGGCTCCATCAGGGAGTGTTACCCCCATTGTGCAACCTACAGTGGTACCATTTGTACATCTAGTAGAGGTTGGGAACAGATGGGAGCCGTTGTCCTAGAGGGACAACTTATGCCCAGGCTGTAGAGAAGAATCTTACCGCCGAGGAAGCAAAGAATAAGATATGGCGAGAAAGTGTAGTGAGACGGGAGGGCCGTAGGGCGGTGCCTCCATATTCTGGTTCTGGTAGGGGTGGAGGCCCCAGTGATTTAAAGAGAAAGAACCCTGATCCTTCAACCGTTCCTGGTCCTGATAGGAGAGGTTGGGGTACTCCGGGTGGCCGTCAGGAAGGCGGTGATACATGGAGGACTTTTCTTGAGTGCACGAGGTGCAGAAGATGCCATCCGGGCGAATGTAGGGCTAAGGCCTGTTACGTGTGCGGGGTGGTGGGACATCTCAAGAAAGATTGCCCGACAGTGAAGAAAGGAGATGCAGGGAAAGTGGACAGCTTGACTCTAGCTCGAGTGTTCACCCTAATGCAGGCAGAGGCCGAGGCTAGCCCCTCGGTAGTGACAGGACAGCTTTCTAGTACTGGCTCTCCTTTTACTGTATTGATAGACTCTGGTGCTACACATTCGTTTGTTTCTAGTAAGTTGATTAATAAACTGTGTAGACCTAGTGAGTATCGTACGTCGGGGTTTTGGACTATTTTGCCTATAGGGGAACTGGTAGTATCTAGGAGGTGGATTAAAGCACTGCCAGTGATAGTTGATGGTAGAGAATTGTCAATAGACTTGATTGAGTTGAGTATGGAGGACTTTGATATGATTTTGGGTATGGATTGGTTGGTTAGATATGAAGCTACTATTGACTGCAGGAAGAAGATGGTGACCTTTGAGCCAGAGGGCGAGGATCCCTTTGTTTTTGTGGGAACGGTGCATGGACCTCGCGTACCCAGGATATCGACACACAGAGCCAGAGATCTATTACAAGGAGGGTGTATAGGTTTTCTGGCTAGTATATTGAATACCACCAGGGTTTCACCAGCAGGGCCGGAGAAGACCAGATTGGTTTGCAAGTTCTTGGATGTGTTTCCTGAGGACTTGCCGGAGTTGCCGCCGCGTAGAGAGATTCAATTTGTCATTGAATTGGCGCGAGGGACAGAACCAGTGTCGAGGGCACCGTATAGGATGGCACCGACAGAATTGAAAGAATTGAAGATACAATTGCAGGAGCTTCTGGATTTGGGGTTCATCAGGCCTAGTTACTCGCCACGGGGTGCTTCAGTTCTATTTGTGAAGAAGAAGGATGGGAATTTGAGAATGTGCATAGACTACAGGGAATTGAACAAGTTGACTATCAAGAATAAGTACTCCTTACCAAGGATTGATGACTTGTTCGATCAACTGCAGGGTAAGATGGTGTTCTCAAAGATTGATCTTCGATCTGGTTATCACCAATTGAGGATCAAGGATGAGGACATACCGAAGACAGCCTTCCGAACGAGGTATGGGCACTATGAGTTTCTGGTCATATCGTTTGGTTTGAGCAATACCCTAGCAGCCTTTATGGACCTAATGAAAAGAGTGCTCAAGGACTTTCTGGATCAGTTTGTTATTGTCTTCATCGATGACGTCTTAGTGTACTCCAGTTCAGAGACAGAGCATGAGATTCATCTTTGACGGGTTCTACAGAGATTGAGGGAGCATCAGTTGTACGCCAAGTTTAAAAAATGTGAATTTTGGTTATTGGAAGTGACATTCTTTGGACATATCGTGGGTGCAGATGGGATTAAGGTGGGTCCATCTAAGGTAAAGGCAGTTAGGGATTGGATGACGCCAAGGAACGCCTCGGAGGTGCGGAGTTTCCTTGGTCTAGTGGGTTATTATAGATGGTTTGTGGGAGGCTTCTCGAAGATAGCAGCACTGATGACAGAATTGACATAGAAGAATTTGAAGTTTATCTGGTCAGATAAGTGTGAGGACAGTTTCAAAGAATTGAAGCGATGACTTATTTCCGCGCCCGTGTTGAGTCTTCCTTTAGGGGAAGGGAAGTTTGTTGTCTATTGTGATGCATCAAGGTTAGGTTTAGGCTGTGTGTTGATGCAGAATGAGAAGGACATAGCTTATGCATCACGACAGCTGAAGGAGTATGAGCAGCGGTATCCCACCCATGATTTGGAGTTAGCAGCGGTGGTATTCACATTGAAGATTTGGTGACATTATCTATATGGGGAGAAGTGCGAGGTATATACTGACCACAAGAGTCTGAAGTATTTCTTTACACAAAAGGACCTGAACATGAGACAGAGGTGTTGGCTAGAGTTGGTGAAAGATTATGATTGTGATATTCTTTACCATCCGGGGAAAGCCAACATAGTGGTGGATGCATTGAGCCGGAGAGGCCCAGGTCAGTTATATAGTTCCACCCAGATCTCGAGAGAGTTAGCTAATGAGATGGTCAGAGCGGGGGTAGAATTGGTGGTAGGCTGGTTGGCCAATATTACTCTGCAGTCGACCCTGCTAGAGCGGATTAGAGAAATGCAATTGGTAGATGCTCAGTTACAGGAGGTTAGAAAGAATGTTTAGCGGGAGTAGCTAAGGACTATTCTATCTCTGAGGTTGGTTTACTTCGGTATCAGGGGAGGATTTGTGTTCTGAATGATGAGGGAATCAGATGAGGGATATTGGATGAGTCTCATACGACGCCGTACTCCCTTCATCTGGGTTCCATGAAGATGTACCAGGATCTACGGACGTTATATTGGAGGCCCGGGATGAAGAAGGATGTGGTGGAGTACGTAGCCAGGTGTTTAACCTATCAGCAGGTGAAAGCTGAGCATCAACGACCAGCAAGGTTGCTTCAGCCTTTGGGTATTCCCAAGTGGAAATGGGAGGACATTACAATGGATTTCATGGGAGGTTTACCCATAACTGTAGGGCTTCATGACGCGGTGTGGGTGATAGTAGACAGATACACCAAGTCAGCCCATTTTCTTCCAGTGAAGTCGACATATACTGTGGATCAGTATGCTGAGTTGTATGTGAGGGAGATCGTACGTCTCCATGGGGTTCCTAAGTCTATAGTGTCAGACCGAGATCCTATCTTTACCTCCAAGTTTTGGGGTGGTTTGCAGAAGGCTATGGGGACTCAGGTGACGTTTAGTACAGCCTTTCATCCTCAGACTGATGGACAGTCTGAGAGGACGATTCAGGTGTTGGAAGATATGCGCAGAGCTTGTGTGATCGACTTTGAAGGATCATGGAGTAAGTATCTCTCGTTGATTGAATTTTCATATAACAATAGTTACCAACCAACGATTGGAGTGGCTCCCTATGAGATGTTATATGGGAGGAAGTGTAGATCACCCATTCATTGGGATGAGATGGGTGAGAGAAATTATTTGGGGCCAGATATGATTCAAAGGACAAGTGAAGCTATAGAGAAGATTCTAGCTAGGATGCTCGCCTCATAGAGCAGACAGAAAATCTACGCTGATCCCAAGTGTAGGGACGTGGAGTTCCAGGTTGGGGACCACGTATTTCTCCGAGTTTCACCATTGCAAGGGGTGAGGAGGTTTGGAGAGAAGGGCATGCTAAGCCCTAGGTTCATCGGACCTTTTGAGATCCTGGAAAGGATTGGTCATGTGGCTTACAGGTTAGCCTTGCCACCATCATTTTCAGGAGTCCATGACATATTCCATGTTTCTATGCTTTGGAAGTACGTCTCAGATGCGACACATGTGTTGAGGTATGAAGACTTGGAATTGCAGACAGATTTGGCTTATGAGGAGCAACCAGTTCAGTTCTTGGATCGGAAAGATAAAGTACTACAGAATAAGACGATTCCTCTTGTTAAAGTATTGTAGAGGAATAATAGGGTCTAGGAAACGACCTGGGAACTTGAGACAGCGATGTGGGATCAATATCCTGAGTTATTCAGGTAAATTTCAAGGACGAAATTCTCATTAGGAGGGGATAGTTGTAACGACCCAAATTTGCTAATAAGGCTTAAGGGCCTTGATTAGTGCGCCGGGAGGGCATAATTGGATTATATGTGAATTAAGTGATTAAAAGCAAGTTATATGATTATTTGAATATCTGTGATGCCTGACTATGTGTATTAGTATGCATGTAGGCCCTGATTAGGTTAGAAGGGCATAATCGTAATTTTGGCCCGTTAAGGGCATAACTGTATACATTCGTGATAAATTGTCGAGACTACATTATTATGTGGATATATTTGTAATCTGTGATTCGAGGCGATCCTAGTGAGCGATTTAGCGAAAAAGTCACGGCGGGGATTTATACCCGGCTCGGGGCTAGCCTGGGGGTATTTATGGGAATTTAGAGAATATATTGGAGTCTATTTTGATATTGAGGAATATAATTGGTGATTGGTTAGGTGTCGGGAAGTAAGCGAAAAATATTAGAGACACTCGAGGAATTAGCGGGAATTGGGTGTAATGACCAAAATGCCCTTAGGTTGATTAAAGGCTTAGGAATAAAGGGAGGGAAAATTGGCCATTTGGATTATAAGGGATAAGTATTATTAGGCTTTATACCTTAGTGGAATAAGTAGAAGGTCTTAGAAGTCTGAAGGAAATAAAGAAAAGAAAAGGAAGAAAAGAAGGGGAATTAGGAGTCTATTTTTTCTCTCTCTCGGTTGGAGATTTCTACCTCATTTCTGAAGGAAATTTGGAGCTGAAACTCAGGGAGAGCCTAGACAGGAGCTTGAGGCTAGGGTCCCTGGTTTGGCTTGAAGAATTGGCAAGGGATACTCATCATTTGAGGTAAGGTTCAAGGTAGTTTTTCAGTTTCTAGTTCTTGGTATTGTTGTGAATTTTGAGCTAAGTTTTGGTGGGGAATTCTAGGGAGTTGAGGCTGAAGCTTTGAGGAGGGGAAGGCCAAGCTAGTGTGGAGGATAACCTAGGTTGAGCTCATCCATCAAAGGTAAGAAACTCTAGCTTAAGTTATGTGGTTTCAGCTGTTGTTCTTATTGAGTTTCTGAGCTTTAGGTTTATCCATGGTGATTCCCTTGATTTGGGGTGCATGTGATTGAGTTATGTGTGGTTGGGATGTATGGGGTGAGTTGGAGATGTTGGTAGGCTTGTTTTTATGTTTGGTTGAAGTTTGGAAGAGTTTTTGTAAGGTTTGGTTCGGGGAAAATCGAAGGAAGAAAATGCAGGGTTTGTTGTGCTGTGACTAGCGCTATAGCGCTAGCCTTTGGGCGCTACAACGCTAGGCTATGTGGTCTGGGGAATTTTAGGCTCTGTTTGTAGCATTGTAGCGCCAACCTTAGGGCGCTGTAGTGCTACCCTGTTCCCAGAAAGGGGTTTTTGGGTTATTTCTAAGGGTTTTTGCCCTGGGGTTCGGGGTTTGATTCCACCACCCCGTTTGGTGGAGTTAGGGCTTCCCGAGGGCTCGGGATTGGTCCCGAGGCTAGGTTTTGGATTTGAAGTTTGGTGATGATTCTGATCTATGGTTGTGACTAGGTGTACGCTAGGCTCAGGAGGGATCGTGCTTGAGGATCAAATTGAACAAAGCTAGCAAATCTAAAGGTAAGAAAACTGCACTCGGTTATGTGTTTGTGATGGGTCTAAGAGCTCCCTATATTTGTATGATGTCATAAATGGAATTATGCCATGGGACATGTGATATACAGCCTAAGGGTGCCATAAATTATACTTGCGCACAGGGCGCAGATCGGCCACTGGTAGCTGAGGACAACTTAATATTTACTGAGCTAGGCTTAAGCGGGCCGAAGTCAGTGGGATAAATAGAGGGTGCGCCCTATGGGCGTTAACCCTAGTTATCATATGTGAATGTATTACTGATATGAAATGATATACTTGGTATGCTGAATACTTCATTAACATGAATGCTTAGGCCATTGAGTACATGCTTATGCGGTATGAGTTATCTGATTGTTTGTTGAGTGATTATGCTCTGTTATTGTGTTTTTTGGCTGGGTTTGGCTCACGGGTGCTACGTGGTGTAGGTAAAGGCAAAGGCAAGTTGGACCAATCCTGAGATGGAGAGCTGTGGGGCTGAATGTACATAGTCAGCTGATCGGCCGTCACGGCCGAGGAGTGGAACAGGACGAGAAATGCTTAACTGTCTGTTTTGCCTTAGAGTGGCTAATCACTGTACTTTTATCCTAAAATTTTGTAAACAGTCTTAAACTTCTTACTTTTGGGATCCCATGTAAAAAGAAAGCATTTATTTATAAGAAGTGAAGCTTTTGAGGCCAAAATATTTTAACCCTAGTTCAACTATAGTTTCAGTAACACGTTTTAAGTTAAATGACTTGGTCAGGAAGTCTTGCACCTTTATAAACACACAGTGTAACGGTCTTGGCTATCCAGGGCGTTACAAATAATGCCTCCAAACCTTTAGTGCAAATACCACTGCTGCTAATTCCAGATCGTGAGTGGGATACTATTACTCATACTCCTTTAGTTGTCTCGACATGTAGGCTATCACATTTCCAGCCTGCATCAATACACACCCCAAACCCTACCTGGAAGCATCGCAGTAGACTAAAAACTTCTCATTGTTTGAAGTTAAACTCAATACGTGTGCAGTGATGAGTCGCCGCTTTAACTTCTTGAAATTTTTCTCACATCTGTGTGTGCAGACATACTTGATCCTCTTACGTGTTAGCTAAAGCAACGGTTTGGCTATTCTGGAGAATCCCTCAATGAACCGCCAATAGTACTCTGCCAATCCCTAGAAAATCCTAACCTCTGGTACGTTGCTCAGCCTGGGCCAATCTCTCACTGCCTCAATCTTCCTTGGGTCCACCATAATCCCCTCATTACCTAGAATGTGGCCCAGAAATGTTACTTGGGGTAACCAAAACTCACATCTGGTAAACTTAGCATATAGCCTATGCTCCTCCAATTGTTGTAGTACCAAATGAAGATGTTGGTCGTGCTTTGTCTTTGATTGAGAGTACCCCAATATGATGTCGATAAATACGATCACAAACTTGTCCAAATAATCCCTGAAGACCCTATTCACCAAGTCCATAAAAGCTACTGGGGCATTGGTTAATCCAAACGACATGACCAGGAATTCATATTGTCCATACTTTGTGTGGAATGCGATCTTTGTTATGTCCTCTTTTTTAATTCTTAACTGATGGTAGCCCAACCGAAGGTCAATCTTCGAGAACACCGTCTTCCCCTGTACGTGGTCAAAAAAGTCGTCGATCCTAGGTAGTGGGTACTTGTTCTTAATGGTGAACTTGTTCATCTCTCTATTGTCAATACACATCCTTAAGGATTCATCCTTCTTCTTGGCCAACAACACTGGAGCACCCCGTGGTAAAAATTTGGGTATGATGAATCGTAGGTCCAGTAACTCTTGCAACTGAATCTTCAGTTCCTTCAACTCTTCTCGAGCCATTCTATATGGTGTCCTAAATACTGGCTCTGCCCCTGACGCCAACTCTATGACGAACTCAATCTCTCGATGTGGTGGCAACCCTGGCAAGTCTGCTGGGAATACATCAGAAAACTCGCATACTAATATGGTCTCATCCGGTCCAACTGAAACAATCCTAGAGTTATCCACGATGTTCGCTAGGAATCCTGTGCAACCTTCTTGCATTAGGTCTCTAGTTTTCAGTGTCAAGATCATAGGTACTCGCGGTCCACTTACTGTCCCCACAAATACAAAGGGTGCACCCCCTTCCAGTTCAAAGGTCACCATTCTGCGCTTGCAGTCAATCGTCTCCCCGTACTTTGATAAATAATCCATCCCAGAATCATATCAAAATCATCCATTTCTAGCTCAATCAAGTCCACAGACAACTCTCTAATGTCTATCTCTATTGGCAATGCTCTAACCATCACCTAGAGACTACCAGTTCCCAGTTGGAAACAAAGACATGAATCCTTTAGCATACAAATCACTAGGTCTACACAACCGATCTATCACTCTAGCAGATACAAATGAATGAGTAGTCCATGAATTAATCAATGTAGTAAATGAAGAATCGACACTAGAATTATGACCTGTCACGAATGAGGGGCTAGCCTCAGCCTCAGTTTGGGTCAAGGTAAATACTCTGGCAGGAGTGAGGTTATCGCTCTGCTTCGATTCTTCTTTTCTGGCTTGTGGGCAGTCCTTCCTCAGATGACTAATACTACCACAAGTAAAGCAAGCTATGATTCTGCACTCTCTCTGATGTCATCGCCTGCACCAAGGACACACTGGGAAACTTCTCCAGTTGTCTCCCCTGCCCCCATGGCCACTAAAAGCACCCCATGCCCTCCTATCTGAGCCAAGAGGAACAAAAGAATCTGGGACCTTTCTCTTCTACTCATTGGGGCCACTACCCCTACTAGAACCAGTAAAAGGAGGTACCATCCTCCGAGAATCACGCCTAACGGTGCCCTCTCTCCATATCTGATCCTTGCCCCCCCAAGCAGTAAGGGCCTTCTCCACTACCTGTGCATAAGTGGTAGTCCCCGGGTCTAGTGTTATCCTGACATCACAGGTGATCATGACTTTCGATCGCCGCACAAACTGCTCCTTCCGTGCCATATCTGTAGGCACCAATTCCAGTGCAAAATTCGCTAACCGGTCAAACTTCAAGGTATATTCTGTAACTGTCATCCAGTTCTGAGTCAGGTTAACAAACTCATCCACCTTTGCAGCTTAGTCTGCAACACTGTAGTATTTCTCATTGAAGATGTTTCTGAATTCTTCCCAAGTCATAATTTTCACATCCCTCCTCTCGAACACAACATCCCACCAGATGCGGGCGTCTTCACACAACATGTAGCTGGCATAGGCCAGTCTCTCATTCCCTTCCACCCTCATGAAATCTAGGATGGATGAAATCATATTCATCCACTGTTCTGCCCATAGTGGGTCTGGGCCACCCTCAAAGATGGAAGGATGCTACTTCCTGAACCTCTCGTACAAGGGTTCCAACCTATTTTCCATTGCAGGCTTGGCTAGCACTGGCGCCACAGTCTGTGGAACCTGTAACCCAATAGCCCAAGGAGGGGCCTGTTGCCTCAACTCTTGAATCTTATATTCTGTTCGTTGAAGTCTGGCTTCCATTTCAGCAAGCAACTATTGCCAATTCAGTGGGGAAGGTGGAGGATCCAGACCCTCGTTATCATCTTCAACCCTCTTGCCGTGGAGTTTAATCGATCGCCGAGGCATAACTGCAATATGCCTACAATCAATGACGCCGCACACCAGACATGATAACAACATCCAAAAATCCACCTCCCAATCCCATCAATCAGTCACAAGCAACACATCGCCCATAACATATAACAGTCAAGGAGGCCATGCCCTAGCATAATGCATATATAAACACATTCATCATTCTCTATCTATGAATTCAGGCAAACAGAGCAACTTAAACAAGTAGTTAAGCACATAGTTCATTAAACACAAACCAACCCTGAGTCGAGCTTGTCAATGGCAGCGAGCGTACATGTTCAATCGATCTTCAGGAACAATAAACCTTGGCACGCTTTGATACCAAGTTGTAACATCCTACTACCTTAGAGTCGTTACCATTAGCTCGCTAATCGACATTTTAAATTAAAAAGTGTGGTTAAACTGAAATAAAGACTCATTGATAGCATTGAATATAAAGATTTGGACATTCATTAAAATCATAAAAGTTATATATTTGGGATCCAAAAATACTGTTTAGAAAATGTATTACAACTCAAAAATATAAATACGGTCGACCTAAGAGACAAAGAAAATCATTACAATACATTTCCAGAAATAATCGTCGTCGTAGCAGCCAGGTAGGCTGAACATGTACGCGCCGCTCCACGCTCTCCAACTCATGGTTGGTCAACCTTTCCCTTGCCTTTACCTACACCATAGAGCACCCATGAGCTGAAGCCCAGCAAGAAAACTCAATGCAAAAGCATAACTCAATCCAATAATAAACAGCGTAAACAGGCAACAGACTAAACACATAGTGGCCTATGCCGACCCAGATTCTTTACCAGGCCCTGGGTTCGCAGTCTTCACCAAGAAGGTGAATACAACACCCTTGGAAGGTCTCGCCCTAGTGGCCTGCACTCAGCATGCTTGATGTCGATCTCGACCCCTTGTCGTACCCGGCCTTCGCCATTCTTGGCCTTCACCATTCCCAGCCTTCGCCGTTCATTCATAAACATGCATAACACAATATAGCATTCACAGATATTCATACATATATTAAACGCAATTAATAGGGCCATGCCCTGAAACACAGATAATAGAGTCATGCCCTGCTCTACGGACACAAACAGTTTTATTACCTGTGTCCTGAGCTGACAAGTTAATGTGATCCTGAGCATGATCCCCTAACCCGAGCTTTGACATCAAAACCTTTGTGATAACCTCAACCTTGAGATAATCCCCTAGCACAACAAGTCTCTAATTCCTCAGTTCCTTATCAAAATTTCCTCCAAAGCACATCAATTCTTCCAACACACCAAAGAGAGGGAGAGGGAGCCGAGTGAGAGAAAGATAATTCAGAGAGTTTTTTTTTTAATCTTTCCTTAGTTCTAGAGTCCTTATAGCTGCCTAGTGTTTAAGTTCAAGTTTATCCCCCAACTTCCAAAATGTCTAAAATACCCCCAAGTCTACCCTTAGCCACTTAATGTCTCAGAGGGCGATCTCGTCAATTGCCACATCTCGCTAAATTCTCGAGTGTCCCCATAAATCCTCATTTAATCCCAACATACTTAAACATCCACTAAATCACTACTCGTGACCCGGTAAATCCCGAACACCAACTATGCTCCCAAAATACCTCTAGGCTCCTCCCGAGCCGGGTACTCGACCCTGTTGTGACTAATTAGCTATTTCGCTCATTAGGACCGTCTCGGATCGTACATCGCAAATATATCACCACAATCTTGTGGTATCAAGCACAACATGCATATAATTCACATTTATGCCCTAAATAGGCCAAAATTACAAATATGCCCCTATTAACCAAATTAGGCCCACATGCATATTTCTTTCACCTAAACGTGAATTCCTAATCACATAATTATTTAATTCACTTATTAACATAATTAAATCAATTATTGCCCTCCCGACATGCTAATCAAGGCACTAAGCCTTATTAGCCAATTTGGGACGCTACAACTATAAGGGGGGGGGGGTGATTGTGACAGTCAGAATCCCATGATCCACAGGGGGGAAGATCGGGTAAAAGTTGTGTAATCCCACCTGGGGAAGGTCAAGTGTGATGATAATAAGACCTGTGTAGGTGTGGGACTACACATTTGAAGATGGCTTAAATGGATTGATGGGTACTACCTATTCCAACAAGATGCAATTTCTTTTCGGTAGCCCACCACTTGAGAACTTCAAAGTTAAGCGTGCTGGACCTGGAGTAGTCTCATGATGGGTGACCTCCTATGAAGTTTTCTCAGGAAGCATGCGAGTGAGGACAAAGCACATTGGAAAGCCTCGTGTTGGTTTGTAGGGCCAGTCGTCATTTTAGGATGCAGCCATAGTGACGTGGGTCGTTACACAAGCTCTCCTCTTATTCGACATGCGTCACGGTGAGCCCTAACAGGTGTTGCGGCTCAAATGACCCAACGACATCTACTTCTTCTTCCTGTTCATCAGAGTCATAGCGCCCCAAGAACAAGGCCGCATCTCGCCATGAAATCTCTATTTTTTCTCCATTTTCCTCAAGCCAAATCCCTCTAAAAACCTATCCCAACATAGCTAAAACTCAAAAGTAAAGCTCTCAATCAATTAAGTAGCTCGAAACCATCAAAACCCAAGTAAAAGCTTGGACAAAACCCCATCAAATTCCCAACTCACAATTGAGTATTTAAAACTCCAAAAACTTAACTAAAAACCAGAAAACAAAGAGATTTAGGGCTAGAAATTGCTACCTCTGTTGCGCCATTCGATGGTAAATATTTCCTTACGCAATCTCGAGCCTAAGCTAGCCTTGATTCTCCTTAAATTGCAAGAATTCTCAAGGAATTGAAAGAGGGAGAGTATGCTGTGAGAAAGAGTGTTGAGAGAGTTGTGTGAACATGTTTGAATGTTTGTGAGGTTTACTTTGACTCTAAGTATCCTTGAGCAAATCACGAGGCTCGGGGTACCCAAAACGTCCCAGAGGGAGAGTATGCTGATATTCCATCCTAATTTCACTAACTCTAAATATATCCTCGAATATTTATTCCCGTTACCCAATAGCCTGGTAATGTACTAGATACCCAATATACCCCTTGACTTACCCCGAGTCGGATATTAGGTCTTGTTGTGACTTTCCCGCTAACTTGCTCCCTAGCATTGTCTCGTGTCGAATTACCCAAATATATCCACATAATAATGTGTTCTCACACATATATCATATATATGCAAAATGTACCCATATAGAGCCAAATGATGAAAATTTCCCTTCTAATAAGAAATAGGCCCACATGCATATTTAATACACCTAAACATGCATATCTAGTCATATTACCATATAAATCACATAGTCAAATAATTACACGCATGTATATCACATAAACATATAATTTCCATAAATTGCCACCCTGAGTTGGTCATATTATCGAGGCTGAGAATTCAAAAGAAAAATAGCTTTGTCTTCCTCATCTACGTCCTTCAAGATTTTCCATATCTGAAACTAACTTAGTGAATTCATCTATATTTTCATCAATAGATTTATTCTAATCCATCTTGAAGCCATAAAACTTTTACTTCAAATAAATCCTATTTGGTAAAGCCTTTGTTATATACAATTGTTCTAACTTATCCCACATTTCACAAGCTGAAGTTTCTTTGATTACCTTTCTTAGAAATGAATCGCTCAAACTCAGAATAATTGTGTTCCTTGCCTTCTTGAGAATCTCAGCCTTGTTTTTAATTGAATCCTCCATCTTTGACTCACCTTTAAGAGCATCATCCGACCCGAGATTTTCCAAATGCACCATCATCTTTTTTCGCCATAGATTGAAATCGTTCATGCCATCAAATTTTTATACTTCAAATTTAGAGGTTGACATGATTGAAGGAGCTTCTGGCTAGGAAGTCTTCAACAGAGATTTCTTCTAGTAGAACCCACATTGTGACACAAAGAACTTTTCTTCTTTGAACCAAGAACTTCAATCTTCTAGTCGATTACACAAACCTGACTCTAATACCAATATGTTATGATTAAACCTAAAGACAGTAGATCACTACAACAATTATGCCCATATATTACATTAAAATATAACATATTTTAAAAAACGCTATTGTTTGACACGACTAAAAATTTTAGGCGGTAAATTATACACTTAGGTGCCAAATGAAATGAAAGACAAAAGCAAAAGAATCCCTAATAACCCTACGCCTCCTCTGTTTCTATCTCATGCTCTAATTTTCTCTCTCAGCAACTCTCTCGTTCAATCTTTCTTTCTTTCTCTTTGTTTGTTGCAGGTGTGTAACAAGGTGATGGGGTCAGCGGCTTGGGTCATGCCACGGTGCTTGTGGCGGTGGGTCTACGGCGTGGGTGCGGCGGTGCTTGAGCTCACGATCTCCGAGTAATATATATGTGCTCTTTTGGTGGCTGACCTTGCCATTCGTGGTGGACACAGTCTTCGTATGAGGGTATTAATTTTTTTACAGTGTTTAATTTTCATATGTTGTGTTGACGGTGAGAACTCGTCAACTAAGTTGAGTTGGAAAAATTATCAAATCTAGATCACTAATCGAAAAGCTGTAAAAACTTGAACAATAACTCAAGAACAATGATAGAACAATGATGAAGAATTCAATTTTTCATTCACACTCAAGCCTCTGCTACAGTAAAATTTCCAACCCCTTTTCAGGTGGTCTTAGAGTCCATTTTATAGTAGGCTCTAATGGCCTTAGGTACATAGTGGTCCAGGAGACCATAGGGTACATAAGTACTATGTCAGGGGAGTGGCTTCAGAGGTTGTGGTCGTACATCCAGCACAGGAGCAGGTGTCAAGATAATGCCTCCACCACTTGTCTGTACCCATGTCTGATGAGTGGTGGCAGGCGTAGTGGCGCAGGAGGTAGTGGTGTCGGCTCTGACCTATGGCCGTAGACGTACGGACCATGACTCTTACCCCAGCAGTCTCACTGGAACCGGTATCCGTACTCAGTACTAGGTCGTACAAATGTGTCCCATTCGACTCGTACTGGAGCCTCTAAGCATAGGGGTCTCAAGGTGTAAGGAATGGGACCTTGGGTATGTGTTATGGTCCCGACGTGAGGTGGAGATCTTGGATCCTTGGCACGAGATGCCTGAAGCCTCCCGAGGTCACTCATGAGTCCGGTTGATAGGCATGTGGCCTTGGTGGACGTTTAAGGATGCATGGCAAGACGTCCTCCTTGCGACCTCCTTGGTGACTCGACTCCCTAGCTGCTCACGAGGCCCCTCTCCTCTTATGAGGCCACGCGAGGCCATGCTTGGGCGAGGCCATGCGTGACGAGGCCATGAGAGGCCCTCCTTGGCGAGGCCATGCGAGGCCCTACTTGGCGAGGCCGTGCGGGGCCATACTTGGCGAGGCCATGCGAGGCCATACTGGGCGAGGCTATGCGAGGCCCTACTTGGCGAGGCCATGCGTGACGAGGCCATGCGAGGCCCTAATTGGCGAAGCCATGCGTGGCGAGGCCATGCGAGGCCCTACTTGGTGAGGCCATGCGTGGCGAGGCCATGCGAGGCCCTACTTGGCGAGGCCATGCGAGGCTCTACTTAGCGAGGCCATGTGTGGCGAGGCCGTGCGAGGCCCTACTTGGCGAGGCCATGCGAGGCCCTACTTGGCGAGGCCATTCGAGGCCCTACTTGGTGAGGCTACGCGAGGCCCTACTTGGCGAGGCCATGCGAGGCCCTACTTGGCGAGGCTACGCGAGGCCATATTACTTGGGCGAGGCCATGGGCGCGACGCCGAGAGGTTCCAGCGAGGCCACTTGATCACTTCGGCCTATGGCAAGGCGAGGCCATTTCGGCCTACGAGGCAAGGCCACCTGGGCCTATGGCGAGGCGGGGCCAATTGGTCACTTCGGCCTATGGCGAGGCGAGGCCACTTGGTCACTTCGGCCTATGGCGAGGCGAGGCCACTTGGTCACTTCGGCCTATGACGAGGCGAGGGCTCACGGGGGCACTCGGGTGCGCGCCTAAGGACGCGAGGCGGGGCCTCGCGTGGGCAGATGGGTGCGCGCATAAAGGCGCGAGGCTGAGCCTCGCGTGGGCACTTGGATGCGGGTCACTGATGGCTGCACGTCATGAGACCCTTGAGCCTTAGGCGGTACCCACTCAAGGCCAGGCTAGACCTTAGGTGAAATTTGAGCGTCTACACTTGCCCTCCAGTCTAGGAGAGGACCTTTAGGTGCTCTTGTAGACTATTCACCTTGATTCTTATAAATAGGCCTTCATGCATGGCCTAATATTTTCACCTTACTTCCTTGGCTTAGTGGTTTGGAGAACCCTTCTTTTTTCAAGAGGCAAGAGGTTCAATCCTCCACAACCCCATTTTTTCCACAGTTTCATTTTTTTTTATTTTTTCACTTCATTTCATTCATTTTTTTTATATGAGCTAGTTTTATGGTGTGTCTATTTTATGACTAACACATCTTTCTGGTTCATTCTTGCAAACGCGCATTTTCGACTCTTTGGTGCTTTTCGCTCCCCGACCTCCTTTGGACCCCAACTTCGCTCTCTTAATCGCTTGAGGTATATTTTCTTTCCTTCTCCCTTTTATATATATTTTTATCGGGTCCAAACTAGCAGTACTTGGGATGGGGTACATTAGTCTGAGCTTGTAGTGAGTTTGACCATATGCACGCCCCTCCTCTTTGTTTTTTTTTATATCCTGTAGTAGGCCATTTAGGGCGTTTGCATCTAGAGGTATTAAGCTTATTCCTTTGTGTTTTGTAGCCTTCCCCTCGTTTATACGTGAGCCCCTTTTTGCTATTGGGACGTGGTTTCATGGCCAGTGACGACCCGTCCGACATACCCCCAAGGGCTGAGTTTATTGACCTGTCCTCAGACTCAGAGTCCCCTGAGGACAGCCCTCACTAGGACTATGACTCCTTATGGCAAGCCCTCATCCGCCACCTTGAGTGCATGGCCGAACTTAGGCGTAAAATTTGGGTGGTGGAGAGCGAAATTGACTCGGTGTCGAGAGGAGATGGAGGACCTTCACCCCCAGACCTTAGTAACCATATAGCGCGTCCTAGGACGACCCTTTTTGAATTGCGGCGGGAGTTAGAATTTATGGAGGGACACCTTCCGCCAGAACCTCCCACTCCCTTCTCGCCTGATGACGGTCATGGGGCTGCTGGCTCCTCTCCCCAGCCCCTAGTCTCAGTTTATCCTAGCTTAGTGCTTCCGCCATCGCTCCCTCGATGGAAAACTCTTGCTAGGAAGAAGAAATGGAGGGTTAAGTGTTCTGCCTCTTCCTCACATCTTTCTTTTGATTTTGCAGATATGCCGAAAGCATGCAGATAGGTGTCCCTCCAGGAAGAGGACGACGCCCCTCTACTGGCGTCCAGTCTAGTGTCACATGTGTCTCCGAACAAATTGAAGGAGATCGTGAAGCACTACCGTGTTGCTCCAGAATACGCCCTGTATGCTCCTCAGGAGGCCTGTCGGGCCGACCGCCCTGAGAAGGGTTTTGTGGCTTTGAGTGAGCAGATTTTGAAGGCAGGTGGCACCATTCCTTTGCACCCGTTTTTCGTGGCGATTCTCAACTACTTCGACTTGGCCCCTCTTCAACTGTCACCCAACAGTTGGTTGACTTTAAGTTGCCTTTTCATTTGGTTCAAGGGAAACGTCAAACGCGCCCCGACGACGCAAGAGGTGCATTCCTTGTATAACCTCATGGTAGTGCACAAGTCCAAGGGCTTTTACTACCTGCAGAAGGCCAACAACGAGCTCCCCTTGATAGAGGGCTCAGTGTCCAACACAGGGCCTTGGAAACAAGACTTTTTCTGGGTAGAGGGTCCTCTCTTTGTTCGTGAAGACTTTCTCGTCGGCCCTAGTAAGTACCCTGGTCTTTCTTTTCTTCTTATTAGAACTTATTGTTTTGCACTCTTGCTCGTACTGACATTGGTGTGGATCATGCAGGGCAATTTGCTGATCCTTCGGTCATTGGGCCGGAGGCGGAGGCCATAAACAACCTCATTAATGCAGACTCCGCCCTGAAGAAGGCGGCGGTCCTATTTACTGTGGCGAACCTCAACCGCCACCAGCTGTCCCCGGTCTCTGACCCCAAGCTCCTGTGGTCAGTTACTGGGTCTAAGAAGGCTATGGCTATGGCGGCTGAGCCGTCCCTACACGACGGTGAGGACGAGGAGGAGATGGAGGATGCCCTCCTCGAATGTGGTGGATCTCATCAGCGCCCCCTGTCCCCCGGGGGATGCCCCCCCTATGGCTCCCATGAACAGGACATGGCCTTTCAATCTCTGGACCCGCAGGCCACAGCGGGATGTTACGCTCCCCCTGGCCTTGATGGCTGTGATGCCTTCCTTCAGGTCCCTCATGACATTGGCTCACCGGGGGCTGATTTCATCAACCTTGCGGAGGCCCCCTCTAATCTACCAGGGTCTCAGTTTTTCTCCTTCCCTGTGCCCCCTCTTGCTTCGGCGAGCGGGTCGTCCATCCCTGTCCAACAAGATGCTCCTAGTATGGAGGTGGAGCCTTGGGTGACTAGGATGGCCTCATCTTATGAGCAGCGTTACATTCAAATTGCCTCGGCCCTCCCTGTCTCTGACTGGAGGGGTCTAGGGAATGTGACTCAACCAGACCTTGGGGACACCCTAAGGAGCGCCGCGGCCTGGGTGAGTTCTTGCACCTTGCGTCGATTAGTATTATGTATAGATGTACATGTGTTTTTCTTTTTGTTACTTATTGCTGATGCCATTGACTTTTTTGTGCAGATCTACACTGTGTCTCTTCGGTATGCCGACACGTCTAGCACCCTCTCCGCATCTACTGCTGAGAGGGACTATCTTATAGCTCGGGCCCAGGAGCTCGAAAATGAGCTTAACAAGACCAAGGTCAAGTTGTCGAAGGCCCGGACTAAGTCTGTAACGACCCGGATTTTCAAGACTCGATAATGCGGAAATATAAATGTTTTCATTTAACAAAATGTCTCAAAAACCCATAGAAATTTTTTTTTTTAAAAAGTCGTATGGCCATACTTAACATTTAGTTACAAACATGTTTTACAAAGATTAGAGTGAGCCTAGTTTAGGAAAATTACACAACATTTCCAAAAATAAAAAGGCTTCCCAAAAGGTCGGTCCACATGTACATTTGCAAGGAAGACTCCAGCGCTCACTGCTCTGCCTTGCCCTTGTTCTTACCTACAACATGAAACAACTAGGTAAGCGAAAATGCTTAGTAAGATCAACTTCCAAACAAAGCAGATAGAGAAATAGGGATCCGGACCCATCCGGACCCTACACAATCAATTTCAAGAATGCTAAAGCGTCCTGGCAAACTTATGGTCATGCCTGATAACCAAGGATAAATTAATTCGTAACTAGATAAAAATCCTGCACTCAGAAAAATCCCAGAACAAGCAGATATATTATATCACAACTATATCTTATCAACAATTATATCCCTGCATTCAGAAAATCCCAGAGCAAGCAGATATATTATATCACAACTATATCTTATCAACAATTATATCCCTGCACTCAGAAAATCCCAGAGCAAGCAGATATATTATATCACAACTATATCTTATCAACAATTATATCCCTGCACTCAGAAAATCCCAGAGCAAGCAGATATATTATATCACCAAATAATTCGAGACCAACGCTCGACAATTTCCAACAATTCATGCGTAACGCGCCCTCCAACATAATTGCTAATCTGTAAAAGAGAACTGAGTCCCCACACTAAGATCTAGCCAATAAATATTCTCATCAAGGGTAACTATAGTGTTACTTAGGGCATCGCTACATATTCAAGAGTGTAATCCAATTTACACGGTTTTATGGAGACTTCTATGTTAATCAGTGGTGCTGGTGAGCAGCTGCCCCTAGGGTGTTCAACCGCACTCTATCTTGGCAACCCCTAGTATCTCTAGGCACTCTCACGGAATGGCCAATATTCACGGCTGCTATCCGGGAATAACTTATCAGAGCACTTGCTCGGATTCTAACCGTCCAATGATTAAGTAAGCATGAGGGCCCCTAGGTCCCATTTATCTTGGCGCCCCTAGGTTTAACCAGCTTATCCTCATCTCATGGCCACTCGTCTCGGTAATGAACCGGACATAAATAAAATCAAGCAGTGTGACGGGGATCAACCGTCTAGGATATGACGGACTTCTACCGTTCATATTTTCTAAATCAGCACTCACTAGACTAACGTCTCTAAGCAACTTTCTATGACAGCCTATGTATATGCATGTATCCCTATACTAACATACAAGACAATAATCATTTCATGTTGCAGCCATACAATATAAGTTGACTTACTTGGAGTCCTTAGCGCTCAGCAAGTTTTCACCCTCCAACGTTTAGTCCAGTTACGCTTAGCCAATACTGTAGTTATCCATACAGTATACTCGGATTAATTATGGCACTCATAATTCATTATTATTATTTTGGGCAGTTTGGTCATTTTAATAAAAGTCATTTGTAAGGATTTACAATCCTTATTTGGTTTTAAACTTATTAAGGAAAGTTATACAAAATATTCGAGACTAAACCCTAAGTCTCGGGGAGACCTATCCTAAGGTCTCGATACCTAGGCTCGGGTATCACAATGGTATTTCCCCACAACCCGCTAAAAATCTTATTCTTTCAAGATATTGCTATTAACCCACACTTTCGACTAGTCGGTTAAAATATGTAAGATTTTAGCCGGTATTATATCCAGAAAATACAAATAAATTCCTTAATTTTTTTTAAAGAAAATAAACTCTTTAAATTTTCCTTTTATTTTTCTTAAGGTTTTAATATCTAAAAATCGATTTAAGAAAATTGCCTAATTTGTCTTAATTAGGAAAACCGTTATAAATTTCTCATCTTGACTAATTAATTTTCCAAAAGCAATTAATTAATTTTTACTTACTAGAAAAATAATTCATTTAATTATTTTCTCAAAATATAGGGTTTTAAAGCCTCTTTTAATTTATTAACTAGTAATAAATTAAATCTCTTATTTTTAGAAAGAATAAAAACTCTTTAATAAAAATAATTCATTTAAACTCAAAGGGGTAATTTTAGTGAAAATATGATTTCAAGACTTACCAATTTATATCTTGAAATAAGCAAAATTTTACTTTTTACCTTATGTTCCAAAATCTCATTTTTACACTAAGTGTGAAAAACCTATTTTTCACATTTTTAACTACATATTTCGTTAGTTCATAACTTGAAATTTACTTACCCAATTGTTACCAAAATTTCCCAATTCCATTTTTGTTATGCCATTTAGGTCTTTGTAAAATCTTAGGTCAAAATGAGCATTTTTGATTGGTGAAATCATTTTCCAACAATGAGGTAAAAATGACCTTATTTTCAAGTCCTTATTTTTTCCAAACTTTGACAGTTAATAACTTTCAAACCGTTCAATATTTTCTTACCAAATTTTACAGTGGAATAATAGGTTATGCCAGTAATATGTCCAAAAATTTTTAGAAAAAACTGGGTTCATTTTCCCTATACAGTGGCTGTCCAAACTTGGTTCCGAAAATAAGAATACGAAAAAACAGTTTTTTACCTAATCTTTGAAATAGCATAACTTACTCATTTCTAAACATTTTTTTGTGTTTCAAAAGCTCAATTTTATGTACTCAATCTCAACAACATCACAGTACAATTTAATTTTACAAAAACAATATACAGTGGCTGCTTGACCCCTTGGAAGTCACAGCTCAAAACATGTTTTGTTTTAGGGTATCCTACAAAACCCTTGGGGGTTTTGGTTCCCATTTTCAAAAATCAATACACATGCATCATAAAAATTATTAAACAACTACCATAACCTTATTACATCATCAACAAGAAACTCTAAGCATTAGATATACAAAATAATGCTTAAAACTAAAAACCCTACAACAAAATCATCAAAAGTAAACTTTTTACCTCTTTGGTGTTCTTGCTTAAGGTTTGGACCTTCCTATAAGCTTTGACTCCTTCAAAACCTTTCAAAAACCCTAACAAACTTCCCCCAACAACATAGTCAATTAGCTATTTGAAACTCTATGCTTAAAACTTTACAAAAGCCTAGATTAGTGAAAGTTTACTTTAGGGAAAATACTTCCTAGACCAAGACTTAGCCTCAAAGTTTCCTTGGTGTTCTTGGGCTTGAAAAATGGAGAGAACACTTTGAGAGGTCTCCAAAAATCAGATGAGTGAATGAGAGAGGGAGAGTGATCGGTTCTTAGTGTGGGAATTGCTCACAAAACTCATCAAAATATCACAAAGCACTTAAGTGCTTTTCTACCCACTTGCCCACTTGACTTCTTCATTAAATGGGAGTTAAACTTTATAACATTTGGGTTCACACCACTCTAAAGTAGCACATGGCCGGCCAACCCTTGCTATATATATGATCATTTCAATTTTTTTTTATTTTTATTTTTTATATAAAGGTTATTAATGTTTCATAAGAAGAAAAGTCCAAATTGACTTTTGACACATTTTTTCACTCTTATTAAGTTTTAATCACCAAACTTAAAATTAATTAATTAAATTAAATGTCTCTCACATTTAATTTAATTAATCACATAATAAAATTTAACCTAAGGTCCATTCATGGAATAAAATTCCCCATTTCGGCAGAATTAGGCATTTAACACAAAATGCCCTAAAATTTCCATTTTCTTTTAGGTTTATTATTTTTGACCAACCTTTAACTTTTATGAATGTATTTTATGCCCAAAATATAATTGCCATGATTTTTCGTTTTATTTTCCGAGATTTTTACCCGATCAGGGTTTTTGTGTCGGTCCAGGACCGAAAGTCTTATCTTGACTTTTAAAATCACAAAATTCATATTTTGGCTAGCAATAACTCATGGAATACTTACAAACAAAATATAATATTATTTAAAATAATATTCTTAACCCAGGGGAAAAATACCGACCCGAGTCGTTTAAAGGTACCCGAAAACGTAGGACGTTACAAAGTCTGCCAACTTGCTCTCAAAGAGGGAGAAAGCGAAGGCCAAGATCAAGGAGCTAAAGGGCAAGGCTAGACGCTTGGAGCGCGAGCTCCAGGGGGCCAAGGTCACTGCGGCTGCGTCGCAGGAGAGGGTTACTCAAATGGAGACCGAAGTCGAGGCCCTTAGGGCCGAACTACAGTCAGCGCAGGAGAGGAACGCCTCCTTAGAGGCGGAGAGGGCTTTCTTGGAGGCAGCGAGGGCTTCTTGGGAGGCGGAGAGGGCTTCCTTGGAGGCGAAGAGGATCACCACCGAGCGCAGGTCTATAGATCGTGCTCTTTACAATGTGTGGAGGCAGGATCCCAACTTCGACTTCTCCTCTTTTGGCGAATAGGCCGTTGCCCAAGCGGCCTTGTGGAGTGCCCACCATAGGAGGCCTTGAAGTAGTCTTGCTTTTTTTTTTTTTTACTTTTAACTTTGTAATATCATTATCACTGCTACTTTTCTTTTGGTAACTCTTGTACTATCTTAAGAACTCTTTTTTCTAATGTATAAATACATGTGTTGCTGTTTATTTCTTGTTCTACTGCATTTGAGGCCCTTTTAAGCCTGCATGATGGGGTTTGGTTGGTTCCCCTCTTTTACTTACCAGGCTGGAGGTCCTTTGGAGCCCATATGAGAGGGTTCACTGAGACCTCTTTTGGTGCCTCTTGGTTGCTTCTATAAGGATATTTTGACCCCTTGGGTCCTAGTTATCCTTTTATGTTTTTCTTGCGCGCGCTTATTATTTCTTTGCGAGAAGCGTCCTTCTCGTCGTTATTCATAGTACTATTTTTGCAAGGGTCTCCTTTGGGACCCTTTTTGGCTAGGCAGCTTGGTGGCCGCTCTAGGCTTATTATTATTATCGTCACCATATATTTTTTTGTAAGTCCCTTTGGCCTCCCTTGGTGTTCACAAGGGTAGCTAATCCTTGTGATCCCAAGGGATGCCTTGTGAGGACTTCGTTTAAGGCCCTAGTATAAGGGTTCCCTTTGTTTTTGGGTCACTTCCTCCTAATGGAGGGCCCTTTTTAGGATCCTCTTGGTAGAGGGTCCCCTTTTTTTTTTTTAGGGGCCTCCTCTTTAGAAGGGCTAGGGGTCCTCTTGGTAGAGGGTCCCTTTTAGGGGCCTCCTTTTTAGAATGGCTTTTAGAAGGGCTAGGGGTCCTTTTTAGGACCCTTCGTTAGAGGGCCCTTTTTAGGTTCCCTTTGCTAGGCGCATGCTGTCGGCTCCTATCCTGCCCCCCAAGTGTCTGGTGAAATTTATTTCGGCAGACACTTTGGCTGATGCCCACGTAGCGAAGGAAAATAACACAAGAGGTTGCAAGCAGTTTCTCCCATAACATGCAGTTTCAATCATCGCATTCATAATAAACAGTCTCATACAGATAGTTGCAACGGTACATATAAGGTTTTTATAGAAAAAAAAAATAAAAAGACTCACACCTACTCAGGAGGCTATCTAAGTAACCTCTTTGATTTCTCCCTATCACATCAAGACAGTGTGCAAGACTTGTTCTTTTACCATCGGATGTGGGCGCCTTATTGGTAGTACTTCCTCAGGTGCTCCGCGTTCCATGCTTAGGGTATGACGGTGTCGTCCATGCGCGCCAGCTTGTAAGTGTTCGGGGGTACGCACTGAGCAACCTGGTAGGGCCCCTCCAAATTCGCCCCCAGCACTCCTGGGCCTGGGTCTCGTGTGTTAGGGAGTACCTTCCTTAGCACCAAGTCGCCAACTCTGAAAGTTCTCTCTCGCACCCTCGAATTGTAGTACCTTGCGGCGCGCTGCTGGTATACCGCCACCCTCATTTGTGCTTTTTCTCTCATCTCTTCAGGCATGTCTAAGCTTTCGGTCAAGGCTACACGGTTGGCCTCGTCTCCATATGCCTGTACCATGTGGGACTCAACTCGCACCTCAACCGGGAGCATGGCCTCGCACCCATAGGCCAAGGAGAATGGGGACTCCCCAGTAGTTGTGCGTGGGGTGGTTCTGTAAGCCCACAACACATTTGGTAGATCATCTACCCAGGCTCCCTTCATTTTCTCTAGCATTGTCTTCAAGTTCTTCTTAAGGACCCTGTTTATGGCCTCCACTTGTCCATTGGCCTGAGGGTGCACAACTGCGGAGAAACTCCTCCTTATGCCCCTTTCCATACAATATTCATCGAAAGCTCCCCCCTCGAACTGGGTACCATTGTCAGAAATAATTTTGTAGGGAACTCCATATCTACAAACAATGGATTTGTTGAAGAAAGAGGTGATGTGCTTGGCGGTTATCTTCACAAGGGGTTCTGCTTCTACCCACTTAGTGAAATAGTCCACTGCCACCACCGCGTATTTCGCTCCACCCTTGCCTGTAGGAAGGGTGCCGATCAAGTCTATCCCCCAGATAGCGAAGGGCCAGGGGCTGGTCATGCTGGTCAGTTCATTTGGGGGTCTCCGAGGGTAGTTGGCGTGCCTCTGGCATTTGTCGCATTTCGTGGCAAAGTCATGCGCATCTCTCTCCATGGAGGGCTAGTAGTATCCTTGTCTCATGGCCTTCCTGGCTGTGGAGGGTCCGCTCTCGTGGTTGCCGTACTCTCCCTCATGTATCTCTTGTAACACTTTCAGCGCTTCCTCTTCTTCTACACACCGCAGGAGTGGCATTGAGAATCCTCTTTTGTAAAGGACCCCATCTACCATGGTGTATCTTGCGGCTCTGCACACCAACCTCCGAGACTCATTTTTGTCTGCAGGCAAGGTTCTTTCTTCCAGGTACCTCTTGATTGGCTCGGTGCATGATTCCCTTGGGACACTAATCATGTGCACATTCGCGCCTTCGATGCTGGGCTTGGGTAAGTACTACACAGGTATTGACTCCAAGATATCACCATCCTTGGTAGACGCCAGCTTTGCGAGTGCATCGGCATGGGTATTCTTTTCTCTGGGGATTTGCTCTATGTTATATGCCACCAACTGTCCCAGATAGCCCTTCACCTTCTCCAAGTAGGCTGCCATCTTGGGTCCCCTCGCCTGGTACCCCCCCTTTACTTGACATATTACCAATTGAGAGTCACTGAAGATATGAAGGCGCGTCACTCTCAGTTCCTGGGCTAAACGCAGGCCAGCTAGGAGCGCTTCGTACTCTGCCTCATTATTGGAGGCCTCAAACCCAAATCGGATTGCGCAATACATTCTGTGTCCCTCAGGCCCAGTCATCATGATGCCCGCTTCTGATCCTCCTTCATTCGATGCCCCATCAACATGCAAACTCTACTCCTCTAAACCTCCTAGCTCTTCCTCCATAACAGGCTGCTCCCCTTCTTCATTCCTTCCTTCATTCGGCTGATGGGTGAGCTCTACTATAAAATCTGCCAGCACCTGTCCATTGATGGAAGCCCTTGGGGTGTATACAATGTCAAATTGACTCAGCTCGATCGACCATTTCATCAACCTTCCTGAGGTCTCAGGTTTATGCAAGACCTGCCTCAAAGGACTATCTGTCAGGACTTCAATTGTATGTGCATGAAAGTAAGGCCTCAACTTCCTCGAAGCCACTACTAATGCATAGGCCAATTTTTCGATCTCCGGATACTAGTTCTCCGTGTCTACCAAACGCTTGCTGATATAGTATACGGGTTGTTGCTGCTTCTTCTCTCCTTTAACCAAGGCTGTGCTGATGGCATGCTCAGACACTGCCAAGTACAGGTACAGCTTCTCACTCTTCTCTGGCTTTGCCAACAGGGGTGGCTTCCCCAGATGCTCTTTCAGCTTGACAAATGCTTCCTCACATTTTTCATCCCAAGTGAACTTTTTGCTCCCTTTGAGGATGTCAAAGAATGGGAGGCACTTTTCGGTGGACCTTGAGATAAACATATTAAGGGCCGCCACCCTTCCCGTTAGGCACTGCACCTCCTTCTTATTCTTTGGCGAGCTCATCTCTATTAGTGCCCTTATCTTGTCAGGATTGGCCTCGATGCCTCTGGAATTGACCATGAAGCCCAAGAATTTTCCTGAGGATACCCGGAAGGTGCACTTGACTGGATTTAACTTCATCCGGTATTTCCTGAGCGTGTCAAACATCTCACCAAGGTCTTTGTTGAGCTCTGCTGCTTCTTTGGTCTTCACTAACATGTCATCCACATACACCTCCATATTCCTTCCTATCTGGTTGGCGAACATTTTATTCACCAACCTCTGATAGGTGGCTCCCGCATTTTTGAGCCCGAAGGGCATCACCTTGTAACAGTAGAGCCCTTTGTCTGTGATGAATGACGTGTGCTCTTCATCTGCCGGGTTCATTGGGATTTGGTTGTATCCTGAGTAGGCGTCCATGAAACTCAGTAACTCATGTCCTGCCGTCGCATCTACTAGCTGATCTATCCTGGGAAGTGGGAAGCTGTCCTTAGGACAAGCTTTATTCAAGTTCGTGAAATCGACGCAAGTTCTCCATTTCCCATTCGGCTTCGGCACGAGTACTGGGTTCGATACCCACACAGGGTAGAAAGACTCACGGATGAACCCGTTGGCCTTCAGCTTGTCAACCTCCTCCTTTAATGCTGCGTATCTTGTTGGGTCTAGCGCCCACCTCTTTTGCCTGACGGGCCTTGCTTCTGGGGAGATATTCAGGTGGTGGCACATCACACTGGGGTCTATGCCCACCATGTCCTCATGACTACATGCAAACACGTCTAGATTATCTTTCAAAAATTTCATCAACTCCTCCTTCACGTCACCTTGCAGGCTTCTCCCTATCTTCAATTTCCTTAGGGGTTCCTCCGTCACCGTAACCTCCTCTACTTCTTCTACTGGTTCTGCTCTTGATTCATCCACGACCCGAGGGTCCAGCTCCTGCGGACCTCCCATGGGCATACATAGCGCTTCATGTATCACCATGGCCATTGGCTCCCGCGGTTTCGCAGGCGCGCGGAGTGAGGTGTTGTAGCACTCCCTCGCCTCCTTCTGTTCCCCCTTCATAATAACGACCCCTCTTGGAGTTGGGAACTTGACAACCAAGTGATATATTGAAGTTATGGCTTTCAATTCTCTTAGGGAGGGTCTCCCCAATACCGCGTTGAAAGCTGATGCACAATCTACTACAACAAAGTTAGACATAACTGTGGTCTGTCGGGGTTGCTCCCCCATGGTAAGTGTCAATTCGATCATTCCAAGGGGTTGCACTGAGTCCCCTGTGAATCCGTATAGGGACGACTGGCAGGGCTTTAGATGATGAATGCCCAGTCCCATCTTTTCCAAAGCAGGGCGATATAGGATGTCTACCGAGCTCCCGTTGTCCACTAGGACTCGATGCACACGCATATTTGCCAATTGAACTGTCAGCACCAGCGGATCATTGTGGGGAAAGTGTACCCCCCGTGCGTCCTCCTCAGTGAACGTTATCGAGTCGTTTTCACCCTTGAAACTTTTTGGGGGTCGCTGATCTAAACTCATGACGCAGGGAGGCGGACTTCGCCGAGCCTCTCTTGCATATCTATCTCGCCCCTTCCTAGAGTCTCCCCCAAATCCTGGGCCTCCAAAAATGGTTCGGACCTCCCCCTGTATTTCTGGGGCTCGCTCTTGTGCCTGGGGTGCCGCAGGCTCGTCCTCTGGCCTTTTCCTTTCTCTCCTGACATAGCGGCCCAGGTGTCCCCGGCGGATGAGCTCCTCAATTTCCTCCTTCAGATGGATACACTCTGCCGTGGTGTGTCCGATGTCCTTGTGGTATTGGCAGTATCTACTGGGGTCCCTTTTGGACCGATCCTTTCTCATTGGTGGGGGCTTTTTGAAGGGCACTCGATCTTCGTTGGTGATGTAAATATGCTCCCTGGTATCTGTGAGGTTCGTATAGTAAGTATAAGCCGCTTGCCTATGATCACCCCCTCGTTTGGTTTTCCTTTGCTGGTCATCTCTTGACCCATCGTACGTCCTTTTCTTCTTCGCTACATTCGATCCGTCGTTAGTTGGGGGCTTCGCGTGGGGCTCCTCCTTCCCCGCCTTTAGGTTTGCGTGGCCATCCTCCACACAGATGTACTTCTGCGCTCTCTCATAGAAGTCATCTAAGTCGATGACTTCCCTCTTCAACATGTTGTCCCACAACTTGCTTCCTGAGAGCACTCCAGCGGTAATGGCCATTTTTAACTCTCGACGCGTTAGGCTCCCCTCTTTTGCGGCCTCCATATTGAATTGGTGAATGTAGCTCTTCATGCTCTCATTCTCCCCTTGCTTCACGTTGGCCAGGCTGGTACCTGGCATCGTGTAGTCCCGCACGGCATGGTGCTGTTGGAGGAATTCGTTAGAAAACTGCTGCCAGGACCTGATGGACCCCGACCTTAGTCTTTTGAACCATTTGTAGGCGGGTCCTTTCAGAGTAACAGCGAAGCAATGGCACCTGGCACCACTTCCGATCCCCCTCAGTTTCATCAGATCATTAAACGCATCCAGGTGGTATTTCAGATCCGTGTTCCCTTCGTAAGGGGTCATATTGGGCTCCTTAAAATTGGTAGGGAGTCGGATTGCATGAATTTCTCTCACAAAGGGCGACTCATGGTCGAAGTCCTCCTCAAAGGCCTGGCCGCCTGACGCGGTGACGATCTTGCTCCGCAGGCTCCTCATCTTCGTGTCTAGGTCCTGCCTCCTCTTGCTGAGAGTGTCCCTTAAAGCGGACGGGCTAAGATCCGCCTTTCCCTTGCCTCCTCGAGGCACCACAGGGGGCGTGGTCCCTTTGCCCGCCCTCTTCTTATTGAGCTCCTCCCGCAAGTCTGAGGGTGCTCTTTTAGAGGTGACCTCGTCCTCATTGCGAGGGGCAGCGTTGGTCCTCGGCGCTGGCTTCTGGGCCTGCTTAGGCGGTTCGGGGTGATCACGTTGCTTCGTTCGGGGGGTGTTACTGGTTGAATGTCGGGTTCTCCCATCATCTACCGGTACAGTGGTATCCACCCATCCTTGCCCTTCTCCTTCCTCTTAGGCAAGGTTACGCTTGACTTACCCTGCAGCAGGCCGTTCAGGACCTCTTGCATGTTTTCCAAGGTGGTTTCCAACCTTTGGTTCTTACGGTGGAGCTCACGTATTTCCTCTTCATAAAACCGGGATTTCGAACTCGAGCTCACGGAGTGGACCCGGGGGTGCTTATCATGCCTACGGGCAGAAGGGCCCAGGTCTTGCCGGCCGGAGTTCGGTGCCTGCGGTGGTTTTGGAGGAGGGAACTCGTCAGCGTTTACCGGTGGTGCTCTTGGAGGACTTCCTCCAGATGGAGCGGCTGGTGAAGAGGCCACCCTATCACCTCCGTGAACCTCAGGATCTTTCGGGGGCTCCACGTCTCTGGGTGGAGGAGCGTCCTTCATGGAGGCCTTCAGCTGGACTCCGTTTAGGTGAACCTCTACCTCCCGTGGCTCCCTCAGTCGCTTTGAGCGTCTTGGCATCTTCTTCTTGCCGGAAACAATGGTGGAACAGTAGCTTGAAACTAACGTTCCCACAGACGGCGCCAAACTGTTGACGGTGAGAACTCGTCAACTAAGTTGAGTTGGAAAAATTATCAAATCTAGACCACTAATCGGAAAGCTGTAAAAACTTGAACAATAACTCAAGAACAATGATGAAGAATTCAGTTTTTCATTCACACTCAAGCCTCTGCTACAGTAAAATTTCCAACCCCTTTTTAGGTGGTCTTAGAGTCCATTTTATAGTAGGCTCTAATGGCCTTAGGTACATAGTGGTCCAGGAGACCATAGGGTACATAAGTACTATGTCAGGGGAGTGGCTTCAGAGGTTGTGGTTGTACATCCAGCACAGGAGCAGGTGTCAAGAGAATGCCTCCACTACTTGTCTGTACCCATGTCTGATGAGTGGTGGCAGGCGTAGTGGCGCAGGAGGTAGTGGTGTCGGCTCTGACCTATGGCCGTAGACGTACGGACCATGACTCTTACCCCAGCAGTCTCACTGGCACTGGTATCCGTACTCAGTACTAGGTCGTACAAATGTGTCCCATTCGACTCGTACTGGAGCCTCTAAGCATAGGGGTCTCAAGGTGTAAGGAATGGGACCTTGGGTATGTGTTATGGTCCCGGCGTGAGGTGGAGATCTTGGATCCTTGGCACGAGATGCCTGAAGCCTCCCGAGGTCACTCATGAGTTCGGTTAATAGGCATGTGGCCTTGGCGGACGTCTAAGGATGCGTGGCGAGACGCCCTCCTTGCGACCTCCTTGGTGACTCGACTCCCTAGCTGCTCACGAGGCCCCTCTCCTCTTATGAGGCCACGCGAGGCCATGCTTGGGCGAGGCCATGCGAGGCCCTCCTTGGCGAGGCCATGCGAGGCCCTACTTGGCGAGGCCATGCGTGGCGAGGCCGTGCGGGGCCATACTTGGCGAGACCATGCGAGGCCATACTGTACGAGGCTACGCGAGGTCCTACTTGGCGAGGCCATGCATGACGAGGCCATGCGAGGCCCTACTTGGCAAGGCCATGCGTGGCGAGGCTGTGAGGGGCCATACTTGGCGAGGCCATACTGGGCGAGGCTACGCGAGGCCCTACTTGGCGAGGCCATGCGTGATGAGGCCATGCGAGGCCCTACTTGGCGAGGCCATGCGTGGCGAGGCCCTACTTGGCGAGGCGAGGCCCTACTTGGCGAGGCTACGCGAGGCCATATTACTTGGGCGAGGCCATGGGCGTGACACCGAGAGGTTCCAGCGAGGCCACTTGATCACTTCGGCTTATGGCAAGGCGAGGCCATTTCGGCCTACGAGGCGAGACCACCTGGGCCTATGGTGAGGCGGGGCCACTTGGTCACTTCGGCCTATGGTGAGGCGAGGCCACTTGGTCACTTCGGCCTATGGCCAGGCGAGGCCACTTGGTCACTTCGGCCTATGGTGAGGCGAGGGCTCACAGGGGCACTCAGGTGCGCGCCTAAGGACGCGAGGCGGGGCCTCGCGTGGTCAGATGGGTGCGCGCATAAGGGCGCGAGGCGGAGCCTCGCGTGGGCACTTGGATGCGGGTCACTGATGGCTGCGCGTCATGTGACCCTTGAGCCTTAGGCGGTACCCACTCAAGGCCAGGCCAGACCTTAGGTGAAATTTGAGCGTCTACATGTTGTTTACCACATCAAATGTTTGTTCTTGAATCTAGGTATATCTTCTTTTTGAATCTTGTTATTATCTGTGGATTTCTTTTTGATTCTCGGTATATCTGTTCTTTCGTGGTTCTCAATTTGGGGTTATATATATTATCATGTTTGACTGAGAAAGTTGAAAATATATGTTGGGTCGACTAGTTCTAGCTTTGGAAAAAAAATTAAGGTTTAATAAATGCCTCTTCTTTTTTGTGAGCATTAGAATTTCGGGTGTAAGTTTTCTTTTTCTCCCATAAAGACTTCAACTTTTGTGGGTATTTTTTAAAAACAAATAAAAATAAATGCCTCTTCTCTCCCTAATGCCGAGCATATGCAATCCCTCACGATGGCTCCATTTCTGTTCCAAACCCGCTCATTTATGTTATTAGACCCAAATGCTTGATCTGAAACCCAAACTGTCACTGTTCATTTTCCAAGCCACCGCCTCTGTGTTTGCAGATCTATTTTATATTGCTATTTTGGCACAGTTGGCCAGAAACAGATATATGTATGCATATCATAATAATTAGTGTCAATCTCTCTTTCATTTCATATATGTATTGACTTTTTGCCTGATTTATTAGATAGTAAAGCACCTGACGATTTGACTTAACATTGGCAAATTTTTCTACAAATATACTTGTCTCATAATTAGATCTTGTAACGCCCTACTTCTTTAGAGCCGTTACTAAGTGAGTTTTAAAACGAAAAATGTGCAATGAACTCGCTAACCGAGGTTTTTAAAACAAAAGTGTGACTAAGCAAAAGTTAAGGCTGTAATCTTTAAAAATGCCTTGTTTCATTGAAAACTTATAGTATTTAACATTTGGGATCCCAAAATAAGGTTTGAAAACTATTTACAACTTAAAATAAGTTTACAATCGATTAATTATTAAAATCACAGATTATTACAGCCATTTCTCAAATAAACCCCCAACCAAAGCAGTCGGGCAGGCCAAACATGTACGCGTCGCTTCACGCTCTCCGTACTCATGGCTGGTTGACTCAATCTTTGCCCTTACCTGCAACACAGAGCACCCGTGAGCCGAAGCCCAGAAATAAAACTCATACAGTACATAACATATGCGATTTATATAGTTAACATATCAGATAATCCACAGATAAACAAGTATTCCATAAGACTAAACAAACACGGCCATGCCGTCCCAGAGGCATTACCAAAGCCTGGGGTCTCGGTTCTCACCGTAAGGATATCCCCTGTATCCATTGGGGTCCCACCCTGTCTACAAGCACTTCACGCACTAAGTGTTACTTCCGGCCCCACTGCCGTTCTCGGCCTTTCGCCATTCTCGGTTCCCTTGCCGTTCTCGGCTCCTTGCCATTTCGGCTCTTTTGCCGTTCCCGGCTCCGTTGCCGTTCCCGGCTCCTTTGCCATTCATTCTTACTATAATCACAAATAGCATAACTCAAATAACATTCAAACATATATCAATTCAATTAAGTCTGCCCCCTAACATGTAATGCAATATAGGGTCGTGCCCTGATATCAATATAATTAAGTCTGCACTCTAACATGTAATGCAATATAGGGTCGTGCCCTGATATCAATTCAATTAAGTCTGCACCCTAACATGTAATGCAATATAGGGCCGTGCCCTGCAATCACACTAAGGGCCCATGCCCTGTCCTACGGGTGCTATAGTTTTCTTACCTGTCAATTTGATAGCTTCATCACTTGACTCCTTGAGGACGATCCCACTCGAGCCCTAGCGCACACCTAAACACAGCCATAGGTCAAAGTCATCACCGAACCTCAAGTCCGAAAACCTAGCCTCGGGACCAATCCCGAGCCCCCTGGGAAGTCCTAGATCCGCAAAACAAGATGGTGGAATCGAACCCCGAACCCTAGGTCAAAATCCCTTAAAAATAACCCAAAAACCCCTTTCTGGGAACAGGGTAGCGCTACAACGCTCAAAAGAGGGCGCTATAGCGCTACAAGCAGAACCGCACCACCCAGAAATAGGGCCTAGCGCTACAGCGCCCAATGACTAGCGCTGTAGAGCTAGTTGCAGGCAGGCAACTCCCAAATTCTTTTTTTGCGATCTTTTTGAGCCAATCTCAAACCAAACTTCCCCAAATCTTTAACAAACTCAAAATCAAGCTCATAAACACTCTCCACTCATCCCAAGCATCCAAAATCCTCAAAACCCAAGCACATTCATCCCAAATCTCAAAATTTACCATGATTAACCCTAAACCCAGAAATTCAGTCAAACATCAAAGTTAAAGGCTTAGAATTCATACCGTTGATGCAATTTCGACCTTGATTCAATTCCTAGAACTCCTTAGCTTGCTCTTCCTCAAAGCTTGCACAGAAATTCCCCTAAAGTTCCCATCATTCAGCTTAATTACACAACTTAAACCAGCCAAACCCAAAAACTGAAAACCCTAAAAACTTACCTCAAAAGTTGATGTGTTCTTGCTAATCCCTTGCCAAATCTTCAAGTCTAGCTTAGGATCCTTGATGCTCAGCCTATCCTAGCTCTCCACTGAGCTTTTCTCCAATAAATTTGAAGAGAAATGGTGGGAGAACCAGAAACCGCCCCTTTTGAAACAAAACCCCTCTGTTTTTCTCTCTTTTCTTTTTCTCCCTTTTTCTTTATTTTCCATAGCCTTCTCACTCTCTCTAACAATTCCACTAAGTATATAAAGCCTCATTAAACTTATCTCTAAGAAGCCAATTGACCAAAATGCCCTCCTTACTAATTCTAAACCTTTTTGTCCACGTAGGGCCATTTTAGTCATTTTACCCAATTCCCGCTAATTCCTCAAGTGTCTCTAATATTTTCCCGTTGCTTCCCAATACCTGATAAATCATCAAATATGTATTCCTCATGATCAAAATTAATCTCAATATATTCTCTAAATTCCTGTTTATACCCCCAGGCCCGCCCCGAGCCGGGTATAAATTCTCGCCTGGACTTTTCCGCTAAACTGCTCTCTCTGGGATCGTCTCGCGTCACAAATCACAGATACATCCACATCACAATGTGGTCTCAACAATCAGCACATATCAATATAGTTATGCCCAAAATGGCCAAAATTACAATTATGCCCTTCTAACACAATCAGAGCCTACATGCATACTAATACACATAGTCATGTATCTCAAATAGTCAAATAGTCATATAACATGCTTTAAATCATAACCATGTATTTTACTCATTAAAGTCACACATAAATCCCAATATGCCCTCTAGGCACACTAATCAAGGCCCTTAAGCCTTATTAGTGAATTTGGGGTCGTTACAGATCTCCTATGTTTTATTTATGCTTTACACTTTTGAAAACACACAATATTTTTCCTTAGTATATGTAAGATATCTATGAATTTTAGAAGCTGCAATCCATCACGTAATAGTTTGTTTACAGCTCATGGTTATATTCAATAGCATTATTCTAGTAATTTAGTTGTTTTCCATATGGTTATACTCTAGTGGCATTGTATTAGCTATTATAAATTCATTGTTACTTTTTATATTTATTTTTTCATCTTGAATTCTTTGCCTCGCATAGAATTGGAACCATATGTTTGAAATTTAGAGTACTGTGGCCACTTGTTTGCTGTTCTATGAACACTGTTAACTCCATAATGCTAGCTAATTAAGAAGTGAAGTTTTCTCTTATCTCTGGTTTTGTTGCTTTTTGAGTGTAATATATTATTTTTATGAACATGACTTCACCACAAAAAAAAATGTTTATCATTTAATTTTTACATGTATTTTATATTCAATTCTCTCATTATTTATTTTTATTTATGATAGAATTTAAATCATAAATCCCCCATTGCCCTTACCATACTTTTTATAAAGCCATTGTTTCAAAGTTGTAATAAAAATATACTATTTTATCCCACTACAAAAGTTTGTTGGCTCTACTTGTGGATGCCAAAAATCCACCAAGAAAAAAATCCCTAGTACATGGTGAAAATACAAGGCTAAAGGTCACTTAGTCGCATTATCAGGCTCAGACCTATAAGTCTTGTTGTGGGCGCTCAATGTTCCACGCCCATATAAGATCCCGTGAAGGCCCATATTCCTTTGACGGCAACTTCAGAGCAACTCGCGATGTGTGAGGTCCCAGCCCCGTCACCATGGCCACGCTCAGCCATGCCCCAGGCGGGAGGCCCTCCTCGCGTGCGCACCCCCTGGCGTCGCTCGGCCACAGCGCGCGCGTCTCCCTGGCGTCGCTCGGCCACCGCGCGCGCATCTCCATGGTGTCGCTCGGCCACCGCGCGCGCATCTCTCTGGCGTTGTTCGGCCACCTTGCGCGTATCTCCAAGGGCTCGAGTGGCCTCGTCCGTGGCCCCAATGTGGCCTCGCCACATAGGCCCGAATGGCCTCGCCCGTGGCCCCAAAGTGGCCTCGCCCGTGGCCCCAATGTGGCCTCGCCTCATAGGCCCGAATGGTCTCGCCCATGGCCCCAAGGTGGCCTTGCCGATGGCCCCAATGTGGCCTCGCCACATAGGCCCGAATGGCCTCGCCCATGGCCCCAAGGTGGCCTCGCCGAATAGGCCCCATGGTGGCGGCCTCGCACATAGCCTCATGGGGGTCACATCCGCAACACATTCGGCCCCGTGAACAGCCAAAAGAGCCGCGCCACCAATAAACATTCCGAGGGGGCCTCGCGAAGGAATGAAAGCTACGTCACCTAGTGGCCTCATGAGTAGAGCCATGCACCAAGGGTCCCATTCCTTACACCTAGAGACCCCAATGCTCAGAGGCTCCGGTACGAGTCGAATGGGACATACTTGTACAACCTAGTACTGAGTACGGACACCCGTACCAGTGGGACTGCTGGGATAAGAGTTATGGCCCGTACGTCTACGGCCAAGGGTCAGAGTCGACACCACTACCACCTGCGCCACTTCGCCTGCCGCCACTCATCAGACATGGGTACAGACAAGTAGTGGAGACATCCTCCTGACACCTGCTCCTGTACTGACGTACGACCACAACCTCTGAAGCCACTCCCCTGACATAGTACTTATGTACCCCTTGGTCTCCTGGACCACTATGTACCTAAGGCCATTAGAGCCTACTATAAAATGAACTCTAACACCACCTGAAAGGGGGTTGGAAAATTCATTGTAAGCAGAGGCTATGGAGAAATATACCAAGACTTGCTCCATCATTTATCTGTGTTTACTTTTCCTTAAAGTTCATTCTTAGTTCTTATATAAACATCGCCTGACTTACCTTTGAGTTTTCCGATCTAATTTTGTTGACGAGATTTCACCGTCAACACTACTATTGTCAATATTTGATGAAATTTTACATGGTTTTTTACTTTTCACATCATAGTAAAGTGAAAGTAATTATATTTTTAAACTATTAGCCCATAATAGTTATAATAGTTACATGCAAAAGATAATAATTTCATTTTTGTAAAGATCACATCATATTTTGGTGGTGTTATATCACTTTTTGCAGTAGTAAAATGGTATATTCTTGATTTTGAAACCATGGAAGGGGTGGCCAGTTCTTTTACTCTTCAACAACATGAAAAATAAGTGGGGGCTTAGTGGGCCTTCTAGAAAGCTTCTCGTTCATAATTGTTCACATTAACCTTCTTGTTACATGTATAGATCACTTATAAGGTAGGAGCATCAATTTTGATCTTACAATAGAGTTGTTGTCTGTTTTTGGCATTTGGAGAAATCCTAATTCAATTTTTTTATATGACAATGTTCAGTATTTTCTTTCATGTATTTTTTTAAGTTTTTCTTGTTAATTCTGAATTGATGATTCTTATTTTTTGTGAAATTGATTGTTGTTTGTTTGCCATGAAATTTAAGATTTCAAAATTCCTAATTTTATTTTTTCATTTCTCATATTGATGTTGTGCTGTGATGAATTCCTTAATTATGTCTAGGCAACTCAATTATGAATCAAAAAGTTTTTTTTTTTTGGTTGTCTTTCCAAATATAATATTGGTATTTAATTGCCTTGATTGCCCAAGTACTTGCTCGTTTATCATTTTGGAAGTGCTATTGATGGAAAGTAGTGCTTATGAATTGATATTTCTTCTCTCAAATAAACCTCTAATGTTCATTCATGACTCAAACGAATTGAATTTAGCTAAGAATGATTTTGTGATTTTTTTTGGATAGTTTGTTTCTTATGATTGCACTGTTATAGGGGATGCTCAACCAGTGAAATGGGCCATGAGATTGAGGGTGGCTTTGCATCTGACACAAGCTCTGGAGTACTGTAGCAGCAAAGGGCGTGCATTGTATCACAATCTCAATGCCTACAGGGTTTTATTTGATCAGGTAACAATGGTTTCTTTGATATATAGTTTTTATTTTTATTTAACACTTTTAATTAAAATAATTTACTATTGAGTTGGCTGTGATCAATTATCAGCCATTAAAATAATGAAGTGTCAGGTGATTATAGAATAATGGCAAGAAACTTGTTATAAAAATTGATGTTGAGAAGGTGGGTTTGGTATTTGATTTCTTAAAAGGTTTTGGAGGGAAGGGGAGATGCTAAGATTACAGGGGGTGTTAGTTTGGTAGCCTTTTTAGTAATGGTAAATGGAAATTGAAAGACACATGAATCTGCAACATATTTTGGATTCAATTCCATATTTGTTTCAGTTCCTGTGTTCCATTCTCTATATTCTACTAACATATTTAGCTTTGTTATTTAGAAAAATAGCAAAAAAAATTTATGGTGGGTAATGTTACACCCTCTATTTTTTTTTCGCCATTCCCAGCTCTCTTCTAAAAGTATCCCCCTGATATTAAAAAAAATTATAATTTTTTCTTGCACTCCCTTTATTTTATTTTTTTGCTCAAGTCTCTCACTCCCTTTAGATATTAGGAATTGCTAAGCTTATAGTGAAAACATTTTGAATTTCATCTTACAAGATATCCAATCTCACATTGTCCAAATATTGCTTTTTGCAGGAGACCAACTATGTTCCGATTACGAGAGGAAACAGAGTTGTCCTAATGATTAATGGGTAGATTATGCTAATTTATTTTCATCTATATAAACTTATAGATGTGTGTGCGACTTGTATGTGTGTATTTTTTTTTATCAGAATCAAATTGTGAGGCTAAAATACATATGAATGTAGAGATGGTTATTAAATTACTATGATGCATCCTCATTTGAATGAATTATAAAATAAATGATTATTCATTGCAGTTTAGGTGCCACTCTTGTGATGGAACTGATGATTGCTTTTGGAAAAGCAGTACCAAAGTTGCAACTGGAGCATGGACTGGCGGTTGATAGAGTGTATACAGGATCATTTATGACTTCTCTTGATATGGCAGGTCTGGATTTAGAAAGAAAGTAAGAAATAGCTTATCGATAAAACATAAGAAAAATGTTCTCATTGTTATCCTTGTCAGGTTTCTCGATTTCCATCATGAAAGCGGATCAAGCTATTTTGCAACTCTTGGATCCTCCAACTAAAGCTCCAGCTTGGCCTGTTGGTGTTGACGGTCTGTATTATTCTTTTAATATTGTTTTATTCATTAGGTTTTAATATATATTCTTCTAGCAATATAAATCCCATACACACACACAATTTTATATATTTATCTTGCCCCAAAAATAATTTGTATCCTGTGCATCCTCGAAAAAAAAAGTCCAAGTTTTTTTTTTAGCTCTGTAGCTGTCCTTGCAGGTAGTCATCCACCACCCAAGATTCCTGTTCCAGTCCCTCCATCTCGTTCTACAAAGAGTGATGAGGTATGTTCATTCAACAACAACAATAATAATAAACAGGTGGTACAATAACTTGGGATTTGAATTAGGAAAAGATCAATTTTGTTAATCCAAATTTTTTTTTAAGTGGCCGATACATGAGGTTCTTTAAATAATTTGTCACCATAGTTTGAATTGTAGAAGCTACGTTCCATATTATCATAATTCAAAATAGACAAATAAACTTGAACCTTTAATTTGATATGGTCCATGCTCATCACTTATCTTTGCCTTTTGAATGTCACTAACTGTCAAACTTTTCTGAATTTCAATGGATGTCAACTATTACCATGTTATAACTGGAGTTCTGATGGCCTCAATTAATAATGTAATTTTTGCATTCTTTACTAGGGATTTGCGTTGGTGTTTGTTTTCCTTATGTATCATAAATTAGAAGGGTTGCATTAGTTTTAATCTAGCCATTCTCCTGACTCCGCTAAAAAATTGCATATTGCATTCAATTTACTTGATAAAAAATTCCTTTAGTTCTTTAATTATTGAATACTTTTTCACCCATTACTTCTTCTCTCAGCCTTTCTTCTTCTCCAGAATCAAAATCAACCTCAAACACAAATTGAATTTTCTGATCCACTGAATTTTGCCCTGGCTTATCTTCTTTCACTCTTTCTCACTATTACAACTCCCAAGACTTGTTACAACTGATTATTACAGAGCTAAAAAACAATGTAATTGTGCCACTCTATTGATCCAAATGGTTTATTTGAGGACTGATATTTGAACAGAAAACTGTCTCATTCCCTTATTTTCTGGTCTCATCTTTTTCTCATTACGAGCTTCTTTTGCTAATAATGTAATCCAATGACACAGATGTTTATCTTGCTGGGACTGTCATGTTGATCTTTGGCATGGGCTTATACAAATTGTTTATCAGTAATGTGCCTCCTGATGAAGGTTCTGGGATTATAACAATCTTGCCAATATGTCAGAAGTCATGTGTGTTTGTTGCTTCTTATTTCTAAAATCAAATTGCTTGTTTGGGTTTTGCTCTAATTATTAACACACTGTTGCAGGAGAAAAAAGCAAGTGAAAGGCAATCTTAATGACAAAGTTGGAAAGATAGCTGGCTGTGTTGATGTTAATGCCCAAAAACGTATCACTACTCTGGGGGAGGCATAATCCTGGGTAGGTTTAATGGCTTATATTTCTTAAGTTGAGAGGTCAGGCCCATTGATTTTGGGCTGTCTTCCAGTGGAGAAACTCAGGTCAGTACTTTGTCTCTAGAGGCTATAAATATAACCATTCCACTATATATTTACCAGTTATTATTTTTTGTTTTTAGTTTCCCTTTATTTGAAAATAAACGGCAACTTAAGCTATGAAACTGTTTTTTTTTTAACAGAATATACTTTTTCTCCCTTCTCCTACCAATTTTAGCATAAACAAGCGGGATGAAAGTTAAAGAGCGACAACCCTTATATATGAAAATGTATTAAAGGCCGATTTTTGTTGTTAGCGTATTAATATATTAAAATTTACTATTAAAATAGTTGCATTGATTAACATTAATACAATTGTTAGTTTTGTTCTCTTAGTTTCGAAGTAAGCACAACATGTGAACTTGAGATATATGGAAACTAGTGATTTTTTGCTAATTGTGGCCATTGCAACTTGCAAAGCTATTGAGTTTTGAAATTTTTGACTTAATTACTTGTGTTAATACATGGTTGCCTACAAAATAATCAGACAACTCTAGAATGGACTCTTTTTCCTTGGATACATATTTGAAACCAAGTATGCCTCTCTTTCCGTCCACATATTAAAAGGTTTATTAGTCACTCCATTGGGACTGCATTCATACTGTTAACTCTTTTTTCTGGACTTTTCTTTGAACTTTCTTTGTTTCATGTACAAACCTTGTTGTTTCTTTTTCATAGTTTAGTTAGCAAGAGAGTAAATAAAAGGTTGTGCTTTTTATGATTGTTGTAGTTTAATTTGATGAATGTGTATATATGTCTATTTGCTAACTCAGGTAGCTGGAATTTATAGTGGTTATCTCTTGTTTATTTCTCTGAATTGGTATATTTTTTGAGTTATTTTATTTTGTTTCTTAGTCATTGAGTTGTTATAATATATGGCTTAAGTGTATTCTAGTTTCTTGTTTGGCCTTTTATTTTCTTGAGTTATTTGATTCCTTCTAGCTTTTCCTTTATTTTGAAGTTGTTTAGAGAGCAATATAAGGGATTTATTTTCTTAGTAGTTGCAAAGAGCAACAATAGAAATAGAAAACAAATTAAGAAAACAGGGCATAAAAAAAAACTAGATGATTCTTTTTACTGCAATATGTGGAAACTTTTCGTTTGAGCAGTAGTTTTTATTCCCCTGCCCCATACATTATTCTCATAATAGAGGGGATTTAGAGCAGTGATTGGTAATTCACCGCTTCAAAATAAAACCAAAACTTCCCCATTAGTTAGTTACAATGCCCCAGCACTCGTACTTTCTCTCTCATTCATCACCACTGTCCTATACATATACATAATTCCTCTTGTTTTAATCTTATTGTGCTGTGAAATAATTTTCCCTTGCTTATACTCTTTATGCCTGGCATAATTTTTCTTTTATCATTTCATCTCTATAGGTACAATGTAGCAATTAAGTGTGCAACTATTACTCTTGCTGGGTACTCCTAACCAAAGTAGAATTATGAATATAGATTACTCTCTGTCATTTTAGATTTTTCTCTTAGAAATCCAAGTCTCTCATCTTTTTTTTTCTGCAATTTTGGGTAAAATCTGAATCTTTCTATTTTAGACTCTATTTAATTCTATTTCAGATTTTGTTTTTAGAAATTGGAAAATGTTGTTGAGATGTGGGGTAAGCTCTTTTCACTCTGCTATTGTGTGACTTAATATTATTAAGATCTTGAGGTAATATCATTGATTTTATTATAATTATTTTATTTTGATGTTAATATATGTGTTGGCTATTGTGTGACTTAATATGATTAAGATCTTGTTTCCTAGTAGTGCATACAATGGAATAATACCAAATTCTGATTATATTACTAAGTTATTGAGAATTCAGTAGGAATATGCTTGCTCTTATAAACTCTAGTTAAGATTAAGTTGCATTGATTTGTATTTCCTTGTTTTAATATCAGTAAAGGACATATAGCTGTTTTTTTTTATTATTTGAAAAAAAAAACTTTGCTTGATTATGTTTGTAATGTATCAAGCCTTTGCCTTGCTTTATGAAGAAAGTTATGAAACACTTTATGTCTTCATTGCTCCCTACTATCTGAAAAACTATAATGTCTTAATGGCAGCAAGTTGTTTGACAAGTTTGATTTTATTTGCACTGTATTCTCTTTTCTTATTTATAGCTTTGGTAAGTTATAGTTTATATGATAGTTATGGGATTGGATTTGCATTCACTCGTGATATTATTTATTTATTTTAGTTTTCATCTTGCAGATGTTCCCAAGCTTTGTTTGAATCTTCATTTTGTTTTCTATTATGCTTATTTATATTTTGATATTTCTTTGATAGTTGATTTTTTGGCATTTCAGGAACTTGTTACTACTTGGGTTGTCATCTTGGCTTGCCTTGTCCATGGGTTTGTTACAGTGTTAGTTGCTAGTGAAGCTCATGCAATAACTCTGGCTATTGAGGGTTTGTTAGGAGTTGTGTTTACAGTGGCTGCATTAACAGATGAAGCAATGAATGTTGGTGAGGTATTATAAGTCTGTAAAAATTATAGTATAGCATTCATTCATTACCTGGGCTAAATACATGTTAGTTTGGATTCCAAGCGGGTTAATGAAATCTTTTACAGGTCTTTGTTAATTTTTAAGCATCTCCATTTGTTTTTCTCTTTAGCACATATAATCATTAAGCTGTGCAAAATAGCTAGTGGTATGAGGTTCATCTCATCTGATGTTCATGCATATCTATGTAATAATCTATTTGGTTTTAAGGGAAATAATATGTGTCTAATGTCCATATGTGCTGTTTTAGATTCAGATCACTTGCAGGACTTGTCAACCAGACCCAAAGGGATATCATAGAATGTGAGAATTTTGTCTTCCAGACAAGTGCACAAAGGATGTTGAATTGAAGGATGGAGCAAGTTTCATGCATGGTTTACTTTTGTGTATCTTGTAATGTTTTTGTTTTTCATTTTTGAAGTAAAAAATGTTCAAGAAACTTTATTATGTTATGCTTTCAAACTTAAGTTAGAACTAAGATCTCATGAAATAGACACATTCATAGTTTGAATTAGTTATTGTTTAATGTAATACTTATGGTTTATCAATATATTGAGAATTACATTTTATGATTAATTTTGATTTTTTTTTTATCAAAATACAATAATGAAAATCTTTTAATTAAAAAAAAAACTTATAAGTACTCTTATCACAATAAAAAACCTTAATATGTTATGATTTAGAAACATATTATAAGCGTAACAAATTGTTATGATTTATATAATATAACAAACTAAAAATGTTATCAAAATAATCAAATGTAACAGTTGAAAAGTGTTATGAAAAAAGTATAAGATTAAACTTCAAATTTATAACCAAAAACTCTATCTAAATGTTATTATTTGAATATTATAGCACCTAAAAATGTGTTATTGAATAGTTTAAGATAACACCGAACATAACATTCAAATACTGTTATAGAAAACACTGGACTTTTAATAACAGGGGCTATGTTAGCATTTTCAGAAGTGTTATCAATAGTCCCGGTTAGCAGTTTTTAAGTGTTATGAATACTATTTTTTCTTGTAGTGGATGAAAGATGAACACAATAAACCAGAACAAAATCATAAACACACAACAAAAAGTTTACTTTATTCAGTAGACAAAAGAAAGATGCTTTTGTTATACCTACATCCAAGACAGGGCAAAACTGTAGACGAAATTTTCTATGAAAAATAGAAAAGATTACAACCACTAATGTAATTTACAAAGAAGAACCCCTATCAAACCCCAATTATGTATCAAGAACAATTAGACCTAGAGATTAGTTCCTCCCTCTCTTTAGAAATATCTCTCTCCAAGTCGTGGCCACCGTGTAAAAATGAGTCAATGCTTCAATACTTCTAATAATAAAACTCATAATCTCATGGAATCATTTGTAGAATGTCTAGGTTTTTGTCTTGTGATTCGAGTCGATGTATGCTAATTATAATTAGCTCTTTTTTATTTTGTCTTTTGTTTCTGTTTTTGCCTCCATTTTCTTGAAATAATTTGCTAATTACGTAGGTTGTTCAAAATAAATATGTTGCTTTCATAAGTCGGCAGCCAAAATGTATGGGAAACAAATTAAATCGCACTGATACGGTAAGAATAAATGTGTAATCAAAAGTATTTTTAATACAAATAATTATATCTTACATTTTCATGAATATTTACATACTAGATACAAACGTGTAATGCCCGCTTGCTTAGTTTTATTTATAGACATTATTAATTATTTTTATTAAATTTGTATGATTGTCATATAAATTCAAATAAATAAACAATATTATATATTGTTGTATCCTAATTTCAGCATGAGTTCTTCACTCAGCTCAGGTACAGATGGAAAATAAATATACAGAGAAATAACCAAGGAAATGATATATGTTTATTATTCACGTAAGCAACTCTGGTTTCACATGGGCACGTGTGGCGTTAGGCATCCTGGGTTTAACCCGAGCTATAGACATGAAGGTTGTGAAGCACGAGCTCATGATATTCAAATGGTTGCCGAAGTACGAGCTCGGAGAGACATCCAGCTCGTGATAATTCAAATATATTGCGTACCCGCGGATCCTCAAAGACTCGGGGTACTTTTATACGATTATTTATGACCAGCCTGTCATATTTAATGTCCCTGATATTAGGAGACCATTTATTTTGTGATCAAATCGTATCCTAGTAAAAATTGGAATTGTTTGTATTAAATTTAATAAATATGTAAATCTGTGATTGACTCACGCGGTTACCCAAACCTGTCCATAGAATTTCTCTATAAATATTGAGAATATTGGACAGGAAAAGGGATGATTATTTTGTAATAATGAGACTCTGCCAAAATAGAGAGAGAAATAGCAATAATATAGACTCGTGGACGAGGTGGATTTTAACCACTGAACCACATAAAAAGATTTGTGTTCTTGTGAATTCATTTCATATTTGAGTTTATTATTAAGCACTAATCAACATTATTATTTCTTAAATACACTGTTGGTAAACAACCAGATCAATAGTTTGGTGCTTTCGTTGAGAGGACGAAATTAGTGATTTCATCAAAATCACAGTCAAATCTCATCATGGTGGTCACTCACTCAATGCACGACAATGAGATTGAACAGTTTGGTAGGCAAGAGGCCCATCATACCGCTGTTTCAAACGAGCATGGCCCTAAAGTTCAGCAACGTCCGAGAAAGCAACCGGCGGGTCACGGAGATACTGGGAGTTCGACGTCATTGCCACCGAATCCAAACCTAGACTACTTAACTGCAGTTGAGTTGGAAAATGTGCTATTAAGAAACCATCTTGCTAAGGAAACACATGAAAATTGAGGAGGTTTTTGCTCGGTTACCCCCTCTTGCAACCAGCATTAAGACCCATAGGAATAACTGATCCAAACCAAGTTGTTCAGTCAAAACTCAGTGCTTCAGTCAATCGGTTAGAACCGTGACCCCAAGTTCGGTGCCTCCTTCACACACACCTGGGAATACCCATGGAAACCCACGAGGAGGGGCTGGGATAGGCTCACAAGGACATAATGTTCTAGCTAACCATTATGCACCATGATAGGATCGTCAGACGCAGAGAGCTAAAAATAATGGGGCAGAACAGAGGCAGGCTAATTTAGTTTGCCCTGATGGGACAAGGATTTCCTCGCCAGAAAGGCATCCCCTGTCACCTATTAGACATCCAACACCACCTCGACCTACGTGGGACATTCCTGCTTATGGAGATAGTAGGAGAAACCCTCATTCGTCTACCCATACCTATGTCCCACGAAAACGTGTTGAAAATCCAGATCTTGGCCTCAACCGCGAGTTGTAAGCTTCGCAAATGGAAGTTATTGGACTGAAAGTCATCGAAGTGGTGGGTCCGAGGGTGATCAAAGAAATCATTTAAGTTCACCACAAATCCCTCGATACGATTCACAGCCTGATCTGCGTGATCGCCTGAATTCGCAGTGAAGAAATTTAGCTCGAGGTGAGGGTGTTAGTCACACTCGTCAAGAAGGAGATCCGTCCATAGTACGTGATAATGGGAATGCCCCATCAAACCAAGCTTGAGCTTGGAGGGACAAAAACCCATCAAACGTGTATGATAGGATGAGAGCTATTGAACAGCCCCAAAATAACCTAGGGACCAAACCCCAAGAGGTTAGCTCAAATGGAGGAGCAAATGAAGAAGCTTCTATCTGAAAAAGACAAAGACGATTGTGACTCAGAGGATGTGCTCGAGCTTTTCGCTCCAAATATTGTGGCGGCCACATATTTGGTGGGCTTCAGAATGCCACACTTGTTAAAGTTTTACGGAGATGGGGATTCGTCTGATCACCTTGGGATGTTTAACACCATGATGATGGCCCACAATGTCGAACCCGATCTAAGGTGCATTTTATTCCCATCAACTCTGAATGGGCCAGCCAAGCAATGGTTTAAACAATACAAGAGGCATTCAATTAGCTCGTGGAAAAATTTTTCTACTAATTTCAAGAGAGAATTCAGGGCTTCCTAGACAGCTCGGATTAAGGTTGATTCATTGGCTAATGTAAAGCAACAACCTGGCGAAACGTTGAAGGCATATCTAAGTAGGTTTGCCAATGTCATTGCATGAGATAGAGATGCTGACGATAGGTCCGAGCTCATGGCAATGAGGACAAGAATCCTTGTTGGGGGTGACGTGTGGCAAGAATTACAAAGAAAAGGAGTTAATAGTGTGGACGAGTTCTTGGCACGAGCTCAAAGATGGGTTAACCTAGAAGAGGCGCGAGCTTCTATCGTAGGAACCAGCCAAATCCCTATCCAGCCCGTTGGAGTGGTAACGGATGTTGCAGCTATGGCTCAAATTGTTACCCAGAATAACCAAGGGGGAAATAATAAGAGGAAGGGAAATGGTGAGGGCGACCAGAGCGAAACAAAGAAAAATAAATCCGGGGAAAAATTCAAGTCTATTTACACAACCTATACCGACCTCACATATACTAGGGAGCGCATCTTCCTAGCCAATTCTACTCGTCTTCCATGGAAGAAGCCAGAATCACTGAAAAACCAAAGAGTGAAGAGAGATCCTTTGAAGTTCTGCAAATTTCACAATGATATCGGTCAAAACACTGATGACTGTAAGCAGCTGAAGGATGAGATCGAGACCCTTATCAGGGCAGGACCTTTGGCCCAATACACCGAAAATCGAGTGGTCCCTAGTCAGCCTGCTAAACAAAACCCTCCATCAACTCCTGAAGCTCCAATGAATCAAGCCGGAGTTCAAGAAAATTAGGATGACCCTCCTCCAATAATACGGGGAGATATAGCCACCATTTCAGGAGGACCCCATTTGGCAGGCATGAGGAGAGGTGCCCAGAAGAGGTACATTAATGAACTAAAATCCCATAACGGAGTGGAGTTCATCCCAGAACAGTGGTTATCAAAACAACAACGATTGGAAAAACAACCAATCATATTTACAGAAGAGGATGCTAGCCATGTCCAGTTCCCACATAATGATCCTTTGGTCATAACCGTCCAGCTTGCCAATCCAAGAGTACGAAGGACACTAGTAGATAATGGGAGTTCTGTGAATATGCTTTTTAGGTCTACCTTGGAAAAGATGGGGTTGTCTGTAACAGAACTGAAGGCAACCTCAATGATTTTGTAAGGATTTTCTGGTGAAGGGTCGGCTACCATCAAGATGATTGAATTAGTGGTAACATTGGGAGAAGGCTCGCGAGCTATCTCCAAGTTACTCGAGTTCGTTGTGATCAACTGTCCAGCTGCATACAATGCAAATTTGGGCAGACCTTCGTTGATGGCATTTGAAACCATAACCTCTAACCGCAACCTAGAAATCATGTTCCCCTCAACTGCGGGGATATGCACTGTCAGAGGCGATCATCTCATAGCCAGGGAATGCTATAGCAATTCTATAAAGGGAAAATCACAAACCGGGCAGCAAGCTATGGCAATAAGTGACGGAGGTGAGGAGTCCCAGGAAGTGGAAGACACTTGTGGGATGGAAGAACCTCAAGAAGCAAAGGATAGAGACGTCGTCCCACATGATGACATTAACCCACGAAGGGGCAAGGACAGGTCAGAGCACCAGGCCATTGAGGAGCTTGAGGAAATAAGTATAGATCCCAAAGAGGCTTCAAGAGTTGTTAAGATTGGGAAAAATCTTGATGATAAAAGGAAGAGGGAACTGGTCAATTTCTTACAAAAGAATCTGGACGTCTTCGCCTGGTCACATGAAGACATGGTGGGAATAAGCCTGAGTGTAATCATGCACACTCTAAACTTGGACAAGAACGTGCCTGCAAAATACCAAAAACAGAGGCATTTGGGAACAGTCCGAGCTGAAGCACTTGAGGAAGAAGTAGCTCGACTGTTAAAGTGCGGGTTTATTCACGAAGCAAAATACATGATCTAGGTTGCCAATCCCGTGCTGGTCCCAAAGCCAAATGGGAAATGGAGGACCTGCATCAATTTCTCTGACCTGAACAAAGCTTGCCCCAAGGATTGCTTCCCACTGCCATGGATTGATCAGTTGGTAGATGCCACGGCAATTCACGAGCTCATGTCCTTCATGAATGCATATTCTGGATATAAACAGATCACAATGAGTCCTGCGGACCAAGAACATACTAGCTTCATGACCCCAACTAACGTATACTGTTATAAAGTCATGCCCTTCGGGCTGAAAAATGCCGAAGCTAAATATCAGCGATTAGTCAACAAAATGTTTGCGGATCAGATTGAGAGAAATGTTGAAGCGTATGTCGATGATATGCTTGTCAAATCCAAGACTACCGATAACCATGTATCTGATCTGAAAGAATGTTTTGAGATCTTAAGGAGGTATGATATGAGGCTGAATCCCCAGAAGTGTACTTTCGGAGTAGCATTAGAATTTTTTTTGGGATTCATAGTCAATATAAAAGGGATAGAGGCAAATCCTAATAAAATCAGATCATTGTTAGAAATGCCCTCACCTAGGTCGTGTAAAGAAGTTCAAAGCCTGACGGGAAAGGTGGCAGCCCTGAACCGTTTTATTTCAAAATCCACTGCAAGTGCTTGCCGTTCTACAACTTTCTTAGAGGAAACAAGAAATTTGAATGGACTGAGGAGTGTAAGCAGGCATTCATCGACCTAAAAACACACTTGGTCGAGCCCCCAGTATTGTCTAAGCCTATGTCTGGAGAGCCTCTGTTCCTTTATTTGGCCGTAACAAAAAATGCAGTTAGTTCGAGAAGAAGTTCGTGCTAAAATACTGGTGTATTATATAAGCAAGAGACTTCTTGAAGCTGAATCACGATATCCACTGATAGAAAAGATGGCATTCTGTCTGATATTGGCTTCTAGGAAGCTCCGACCATATTTCTAGTCCCATTCAATCAACGTCATGATCAACCAACCTATAAGGCAGGTATTGCAAAAACCTGAAATGTCGAGACATCTTTTGAAATGGGCAGTTGAACTCAGCCAGTTCGAAATATTGTACATGCCACGGACCTCAATCAAAAGTCAGGCCCTTGCTAATTTTGTGGCTGAATGCACCATATTTAAAGAGGAGCTTTTGAAGGAACCGGTGCAAGAGTTGTGAAAAATATTCGTAGATGGATCATTGAACGAGAATGGAACAGGAGCTGGGATCATATTAATCTCCCCAGAAGGGCATCGATTCCATACAACTCTGAGATTCAGATTTGAAGCATCTAACAAGGAAGCCGAATATGAGGCATTACTGGCTGGACTGAGAGTGGCAAAGGAGCTCAAAGCGAAGGTCGTCCAGTGTTATAACGATTCTCAGCTCGTGGTTAATCAGGTGTTGGGGGAGTATCAAGCTCGAGGCACCAAGATGGCGGCTTACCTATCTAAGGTGAAGGGGGAGCTATCCAAATTTGAGTATAGTATTGTTGAATAGATACCTTGTGAGAAGAACTCTAATGCTGACGCTTTGGCAAGGCTTGCCACCAACAAGGAAGCTGAAACTTTGAATGCATTGCCAGTGGAGTTCTTGGAGAGTCCGAGCGTGACAGAAAAAATGGTAGAGGTCGAGATGATCGACATAAGACCGACCTGATTACCCCCATAATGGAATAATTCACAACGGGAAGGCTACCTGAGGAAAGAAAGGATGCAAGAAAAATACTCTATCAAGCTTTGAGGTATGTGATAGTGGATGGTACATTATACCGACTTGGTCATTCATTGCTTCTCCTATGGTGTGTTCTGCCTGAGGAGGCTAAAACCATTCTACAAGAAGTGCATGAAGACTTTTGCGGAGATCATTGAAAATATTGAGGCAGGGCTATTTTTGGCCCACTTTAATGAGAGACTGCATCTCGTATGTTCATAAATGCGACAAATTCCAACGCTTTGCCATAGTTGCACGAGCTTCTCCAGTCGAGCTAACGATGATCTCATCCCCGTGGCCATTTGCAATATGGGGAATCGACCTAATAGGATCCTTACCTATGGGAAAGGGAGGAGTTCGTTACGCGGTTGTGTCAATCAACTATTTCACGAAGTGGGTAGAGGCCAAGCCTTTGGCAACCATCACTTTAAAGAGAATCCTAGACTTTGTGGTGAAGAATATTGTATGTCGGTTTGGGCTTCCTAAAAGGATCATGTCGGACAATGGGACCTAGTTTGACATTGATCTCTTCACTAACTTCTGTGAAAAATACAGCTGTGAACAAAACCCTAAAGGCGAGCCTTAAGAAGAGGTTAGATGAGGCCAAAGGAGTATGGCCTGAACAGCTCCCGCGAGTACTTTGGGCATACCGAACTTCTCACAGAACCTCCACAGGAGACACTCCTTTCTCCTTAACTTTTGGAAACAAGGTCGTCCTTCCAGTCGAAGCTATGGTAACCACTCACAACCAAAAGACATTTAGCCATGAACGGAATGATGAATTACTTAATGCATCTCTCGACCCGATTGATGAGAAACAAGAGGATTCACAGTTACAGATCGCCCATTATCAACAAAAAATCACTCGTTACTTTAATTCTAAATTCAAGAGATGAAGTTTTGGATTAGGTGACCTGGTTCTCCGAAGGGTCTTTCTGGCGAATAAGGATCCCAAGGACGGTGTTTTAGGCATGAACTAGGAAGGACCATATCAGATCGTGGAAGTTTTGCACGAAGGAACCTTCAAGATAGCTCGGCTGAATGGGGAGATAGTCCCACAGACCTGGAACACCATGCATTTAAAAAAATTATTTTCAATAGTACAGTCATCCATGTAAGGCTTAATTATAAAAGCCATTTAATTAAATAACAGATGGATTATTAAATGATTTTTCTTGTTAAGGTGGTTTTAAATAGTTTTTCTTGTTAAGGTTGTATTAGCTCGTGTATTGATATTTGTAAAAGCAACCAAGAACGTCTCTACCTGGTTACTTGGGGGGCATATAACCCGAGGTGAATCAGAATAAGATCATTGGATAAGTGTAAATTACTTAAAACCCTGGATACAACCAGGTACAAAACTACCCTAAATACAACCAGGTTAGAAACTTAGAAGCTTGGAAAATTGATTATTCGACGGCCTTTTAAGAGCTCAAGATGTCAGTAAACCTAGCACGAACTAAGTTTAAATCACTTAAAACACTGGATACAACCAGGTCCAAAATTTAGAAGCTTGGAAAATTTAATATTCTGTGGCTTATTAAGAGTTTGAGATGTCAATAAACCTAGCATAAACTCAGTTTTACTCATTTAAAACCCTAGATAAAATCAGGTACAAAACTTGGAAAGTTGGGAAAATTGTTTAAAATCAAGGGCTTTTTAAGGCTCGAGTTGTCAATAAACGTAACACGAACTAAGTTTAAAATATTTTAAATACCGGATATAACCGGGTCCAAGTCCTGAATTTTAACAGGTATGATATAAATCAACACATAAAGTTTGGATATAACCAAGCTCAAAATATCTATCCCGATCTAAAAATTGATTCCTTAAATCTCAAATGTACAAGTATAAGGAGTCATAAACATGAGAGATAATAAAGGAAAGATGAATAAATAAGAAGTTAGATATATAAATTGAAAATAAAATTATCCTGAGGAGAAAAATCTCGAAATTAGCCCAAAGGAAATTGCTTACAAACAAATATTAAAAACAAAAGGAAAAAGATTGTCAATGAGCTCCTCCAGGTCGCTCTGAGGATGTAACCTCCTCACCTTCCTGCTCGCCTGCCGCAGAAAATTCGAGCCTTGAATTTTTCAAGGTACGGATCCCACAGCGCGGGAGCCATGAAAGAAAAGTTCCCATCCTGGTTAAAGGCCTAGCAGTGGTACAACATATCTTCCCTTGACGACAATGAGGCCGCCTTCTTTTCTTTGACTACAACCTCAGCCTCGAGCAATTTTTCTTTGGCTTCATCGACCTCGACCTAAAGTTGTGCAATTTGAGCCTGGAGAGCATCCAAGGAAATCTTTGTAGCATGCTCACTTTCCTGGGATGAGGCGAGGGAAAACTTGGCGTCATACTCACTCTTTTGAGCAACCACAAAGGCAGCTTTGGCAGCCTGCTCACCTTCTTGGGAAGCTGTTAGGGCAGTCTTAGCGGAGTTTATCTTGGCCTGGAGTTCATCATTTCTAGCCCTATCCCGAGCTATACTGCGATATTGAGCCAGGGTAGACTGAAACATAACAAGGCAAGTTAGATATATCCTTTCACGCGATAAAAAGAAAGATGTCACCAAGGAAGGATATCTTACTGTGAGGTTTATCCCCAAGGCTGGCTCCAGGACGTTCTCCGGGCTACGCTACTCGATAGTCCTCAAGTCCCTCGAGTTGGCCTTATAGATGTGCCCCACCATGTGGATCGCCGTCTTGAAAAGGATCCCCCAAAAGGCTTCAGGGATCTTCTCTAGATCCTGGGGATCTATTGGTATTTAGACGGTCGCAGCTGGGGCAGGAGGAGCTAGAGGATCAGCATGTATTACTTAATCCTAAGGCGGCGCGAATCGAGGTGGAGAATGAATCCTCCTCTAAGTAGTGGATTTTGAGACATTTCCCGCTGCCGGGGGGGCATTTTTCATAAATCTGGGCCTCTTCACGACAGGGCCCGAGCCGGTTTTCCTGGCCTGGAAAGCAGTACAGAGGTCAGGAGCTCCGATTTTTTCCATCTCTTTGCCTGAAAAGAACAAGAGGGGATTAATTCTCAAATAAACTCAAAAACATATAGAAAGATAATAAATAAAGATCCTACCCTCCGGGCTGGGGGAGAAGTCTATTATCACGACCTCCGGCCTTGGGGCTACTGGAGGAGAAGGAGAGTCTACAACTAGTATTTCTTGGATCCTAGGAGGTTCAGATTCTAGTTCTACCTAGGGACTGGACTCATCTACATATTGCTTAAATCCAGGGGCGAAGGCACCCTACACTAGAGAAGGCCATGTCCTACGGTTGGTTCCGTACTCCTCAAAGATGTCGGACCTAAAATTTAAGGTATTATCGACAATAATGGTTCCCTTAGGGTAACTATTTTCATGACGCACCACCAAGTGGTCGACACACTGGAGCAGAGTAATATTATGGTCTGGGTTATGAGGATCACGGTGGACGAGTTGATTTGGGTTAAATCTAACAAACCTAAAATCGGCAACAACCCTATCTAGTTCCCTATAGGGATATGGGTTACCTTGGCTGAAGGGGTCGGCTGCTGCCCCTGACGCAGATCGCTCTAAATCGGGTTCCTGAAGAGCCTCGGGAACCCGCCTCTTTCACACAAGAGGCACCTCGTCCTAACCTTCGATGCCCGGTAAGGCCTCTTCTTGAGAGGGTGAGAGCTCGTGGATTACCGGGAGGGTAGCCTGGATCCTTAAGGCCAATGTCTGGCCTTCACCAATCAACTGGCATGCCAGAATCATGACATCATTCATGATGTGGTGGTATTCGTTCTCACTGGGGGTAGCCCAAACAATTTCTCGTACTGACCCCCAAGGGTCACGGACTTCGCCGTCCTCGCAAATATGGCTGCACAAGAAATATCTTGGAAAGAATAAAATTTCCCAAGCTGAGCTCAGAGAATAAAGAACTTACGAGGACGGTTGAAGTATCTGTGTTCACAGTTTTGGAACTCGTTTCATATAAAGAATAAGTCTTTATAGTTGTTAGGGTGGCTTAGGAGCTCGATGACTAGATCAAAATTTGGGAATCTGGTGAGATAGTAGAACCCGTCACCTCGACATCTTTGTTCTAGGTTGGCGTTAACGGAGAAGAAATATAATATATCTGCCGGAGCGGGGACCTCCCACTCATGCTTCAAAAACAAGTATTTTAGCCCCGCCAAAAGCCTATAAAAATTTGGGGGGAGCTAAAATGGAGCCAACTTTACGAAATTCAGAAAATTCATGAAGTATTGGTCCAAGGGAAGGAAGGCATCTGCCTTCAAGTGTTCATCATTCCAGGTTGTGAAATGGTCCTGGAGAGGGGAGCAGCTCCGTTCCCCTTCAAAGGGAGGTCAATCAATGAGAACTCTGATCCCAACCTCGATGTTGTGGGTAACCATGATCTTGTTCACCCTCCCTTGGGTCGTGATCTTGGATATGATTCTTTTCACCATGAAGTAGGCGTTGGGGTCAACCACTACCTCCTTTTCCACCACCGAACCGAAGTGGGGAATGGGAGACTCAGGGGCGACCTCCTTCCCCTTTTTCTTTTGTTGAGAGGATGAATTGGTTGTGTTCTTCTTGGGTACATTCGTCTTGGGAGCCATCTGATCGCCTAACAAATAGAACGACCTAATTAGTAGGCGACCTAAGAGGATTTAAAGGTTACGACGTGGAAGTACGGGGCGAATGGTTTACTTTAGATGTACGAGCCGAGTTAGCCTCGGCTCCATCGCATGATGTCACGTGCTACCCTAAGTTATGCGCCTCAGTTTCCTAACAGGCCCCTGATATTTAGGAATTCGTTTGTCAAAATGTCAGGCCACTCCTTTCCTTGAGAGGCGGTTTAGTGCAAAACCACCCAGGAAGCGTGACCCCTAAGCAACCTGGTTTGGACCCTAAAAACTTTTCATCTTCTATATCCCGAATTGGTATTTTCTAAATTCGCCATGGATTACCCAACTTTACCCAGAAACTACCCAGTTTTATGAATGTCGTAATTCTAAACATATTTTAGGACCTACTCATTGAATCTAAGTTGAAGCCTATTTGCTAAAAACATTTGGGAAATAACCTAATATTGACTATGGTGAAGTGCGGATGAACATGGTGAAGAACAAAAAAAAAAGACCAGTAAAAGTAAATTTTCTTCAAAACCAAAAGACGAGGTACTTACAGTATGTTCTTCGATAAAAAGAGGTAGACTTTGCAGGGGAAAGTTCCTGGAAGACTCCTGAGTAACTGGATGCAACGAACGATTTTTGGGTTTTTTTGAGAAAGAAGAAGGTTCGGAAATACAGAAGAGAGAAAATATAAAAAAAATTCAAATGAAATGTGGTGAAACGTGAAAATTGCCTACCCTATTTATACGTAAATGAAATAAATTAATTTGGGTCATCTGATTTGGTTAGTACAAGATCCAAAGGCCATGGTTAAAAAGACAAAACGGTGGCAAAAAGGTGACAATAGAATTATTGTAGGCCTCGAAACCCGAACAGACGCCAATCATGGTATACCACGTGTCTAGTACTTGAGTAGTGGGCAGGAATAGTTTAATGCAACAGAAGTCTCAAATTCCCTACTGTGTAGGTCAGAAGGTGACAACATGAACCACGAGCAGGAACTTGGGGGGCAAATATTGTACCCTAATTTCAGTATGAGTCCTTCACTCAGCTCGGGTACAGTTGGAAAATAAATATACAGGGAAATAAAGAAGGAAATATATCTGTTTATTATCCACGTAAGCAACTCCGGTTTCATATGGGCACGAGTGGTGTTAGGCGTCCTAGGTTTAACCCGAGCTACAGACATGAAGGTTTTGAAGCACGAGCTCATGATATTCAAATGGCTGCCGAAGTACGAGCTCAGAGAGATCTCCAGCTCGTGATAATTTAAATATATTGCGTACACGCAGATCCCCAAAGACTCGGGTACTTTTATACGATTATTTATGACCAGCCTATCATATTTAATGTCCCTGATATTAGGAGACCATTTATTTTGTGATCAAATCATATTCCAGTGTAAATGGGAATTATTTTTATTAAATGTAATAAATATGTAAATCTGTGATTGACTCACGCGGTTACCCAAACCCGTCCATGAAATTTCTCTATAAATACTGAGAATATTGGACAGGAAAATGGACGATTACTCTGTAATACAGAAACTCTACCAAAATAGAGAGAGAAACAGCAATAATATAGACTCGTGGAGTAGGTGGATTTTAACCACCGAACCACGTAAAAAGATTTGTGTTCTTGTGAATTCATTTCATATTTCGGTTTATTATTAAGCACTAATTAACCTTATTATTTCTTAAATACACTGTTGGCGAAAAACTGCGTTAACATATATAAAAGAATGACAAATATATTAAAAGAAAAATTATACCAAAACATTGTTTATGGTTTCTTAAAAAATACAAAATTCTTTATGGTTTTTTTTAAATATATTATATAATATGATAATATTTTAGATCACAAACTACCATATTTAATTAATGTACAAAGCATTTACGATATTATTTAAATTACACATTAATGATTGGAGAATAAACTTGTTTATTCTTGATAGAAGATAAATGTTAAAAAATAACATGTTTTTTTTAAATATAAATGATAATTTTTTCAATAAAAATTAAGATTATGTATTATACATTATTGTTATAATGATATTTTAAAAAAATTAAATTATTATCAATATAAGTATTAAATATCTAGTCTTGTATTAAATATTATTATAATAATAATATTTTATTATATTTAAATTTATATTAATATCATTAGTAAAAAATTAGGATTATATATTATTATCATAATAATATTTTATAATATTTGAATATATATTAATATAATTATCAAATATCTAGTCTTGTATTTTATATTATTATAATAAGGGTCATTAGGCAAAATGACTTATGTTGACGCGGTTCTTCGGCAACAAATAATTATACGAATAAACGGGATGGATTATTGCTAGATAATGAACCGTAATATGTAAATATTTATATTCCAAACAGGTGAAAATAGTATATGTTATCCCCAAAATTTGAAAGAGATGACGTGGCAATAGAAATGACAAATGGGAAGGAATGGTTGGGTGATCAGGCTTAGGAGTGACCCGGTAGACCAGTGAAGAATTTTGACTGGCCAGTCAAGTTTCATGACTGACATGGCCTGACCTTGTCCAACCAGTCACATGTTTTTCTGCCCAGGCATGACCTTGTCCGACCAGTCACGTGTCTGTCTGCCCAGGCATGACCTTGGCCGACCAATTACATGTTTGTCTACCCAGGCATGACCTTGGCCGAACAGGCATGACCTTGGCCGACCAGTCATGACCATTTCCGACCAGTCAAGTGCATGTCTGCCCAACCAAGTGCATGTTTGCCCAGCCAAGTGCATGTCTGCCCAACCAGGTGCATGTCTGCCCAGTGAAGGTTTGGCCAACCAGCTTGAATGTGATATGGATCGACTAGACAAAGTAGGGCTACGTAAAAAATCCCAGAAACGGCTTCAACAAGAATTGGTCTTGGCTTGCGCGGGAATCTCTCAGTTTATCCCATGAATATAGTGTATTGTTATATTTTGAATATTATTGTAAATTAAATATAATGAGAATAACAAAATATCCCAATTATGAGGGACATCGTCTGTACGATTCTGAGCCTATAAATACAAGGCTTATGGCATCATAAAGGGGACTTTTGATTCGAATTCTGATTTTCTAGAGAGAGAGTAATTGTATCTTGAGAGAATTCTTGTATTCTTGTAATCTGCACTGAAGAAACTCAGTTGACTCAGGTTCATCTGATCTATAATCATAACTCTAAGTGGTTTAGGCTATTACTAACACATTGGGGCTGAACCACTAAAAAAATCGTCTGTGTCGTTTATTTCTCTTGAAGGTTTTTGTCATTTTGACGTCTACACGTCGTTGGCCAAAAATGCGGTCAACATTTTGGTGCTTTCATTGAGAGCCTGAAGAGAACGATAGACGATCCCTGTAGCGTGATGGCGCCTAAGAACACCAATGCAGCCTCCAAGAAGACAGGCTCCTCTAAAGAGCCTGCCAGATCAGAAGGTCCTGGCCCACAAGACCACGAGACTGAGCCTAGAGTCATGCTCGAGGACGTGACTCCAGAGGTTGAAGAACTCCAGGAGGCCATGGGGGCCTTCCCGGAGGAAATGGCACAATTCAACGCCAGACAGGAGGCATTCGCTGAAGAAATGGCTAGGCAGACGGATGCATTTGAGCAGCAAAGACGGGAGATGGACGCTAGGAGTGAGGAGATCCGGCGACAGCAGGAGGAGGCCGATAGGCAACATCGCGAGGCTGCACTCACTCTGGAGGCAGCTACGCAGCTGACCCAGGCCAATGCCCAAGCTGCAGCACAAGGAGAAGCCACCATACGAGCAAGGACCATAGAAGTTGGTCGTAAGAACACTGATAGACCCCATTCTCGAGGGCCAAATAGGAGTGGTAGTAACCCACCTGGTCGGGAAGAAGACGGGGTCCGGTCAGGCACTGCCTCAACCCAAAGGGGGAACTCCAGAACCCCCTCAAGGAGCACTGATCAAAGACTTCTAGATCAAGAAGTCATAAATCAGGTAGCAAGAAAACTCCACCTGAGCAGGAGCAAAATAGAGCTCCTCGAGGTAAAGAAACTTCACACTTCAAAGATGGGCATGGTCGTGATGAAGCTGATAGTCATCACACTGACCAGTTGAAGGAGAAGAATGATAACAACCATCGAGGAGGAAAATATCGCCCAGCGCAGACAGAAAGGCCACCACTGCATCCCAACCAGCGCAGTGGCAAGGAGCATGTTCTGCATGGCAAGCCTTCCGAAAAAACTCAGAGTATGGTGTTAGATTGGTTAGGAAATCATACCTCACAGAAGGATTTGAGAGACGTCATTGCTGACAGGAGAAGGACCGTCCCGGTCGAAGGGCGAGATCCAATTCGACCTACCAGTCAAGTAGAAATATTTGATGATGGTCCACCGAATAGGAGCGCTCAACCAGGCGGTCACCAGAATGAGTCCCAAGTAGTGGCCCCAGGCATCCAAGCCCAGCTTGATGCTCTGGCAGCAGCAGTTCAGGGTTTGTCGAAACAACCCTCTGCGATCGATCTAGTAGACCACAGGAGTGGCAGCCCGTTCTGTGCTCGAATTAGAGCAGCCCAGCCACTAGCAAAGTATAAAGCACCGGTACTGCCAGTATATACAAAAAAGGCAGACCCAATAAGGCATGTTGGGAAGTTTGAAGACCAAATGGAGCTTCTCGGGAAGGACGAGTCTCTCAAGAACTACATACAAAGGTTCATGAGAGAAGCTAACTGAGCTACTGCAGTTGGAGATGAGGGGAAGATGGTGGCAATTTCTTCCGACATAATCTATTGGAGTCCTTTGTGGGACAGCATTCATCACAACCTAATTTCAACGTTACAACAGTTTCTTGACCGGGCGGATAAATATATGAAATTAGACGACGCGATTGAGAAAGGAGGGAAAGGTTTAAACAATCTGGGCGGATCAACTGATCTCCCCAAGAACGGAGAAAATGGTCAAAATGGTGGAAAGAAACGTGGGAATAACGAGTCTGACCGCCATGATGAAAAGAAAGCTAAGTCAAATCCGAATGATAAGCCAACCAAGTATGAGCCCCGATTCACAAACTACACAACTCTTTCAGCAAGCCGGGTAGAAATCTATATCGCTAGTCACAGGAAGTTCCCTATAAGAAACCCCCACCGATGAGGAAAGAGACATCTAAAAGGGACATGAACAAATTTTGTCGGTTCCATGGAGATTATGGCCATGACACAAACGAATGCAATCACCTCAAAGATGAGATAGAATTTCTTCTCTGGTCGGGAAAGTTGAGGAAGTACCGGGCAGAGACACCCCAAGGAGAAGGAGGCAGTAGCAATCCTGGTTTCAAATGACAAAGATCTCCACCCTTGTAGCCCGGACCTATGGACTTTACCTTAGACACTATATGTGGAGGTCCACACTTGGCTGAGGAAAGCAACGAAGCAAGGGAGAAGCATGCCGAGCAGGAGTGTTGGGATCAGGAGCCACTGGAGCAGCGAGCGTCTATGAATATATTATTTCTAAATACCGCTTTCAGAGTGGTAGTTTAATTTCAAGTTGTTTAACTTGTTATTTAAATTTGGTTTATGAGCTGGTTATTTGCTGACCAGCCATCTATTTTTGAACAATTTTTGTTGTTTAAGACTCGTTATTAGACACGTTTTGTCCGTTTTAATTTACGAGTAATAAAAGAGACTACGCGCAGCGTGGTGGATTCTTGCTACAAAGACTTAGAATGTTTCAAGTTAGCCAAGAAAAGTAAAGTATAAATGCCAACAACTCGGCCATACGAGCAAAAGTGCAGTAGCAAAATACAAAACAAAAGTCTACTAGAGAGCTAGTCGGATGACAACTTGTCTGGTCGGTTGGAGGCCTCTCTGGCTGGATGAGAGATCACTGGTCGGCTCTGCAGGTTGATCAACTCCTTCCTCAGCATCAGCTACTCCTTCCGGTGGGAATGACAGCGTGGGGGAAACAGATGTAGTGGCGGCAGGATTAGCTGCTTCCTTGGCAGCCTTTGCCTCACATTTCGCAAGCTCCTCTACCTTGACCTCCTCTGTGAGAAAGTCAAGGTTGAGAGGCTTGTTCAACTTCCACACCTGGTAAAAGCAGTTGAAGCAGATTTCCTCGTAGCGAACAAGATCGGCTTCTTTCTCCTGCCTTAGCTCCTCATTCTCGCGAGTCAATTCCTCGTTCTCAAGAGTCAGTTTCTCCAGATGATCGGTCAATGACTTGTTGGTTTGAACTTGCTGTTGATTCTCATCAGACAGTCTTCTAAGAGACTTATCCCGCTCAGCCATGGTCCTCTCTGCCTGCTCCATCTTGGATTTGAAGTCTTTCTCCGAAGCAGTTAGAGTCTCCACTCTAGCTTGGGCATCCACTAGTTGATCATTTAGGACCTTGATCAACTCCTTATAATCAACTGCTTGGAGCTGAGCGTGACTGATGGTGACAAGCGACTGCATGGAAAACAGGGGGTTATTACAAGTGAAAATATTAATAACAAACTGTCTTAAGATAAAACACTTACATTCATCAGCTGAGCGAGCCCTCTTCTTAGGATGACTTCAACGCTAAGCCAAGGAAAGGATTCAAAGCTTTGAAGCATTGAAGTATCATGGATAGTCTCGTCAAGTAGTTCCTTTCCGAGGCCACTAACAGTGCAGAGGACCTCACTCGAGCTAGTCAAGCGGGTAGGAGTTAGGCTCGCAGAAGGAGGGAGCGAGGAAGGAGTCAACTACGGGATTGCGGTCGACTCATTGGGTTGCCTCCCTTGGCTCGGTGGAGTGGTCCTTGGAACTTTGCTCGGAGGGGTGGAGCCACTTCCTTCCCCGGATTTCCTCTTTAGGGCAGGAGGGGCGTTGAAATGCCTAAACATCTCTGAATCTGCAAAAGAGAAAGCACAAGATTTGTTAGTAAAAATAAAAATAAAGCAATATGTGGATAAGTACATTAATACTACTAGAAAGTTCTATAAATCCCATATAACCAAGTTATCAAACATCTCATTATGACTACTAGACATGAGTTGAGGATTTGGTCGAGGAAGTTGTCCTCGTCGTCGAACGATGAGCTTAAGTCCCTCTCAAGCTGGATGACCTTCCCCTTCCCAGGCTGTGTGGGAATAGTAGGTTTGCGCTAGTCCTTTGGCTGGGGCTCCCTAATGATGAGATCATCTGGTCTGCGGGAGTGAGGAGATGGTCCAGGAGAGAACTGGTCAGTCACTACCTCAGTGCCGGCGTTGGACTGATCAGTTGCATTATTTTCCTCGGTAGTGCTCTCCACTGTGATGTCCTGGTTACTTGGTAACAAGCTCACCATCTGAAGATTGTCTAGAGTAACCAAAATTTTCACATCCTTCTCCTCAATGCACATATTGGCCAACTCCTCTGCTCGGTCAAACATTTCTTTTGTGGGCAAGGGTTGGTGAAATGGACCCGCATGCGTAAAATCCAGGTTGTTGGCTTTGATGTCCGACGTGAGAAAATACTTTGTATAGTATTTCCCAGGATTCAACTTGTGAGCAATGCCATAAAGGTATTTAACCCCTTTATGCCTATGAAAGAGGTGGAAAAAACCTATGTTCTTATGGCTCGGGTTGGTTCTGAAGTCGAATAGGTAGTGTATTTCGTGAGGAGTAGGCGGATCCCAGCCTTGCAGGAAATAAAGGATGAATAGAGCAGACAACGCCTGAATCCCGTTAGGAGCGATCTGGAAGGGAGAGACGTTGAAATAATCCGCTACTAACCGGAAGAAGGGGTGTAGTGGGATAGTAGCTCCTGCATATATATGGTGCCTAGACCAGGCACAGTAAGGTCCGCCAGGGCTGTTAGCCCTCTGATGAGGGCGCGAACATATCACATTCACCCCTCTCAAGCCCAAAGCTTGGATGTGTTAGTCAAACATCCCAAGGTTAAGTTTCGTAGGCTTGGCAGTAAACCAAGAAGGTGTTTATTCTCCTTCCTTCCTTGGTTTTTGGACAGCCAGACGCTGGATCTCGGTAGCAAATTTCTGGGTAATTTTTCTCCGAGGCTTATTTGGTTTTGGTTTCTAGCGGGGTGGTCTTGAAGAAGCCATAGTTCGGACCTCACTGCATTCCACCACTTTCTGTACCGCTCTGCGGGCTAATTGAGGATCCTGGTCCTGCGGGAGTCTATTGGACTTCTTTACCCTCATTGTGGACTGTTCAGCTTGTTGATGAAGGAACTGCTCCTCGTGAAGAAAATATAAAGCTGAATGGGGGAGGATCTTCTTAAAATGGCAGAGGCGGTCCTCAGGAGTGCGACTGTTAGGAGACTTTGACGAGGAGTCGCTGCTTTGAGGGGTATCGCTCGACTGCGGGAGGGAAGTGTCAGAATTCGTGTGGTTATCACCTCCCCTATAGTTGAAGCGATTCATCTACAAAAAATAAAAATGGGGAGGTGAGTAACCATACAAATATAATTCAACAGAGCAATGTTTATTTTTCTACTTAGAAAAAATTTATCTAAGTAGTAAAAATATAGCATGCATGAGGAAAAAATAATTTTAGTGCTTAAAAGTGCCTAAAAAGTGCTTAAAGTGTTTAAAAAGGTGGTGTCCGAGTGGCCCATGTGGTGTCCGAGCGGACACCTTAAGATGGCCGATCGGGTGCCATGCCTGTCCGAGCGGGAGGCCTAGCTCCTATGTGCGCGTCTAAGCACCAATGTCTGAGGAGCAGCGTGTCGTGTCCGCTCGGAGCAGCGTTTAGGTCCGAGGAGCAACGTGCGTCCGAGGGGCTGTGTCTGGGTTCGAGGAGAAACGTGTGTCCGAGCATCACGCCTGGTTCGAGGGGCTGCGTCTGGATCTGAGGAGCATTATGTGGTGTCCGAGCGGACACCTATGTCTGAGAAGCCAGCCTTCATCCGAGAGGATAGCCCAGCATCCGACCAGCCAGTGCGCATCCGAGGCCCAGCGTCGAGGCATCCGAGCAGATGTGTGCTTATTCGAGAGGCATCATCAGGCGTCCGAGGGGCCAATGCTTAGGCACCCGATCATATAGGTTTTGGGTCCGAGTGGCTGTTGTAGGGTCCGATCGGACTAACGGTTTCAAAGTGCAATGAGTAGTGGCCTATCGGCCATACCCCAAACATACCCGAACCTCAACCATAAACCCATTCCGAAAAACCCTAAATCCCTAGGACATAAACACTATTTCTCATCCAAAACACACAACCACACGATCAAAATGGGGAATTTGTAAAGTTTCAAATGTTCTAGAGACCACATTCATATCATCCATTGCCCATAAAACCATATATGTGATTTAGGTTGAAAAACTCATTTTTCTTTAAATTTCTATAAAATTGAAGGTAAAATTGAGTTACCCATAACCTAAATAACATCAAAACAGCCACAAAATACATTGCATTTCCAAAGATTCACACATAGATTCAAGGGGAAAATTTTCCAAGAGGGTTTCGGCCAACACTCATATTTTCATGAAGTTTTGAAAAAAAAAACAACAATACAAGTGAAGATGAAGGAGAAGGATTTACCCAATCTTGAAGAGCCCTTGGATTTTCTTGGAGAAGGCTTGAAGAATTAAAATATCCTCCTTGAAGATCCTTAGACTTTCAGCCAAGAGGAGAGAACCTTGTGGGTTTCGGAAGAAAGAAAAAAAAAGAAGATGAGAAATTTCTCTTGGTTTTTTGCTCTCTTGTGTGTGTGGAAGTGTGGGAATGTAAGGGTCTATTTAAAGGAAAAAAGTGGGAATTGCCACTTATTTATGGACCCTTGGAATTCCTTAGATTTTTTTTTTCTCCCCCGACTACGAGCAATTAATTGCAGTGATCATGGTATGCTATGGAGTCGTGGTTTGTTGCATGGGCGGGAAGATGAACAGTTGGATTTTTTTTAATTATACCGTCTGCTGTGGAGAAAAAAGTTTATTATATGAGAGCATCATATAATAAACTTGGGGGGCAAATGTTATCCCCAAAATTTGAAAGAGATGACGTGGCAATAGAATTGGAAAATGGCAAGGAATGGTTGGGTGATCAGGCTTAGGAGTGACCCGGTAGACCAGTGAAGAATTTTGACTGGCCAGTCAAGTGTCATGACCGACCAGGCATGACCTTGTCCGACTAGTCACATGTTTGTCTGCCCAGGCATCACCTTGTCCGACCAGTCACATGTCTGTCTGCCCAGGCATGACCTTGGCCGACCAATTACATGTTTGTCTACCCAGGCATGACCTTGGCCGAACAGGCATGACCTTGGCCGACCAGTCATGACCATTTCCGACCAGTCAAGTGCATGTCTGCCCAACCAAGTGCATGTCTACCCAGCCAAGTGCATGTCTGCCCAGCCAGGTGCATGTCTGCCCAGTGAAGGTTTGGCCGACCAGCTTGAATGTGATATGGATCGGCTAGACAAAGTAGGGCTACGTAAAAAATCCCAGAAACGGCTTCAACAAGAATTGGTCTTGGCTTGCGCGGGAATCTCTCAGTTTATCCCATGAATATAGTGTATTGTTATATTTTGAATATTATTGTAAATTAAATATAATGAGAATAACAAAATATCCCAATTATGAGGGACATCATCTGTACGATCCTGAGCCTATAAATACAAGGCTTATGGCATCATAAAGAGGACTTTTGATTCGAATTCTGATTTTCTAGAGAGAGAGTAATTGTATCTTGAGAGAATTCTTGTATTCTTGTAATCTGCACTGAAGAAACTCAGTTGACTTAGGTTCATCTGATCTATAATCATAACTCTAAGTGGATTAGGCTATTACCAACACATTGGGGCTGAACCACTATAAAAATCGTTTGTGTCGTTTATTTCTCTTGAAGGTTTTTGTCATTTTGATGTCTACACGTCGTTGGCCAAAAACGCGGTCAACAGTATAGGGGGAAGGTTATAACTCCTTTCATTTTAGGTGGTTTGAAGGTTAAAATCCCTCTAGTCCACCAGTCAATATTATTGATATATCTCTGGTATTCCTTACAGTGTGTTTCTTTACAAACTAGACGCCAACCCCTTGCAACGCCCAGGGTCTCCATATATATAGGGAGAGGACACCTGGGTGTTGGTAAAGGGGGTCATCCTGTGACCCTCTTACCCATCATGTCACTTCTGTGACACTTATGATTAATTCCTAAAACCTGACAATGAAGTGTTGTCTAATCAATAGGTAAGGGGGATAATGGGCCGCATGGCCCAAACCAGTCGTGGGGTGCCTGAACACGCACGTTTATGCTGCGTGTCCGAGAATTCAGGAATGGAATAGACACGTGATAACTGATATGCGCACATTTACATTACGTGGTTGACTTCATGAATGGTCGGGGGTGTCAGCTCTATGTCGCACCTTGAGCTTGATGTAGTTCCAGCTCGTGGTGTCCACACTGCTGACCCGACGCCTTCGAGTATTCTTACTAAACCATTGACTACCTCGAGCTAAAGAGGTGGAGACTCATAACAGTAGCTCCGGGTTATGCCATTTTCCAGCTCACTAATAACCCGCGGATGTTTAGGGCGTACATTTGCCCCCCAAGCCCCTGCTCATGGCACGTGACGTCACCTGGGGCCAAAGCGGGGGCATTTAGGCTTCCTTGTCGACTCTTCATGCCCCGCCTATTGCGCTGGTATCGGATACGTGGAGCATTGTGGTTGGTGACGATCCGTCTTCCGAGAATCGCATTAAATGGCCTAGTCTATCTTCGGCCGTTATTTCGTCTTTCGAGTTGTGACCCTCGTATCCCGCATTAAGATGATTGAACAGCCCTCGTTCCTTGGCCTTTTATGTATATATGAGGTTGGCCACCTTTCGCATGAGCCACCCTTTATTTGAAAATTTTCCTCATCTTCTCTCTTCTCTCTTCTTAGCCTCAAAACCCTTTTTTCTTCCGGTTATCATTCTAGAAGTCCCTGAGTTTCAGATACAAAGGTTTGTCCATGATTCCGGTTCTAAAGGCTCCACCAGTATTCCGACTTCTACGCCCTATTCGACTTTCATACAGAAAAAACTTCTGTAAGTCCTCTGCCTGCTCTATGTTCAAATGTTTCTGTTTTTTTTTTTTTTTAGGTAGACTCCTTTTTTAGTTGCACACTGTAGGTTGTTTTTTATCCTAGGGGTATCGACCATAGGAAAGAGAATGCTTAGGAACATGACGCATAGGACAAGATAATTATGGGGGAATTTTTCTGGGTAATCTCTTGAAATGCCTGTTTGGAGAGGGGAAGGCAACAAGTTTCTGGGGTGCAAAACTGGGTAGCTTAGAGGCCACGCTTCTCAGGCGGTTTTGCTTTTTGAAACTTCCCCTCCAAGGTAAGCATTATCCTGACCCTCCTGACACACGGATCCCAAGTAATCGGGGGCCCGTTGGGAGCACAGGCGCGGTTCATAGAACCGCGTGGCCTCACTCACCGCGGGCTGAGATTACCTCATCCCGTGTAAGGAAAATCATTCCTCGCGTTAGATTCCCTTTCTTATGTTTCGGTCTCCTTTCTAAGCTTTCTTCATCTTTGTTCATTAGGCGACCAGATGGGACCCAGGAAGAATATGCTCAAGAAGAGTGTTGCTGGCTCATCATCCCAGCAGGCCAGCAAGGGGAAGGAGGTGGCAGCAGATTCCCCTATCCCTCACTTCGGTCCCACCGTGGAGAAAGAGGTCGAGGTGGGACCTGATGCCTTCTTCGAGGCAGAGAGGATCTCCTCGAAAGTTACAACTCAGGGGAAGGTCAACAAGATCCTGCTTTCCCACAACATCGAGATAGGGACAGGCGCTCTTGTTGCCCTTCCTCCCCTTGAGGGCGAGCGGAGCAGCGCACCGCTCGACGAGGAGTTCGTGGCCTGGAGCGATGAACACCTCAAGGCCAGGGCCTTTCTTCCCCTGGACCAGAACTTCGCGGACTTCCTAAACTTCGTGAAGCTGGCCCCCTTTTAACTCCCCCCTAACTCCTACCGCCTGTTAGCGGGGCTAAGGTACCTGTTCCAGAAGCAGGAATGGGAGGTCCCTACACCGGCGGACATTCTCTACTTTTTCTGCCTCAAAGCCAGCCCTGATCAACAGGGGTGAGGCGACGGGTTCTATTACTTGACCCGTTTCACCAACTCCGCCGCAGTCATCAAGCTGCCTAGCCACCTCAACAACTTCAAGGACCAGTTCTTCATGTCAACGGGGTTCCGCAACTGCGAACAGCATTACTTCAACCATCCTCGTAAGTTCTTTCTATCCTCAGCTCGTAAAATTGTTGCTGACTTGTTTCTTTCCATGCGTATTGACTAGAAGACTATCGTACAGTTATTTTTGCGAGGACGGCTAAATTGGTGACCTTCGGGGGTCAATACGAAACCTTAGCGAGGCTCCCTCCAAGCAAAAAAGACTACCGCCAGCTTGTGTCTGATGAGACGATGCTGGCGTGTAAGCTAATTTCCCTAGGCCAGACTCTGGCCTTGAGGAGGCCGCAGATTTCCCCAGTAGCTTGCGAGATGGCGCCCATCCCCGAGGAGGGGGCCGCGGATGACGACGAGGAGGACATGGAAGACGAGGCGTCGCTCGTGCGTCGGAAGCGGGCTCTTGAGGTCGCCCAAAGGGTCAACATGGAGCGGGTCCAGTCTGGGGCAGCAGCCAGTCCCTCCAGCCAAGGTAACCCATACTTGTTTAAGGATTTAGATAGAGCTACCGCAGACCTACGGCTTGCTAGGTTTAACCCCATCCAACTCGTTCACTGTCACCGAAATGAACCAGATCATAACAAAACTCTACTCCAGTGCGTTGACCAGCTAGTGTTGCGTCATGACATCGGCTGCCCTAGGGGCACTGTAGTAGTAGACAATAACCTAGCCTTTAGGTCGGCCTTCTTTGAGGAATACATGACCAACCTTAGGTCGTGGCCCTCCCTTCTGGAGGGTATAGTAGCTCCGGGGCTTAGGCAGTATGTAGAGGAGTCCAGTCTTGAGGCGGATCCGGACCCAGAGCCCCCTCTCATTCGTGAAGTTATAATCTTAGACTCCCCCGTAGAAGCTCTGCGGCCGGAGGTCGTGACGATAGATTCTTGCTCTAGCTTGGAGGGTAAGACCTTTTTCAATACATATTTTAGATTTTTTGTGATAAAATATTTTTACATGCATACTGATGCTCCGTTCTTTGTTTCAGGTGAGGAGATGTCACAGCCCGGGGACAACGTTCTGTGATCCATGTTCTAGGGGAGAAATCCTTCCTCCGGGTCGTCTGGACCCTTGGTGAAGAGGCTCCGGCTGACCAATAAAACTCCCCCTCCTGGGACCACTTCCAAGTCTCCTGCCAAGGGGAAGGGCCAGGGTCCTTCCACCACAGAGAAGGTGGCTCCACCTCCCCCGCGACCTCCTATCTCTAACCGGGAACTAGAGGTACCAACCGGGACCTTGCCAGCTTCTGTTCCCACAGTGCGCATCCCAGTCAACACTCAGGCCCTGGAGACACTACAACAATTTTTAGTATATATTACATTAAAAAATAACACATATTTAGAAGTGTTATTAATGGGTGATTAAAATAAAACACACGGAACTATTTTGGCGCCATATGAAATACACCTCAGGCGCCAAAATGAATTTTTTTTGGGGTTTAATCTCTCTCAGCCAAATTTTAATCCCTAAATCTGAGTTACCCAAACAATTTCTCTCAACCTCCGTCTCTTCCTCTCGTCTTAACTCATCTCTCACTCTCATCTCATCTCAACTCATCTCTCACTCTGCCTCACGAAGTCACGCCTTCCAGAGTTCTATTTCTGCCTCACGAAGTCACGCCTTCCAGAGTTCTATCTCTGCCTCACGAAGTCATGCCTTCCAGAGTTCTATCTCTGCCTCACGACTTCACACCGACTATCACAAGCTTTTGGAGTTCTATCTCTGCCTCACGCCCACTATCTCAGGTTCTATTCTCTCCTCTGCTTACATCATTTTCAAGGAACGATACCATATGAAATATATCTGATAATACAAAATGTTGGCTGAATTGCTTACTGTTGCTCCCATGACTCGATAATACAGAATGTTGTAGTTGATTTGCTTACTTTTGCTCCTCTTCTTTTCTTTTTCATAGCTGTAGTTGATTTGATAATAAAGATGTTGGGTGATGTGAAAAATGGAAGAACAAATGTAATTCTGTAAGTTGTTTTCCCTTTTGTCTTCGTGCAATTTGATCTTTTAAGTGTCTCAGGTTTTAGTTATCAAATGTATTTTATGACCAGTTCGTTGTTTCATTACTGTACCTTTTATAGATTATGTTCCCTCTTGGTTTTTCCCCCTTGAAGATGGTTAGATTATCATTAAATTTTTATTTGGACATAGATGGTATTTTCTGTATTTAGTTTATAAATAATCTATTAGGACATATTTTGTGCGTACTCATTGCATAGGTGGTTGTATTTAAGTTTAACCATCTTTCTGTTATATTCAGTGGGAAGGGAATTTTCTTTTCCGTAATTATTGGTTGCATGGTTTCTTCTGTCAATTCTCAATTTGCTTTTCTTCATTTGTAGCAGAATGTAGAAGGAGGTCAATAGCCATCAAAGGTATTGAAAAGCTTGCTATTATAATTTGTTGTTCTGTATTACGTGCTATAAGGGTAAATATATGAACTATATGACAATGTAAATTAATATATCACTAAAAGGCTACTGTCACCTATAAAGTGTGGTATCCGGAGTTTCAGTTATGGAATTATTTTTTCTTCTTTCTTTTCATAAGTGGGTTGTTGAGAAACTGGAAAGAGAAACCTAACTACTGAATTGACTTTTTCATTGGGACTTCAAAGTTCATATTCCCATGCTGATATATTTTCTGATATATGGGTTGGTAACTAGACTTATAATTGGTTCCAATGTGTGAGGTCAAGTGATATTTATTGCTTCTGCTAGATTCCGTACATGGTTGAATTAGCATGTTTTGTTGATTATGTATTGAAAATAAGACGCTATCGTATAAGCATTTTGTTGCATACATATATGTAAATTGACACCTCGACAGTTTGTACCATGTTTCTGCATGATGTTAGTTTGGCTTCCCTTTATATGATATTTTTTTAATCAATGATCATTTGAGCATGTAAATAATATCTATGTCTTTGTTCTTGTATTTTTTATTTTGATCTTATAAGCATGTTGTTCTTTCAATATGAGATAATTGTGACATGACTTTTGATTTATTGGGTTCTATACACAAGTTTCTAAATTTCTTTAACTCTTTCAGAAATTCAGAAAAGAAGACAAGCAACTTTAGGGAACTGAGGCATTTATAAAGGGATCTCATATTTTCATCTCAGCTAGGTTTGGTTCATTTGGCTATTTTTTCACTTTCAAGGTATTCATTATTGTAGAGAAAATGCTCAAGATAGAACAAACTTTCATGGATTTATCATTTCCCTTATTTTTATTGATAATAAATCTAATTTTATTCATCCTTTTAAATTGGAATATAAACTGTTTTTGGTTTTTTGTTCTTTCTATGTGTGTTGTGTCTGCTTTTCTTTTTATTGTTGGTTTTATTTCAAACTGTTGCATTATTGTTGGCCTTTGCTATTAGTTTTTCTGCTGCTTTTGCTGCCTCTTGTCGTTGTATTTAAGAGTTTTGTTGTTCTTTTTATTTTGTGAGCTCTAGTTTCCAAGGACTCTATAGTGGGTTTGGATAGTTTCTTGGTTGTAAGAGTTGTAATTTTTTTTAATGATGACTCCTAATTAAAGGTCGAATGATGTTGATAGTTTATTAATTGGTATGTAATTTTTCAATCATTTTAGTGGCTTCATTGGATTTCAAATTGGAAGGAACTTTATTTGCAGCAGTTTGCAAGAGGTATGCTCTCTTTTATTTTTGTTAAAACATTTTGCAAATGTTAGAGGAGTTTGAATATCTTAGATATTCATCCATAGTGAAGTAGGTCCTGAGATTATTATTATTGTGTGCTGCGGTGATAACGGAAGGTTGAGAACTTGTGTTTCTTAGTGAAGTAGGTTCTGAGAAATTTGTGAGCTGCGGCGAGATAAGGAAGAAAACTTGTGTGTTGTTTGAATATTTTGAATTGACAATGATTGATGGTTGGTTAATAAATATGGCTGGAATGTTTTCTGATTTTCTGTTAGTTATTTGATGTATATCTAATAAACTTCAAAAACCCACAGAAATTTGAAAGTAGAATCCAAACCCATGTGAGGAAATGTATTAGAATAATTATAGAAATAGCTTCTTGCAATTCAAAAACTTGGGTAATAAAATGTAAAACATTTTTTAGTGCAAGGCCAGTACATAAAAAATTTTAGTTTGAATATATACATCAAAAACCAAATACAAAAGAAAGAGTAACATCCCATTAACAAAAGAACTATTTATGAGAAAAATAAAAAACAAAAACTCAATTGGAATATGATACAGGTTCTAGGCAACATGTAATTAGTAATAACCCCGAAAAAATTATATCACTCCTCTCAAGATGTACTGTAACTCACATGATATAGACAACAAAATTCTGAAACCTCAATGAAAAACATAATAACACCTTTAATATGCATATTTTTTAGGCAAACTTCCCCTTTTAACATTAGATAGATTTCTCCTCTTTACTCTACAAGAATGCTAGCCATTATGGGGAGAAAACATCTAACGCTATTGTTTTCAATGAAAAGAAAGAAACAATTGCTTTGCCACTTCATTGAACTTCCAATGGAAAAAACAATAATTTCAAACTTTTCATGTCATTTATTTTTGTTCCACTAGTATAGAAAACAAACTGTAAAGAAGAAAATAGTTATGAAAAAACTACCAAGATCTGTGAGTGATCTAATTTACAAAACATCTCCAAATGTCACGTAAGTAGCACCTAAAATAAAAGGCAAGGAACCTTTAAATAACAATACTTCATATTCCAAGCACTATAACCTTCTTTCCCAGCCAAGCAAGACTGGTCGACAGCTTGGCCCCTGATAATTTTGAGACATTTTAGTGGCACCCTCAGCATCTGAGGTGCTCTTTATGCTAAGATCTTTCTACCCATGAAACAAACTGCAACAGAACAAAATATAAGTGGTCACAATAAATATATTGACACCGCTGGAGCTCTCATCTAATGAACTTGCTAAAGCTACAATAGATATAGAAAAATGCTAACCTCTTAGATAAGTCATAGGACAGTTAATGCTCTCAAAATATATATATTTTACTTTTTCAACTTTATACTTATTCCTTGCCATCTTTGGGAGGTAGGAAAATCTAGCAAATTACTAGGTAGAATCACATGAGGAATCAAACCATACACCATAACCTAACCCTTCTAAGTAGGATGAACTCATAGTATAATTTGCTGAGTATTGAGACCAGAAAGCACCAAAAGGAGAATGGTTGAAAATCGAGTATACAACGAGAAAAAGTATCATATGGATCAATAAGCATGAAAAATGAGAAATTGCAAACAGCAAAGTGTGTCTTGACTTTGTTGTGCTAACACCAATTAGGTAACTTAGTAGTTACTAATTTGATCATTTCTGGCCAACACAAATGCAGCAGAATATTCCTAAAGAAAAGAAAGAATAGAATACAAAATTGAGTTTACAAGAACCTGTGCATTCATGTCCAAGAGAAAAGTCACTCAGTAATGATTTTAACACTAACTTATTCCATTAAGACACAATGGCTCTAATATTTACATGTTATTAACTCTTATCGAAACCCCATGAGCACAGAAGATTATAAAGTATCCCAAAAATCAGAATTTCCCTTAACTTTATGGGAAAAGTGGGGTAACAATGGCAAACTTAAAACTATGTTGTTGCAGAACCTAAACTCACCCTAGTTTAATAACCTGTAGCAATATGGAAGCACAGCCACAAATGGACTGAGCTTGAGACGCTCCGCAAGCAGCTCAGATAGATATCTGACACCACAAAACAAAAACAAAAACAGAGTCAAGATTGAGCCTTATATAATAAAATCATCATAACTCATACGATTCCCAATTAAATTATGCAAAACAAACAAACATTAATACTATATCAAAAAAAAAATTATTAAGAATATAATATTTATATAACTGAATAGAATGATTAGAGAGATTCTTATAATAAATATATTTCTTCTATATAAAAAGTATACAAATAACTGAAATTTTTTATTGTAGTTTTCCCCTAGTCAAGACAAGTCGTTTTCACATGGTAGTTTAATGTTCTGTTTGTATCCCAGAAAACTAAACTTTTTATGGTATTCCAGTTTGTTTTTCCAATAAAATCTATGAAGAGAAGAGAATAAATGTTAGTGAACTGGTATCATGGAATTTGGTTTTGGGATTGTTACCTTTGGAGTAAGATAATGAATAAGTTGCATTTTCAGCCCCATTTCGTATGGACAGATAGGAGCTTTTCTCAGTAATATTATATTTCTGTCTTATCTCTCTCTATATACTCATCAATGGGTTCTTACTCCTCAAACTACTACTCATCGTAAAACAATTAACGGTGTGACCCATTAGCTCAAACTTTAACTTGATCTTCAATACATGTGCATAACAAGTATTGAGTGCAAATGGATCAAAATGATTATGACTTTAATCATCTTTGCTGATAGTGTTGTGAATCCTTAATCAAGTACAATTGATCAAATAGCTGAAGAATAATCTTATAGAACTTTAGACAGAGAAAATTAAAAAACAGAGGTGAGAAGAAGAAGAGAATTTGAATGAAATAGCCACTTTCTTTATTGCTGAATATCAATCCACATTACAATCTTGAAAGCCTTCTATATCAGTTTGTTTACAAGATTACAGAGCTAATACAATGTAAATTGTAATTAAAAATAACTTGTACAATGTAATGTCTATTTATAGACAATTATACTTAACTAACATTACTAAGAAGAGTAAAACAGTTAAGTTGTTAGTGACTAAAATGAACAGGTCAGCATAGCTGACCGAACTAATTCCTACAGATAGTATTAGTAATTTTTAGAATAACCAGATACTGCAACATGTAGCAGCTTAAACTTTTCCTATATAGTAGTTCCTAGATGTTGCAATAGATCATTTCAATTATCAAGTGTAATTGCTCTAATGCATGGGCATATGTTATTTGCAGTGCATATAAGTAGACTAGAAAATCCCCGAGGCCTTTCGAGGGACGGTTTATGAAACCGCGACCTATATGGTGGATCACTTCTACAATGCCATCCCAAGGGATCTGCTGGAGATCGAGACGAGGAGCCCCGAGAACGTTATGGAGTCTTCACTGGGGATGACCCTCACGGTAAGTTTGCTTTACCAATGGTTCTATTTGCTTCTTCTAAAGCACTTGCCTTATTATCTTTTTATTTTGCAGGCGGCTTTAGCTCTCCACCGGAGCATATCTCGGTCCAGGGCTAGGATTGATGAGATCAGGGGCGAGCACCAGGCTGCCCAGGCCGCCCTCGCGTCTGCTCAACAACAAGAGTAGGATGCCAAAACTGCCCTGGCGACTGCCCGGGAAAGCGAGAAGGTCGCACAGGCCACCTTGGTTGCTGCCCAGGCCGAACTGGAGGCATCCTGGGCCAAGCTACTGGAGGCCAAGGCTACCAAGGTCGCCCTGGATGCCACGAAGGTCAAACTTGAAGAGGCCAAGGCCGCCCTTGTGGCAGAGAGGGCATCTTCCAGCTCCTCCTTGGACGCCATGCTATATCATTGCTGGGCCTTCAACCAGGATGGTGACTTTTCCTTCCTGGGGCCGGAGGGGTGGGAGTCCTTCCTAGAGAAGTTCAAGGCTCGCCTTCAACAAGAGGCGCCCTCTGAGACGGGGGAGACTTCCGCTACTGCCGAGCAAGACGCCGAAGGGGTGACTTCGTCGGAGCGGCCTGGTGGGGCTTAGGACTTCTGCTCCTTTTTCTCTTATTATTATTAATTTTTTATTTGTAATTTTATATTACAAGGTTTTTATCCTTGAGACAATTGGTTTCCTCAGATTTACTTTGATCTATTTATATATATTTTTTGCGGTTTAACTTTATTGTTACTCCTCTTTAGCGCATTTGGTGAGAACTTAGTTTCTGTTGGTGTTATGATTAACATCTCATGCTTTTTAGGAAAAAACATCTATTAATCAATTTGAACCAACTTCTAAGTTTTAGGACCTGGTTGTATCCAGGATATTGATTTTAAAAACTTAGTTCGCGTTAATCCTTTATTGATATCTCACGCTTTTTAAGAAAAACATCGCTCAATCACTTTGAATCAACTTCTAGGTTTTAGGACCTAGTTGTATCCAGGACAATGATTTCAAAAACTTAGTTTGCGTTAATCCTTTATTGATATATCGCGCTTTTTAAGCAAAACATCGATCAATCAATTTGAATCAACTTCTAAGTTTTAGGACCTGGTTATATCCAGGACATTGATTTTAAAAACTTAGTTCGCGTTAATCCTTTATTGATATCTCGCGCTTTTTAAGAAAAACATCGATCAATCAATTTGAATCAACTTCTAAGTTTTAGGACGACCTAGTTATATCCAGGACATTGATTTTAAAAACTTAGTTTGCGTTAATCCTTTATTGATATCTCACGCTTTTTAAGAAAAACATCGATCAATCAATTTGAACCAACTTCTAAGTTTTAGGACCTGGTTATATCCAAGACATTGATTTTAAAAACTTAGTTCACATTAATCCTTTATTGATATCTCGCGCTTTTTAAGAAAAACATCGATCAATCAATTTGAATCAACTTCTAAGTTTTAGGACCTGGTTATATCAAGGACATTGATTTTAAAAACTTAGTTCGCGTTAATCCTTTATTGATATCTCGCGCTTTTTAAGAAAAACATCGATCAATCAATTTGAATCAACTTCTAAGTTTTAGGACGACCTGGTTATATCCAGGATATATACCTGGTTATATCCAAGATATATGCCCCGCAAGTAATCAGGGAAGGGCCTTTCGCGGTTACTTGACGTTACATCCACAAACATATACGACAATGTGAAAAGATTCTCTTATTACTTAATAAACAAAGGTGGCTTTTCTAACTACGCCTTACAAATATATTACTGATAATATTTCTTTAGGTGTATAGCGTTCCAAGTCCGTGGGACCGCTTCTCCGTTAAGCCGAGCTAGCTTGAAGGTTCCTTCTTCACAACCTCTGTTATTTGATAGGGCCCTTCCCAGGTTGGTCCCAACACTCCATCCTTGGGATCCTTATTGGCCAAGAAGACTCTTTTGAGTACCAGGTCGCCAACGCTAAAGACACATTTCTTGACCTTTGAGTTGAAATAACGAGTGATTTTTTGTTGATAATGCGCGAGCTGCAGCTGTGAAGCTTCTCGTTTTTCGTCAATTAGGTCGAGGGACGCGCAGAGCAATTTGTCATTTCGGTCTTGGTCAAATGTCTGGACTATGCGAGGCTACCTTTACTTCGACAGGAAGGACTGCCTCACTCCCGAAATCCAGGGAGAAAGGAGTATGATCCGTTGAAGTTCGGTGCGAGGTCCGGTATGCTCATAGTACCTGGGGAAGCTGTTCAGGCCAAACTCCCTTGGCTTCATCCAATCTCTTCTTAAGGCTTGCTTTTAGCATCTTATTGACAGCCTCGACCTGCCCATTGGCCTGGGGATAGGCCACGGAAGAGAAGCTTTTAACAATGTCGTGCCTCTCGTAGAATTTGGTGAAGAGATCGCTATCGAACTGCGTTCCATTATCCGGCCCGATCTTCTGTGCCAACCCGAATCGACAGACAATATTCTTGACCACAAAGTCGAGGACTCTCTTTGAAGTGGTCATCGCCAGGGGCTCTGCTTCTGCCCACTTTGTGAAGTAGTCGATAGCCACCACCGCGTAGTGAACTCCTCCCTTTCCAGTAGGGAGGGCACCAACCAGGTCAATCCCCCAGACCTCGAACGGCCATGGGGATGAGATCATCTTCAGCTCGACCGGAGGAGCCCGGGCAATTGTGGCGAATTGCTGGCACTTGTTACACTTTTGGACGTAGGAGATCGAGTCCTTTGACAGAGTGGGCCAATAATACCCTTGCCTTAGTATTTACAGGGCCAGGCTTTGCCCCCCAATGTGATCTCTGCAAAATCCCTCGTGCACCTCCTGCAGAATTGTCTTCGCCTCGCTTGCCAGAATGCATCGTAGGAGAGGTAAAGAGTGTCCACGTCGATATAATATCCCATCTATCACTGTATACCTTGGAGCCTAGTAAAGTACCCTCCTTGCGTCATTTTGCCCCTCGAATAACTTTCTTGCTATGAGATACTTGAGGATGGGAGTCATCTAAGTCAGTCTGGCGTCAATCATCTCGACCTCCGCCCCGACTTCCTCTATACTTGGTCTTTCCAAGAACTCTACCGGCACCAGCCCCAAAGTCTTTGCCTCCCCGGAAGTGGCGAGCTTCGCCAGGGCGTCCGCATTGGCATTCTGCTCCCGAGGTATCTGCTCGATTGAGCCGCGCTCAAATGCGGATAGTTCTTTCTTTACCTTGGCCAGGTAAGCAGCCATCTTGGTTCCCCGTGCTTGGTATTCTCCTAACACTTAGTTTACCACGAGCTGGGAATCGCTGTAACACTGGACGGAGCTGGAGCGCCCTCAGCTCCTGGGCCACCCTTAACCCCGCCAATAAAGCTTTGTATTCAGCCTTGTTGTTGGACGCTTTGAATCTGAACCGTAACGCCAAGTGGAAGTGATGTACCTATGGAGAAATCAATATGATTCCAGCCCCGGAGGCGTTCTTGTTAGACGAGCCATCTATGAAGACCTTCCATGAGGCCTGAGCTGACTCTTCTACCGGATCTTCTCGAAACCCTGTGCATTCTACCACAAAATCAGCCAGGGCCTGGCTTTTTATTTCAGTTCGCGGTATGTACAGTATCTCAAATTGGCTGAGTTTGATAGCCCACTTCAACAGACGCCCCGATGCTTCAGGTTTCTGCAAAACCTGCCTTAAAGGCTGATCGGTTATGACATGTATTGAGTGGGACTGGAAATACGGCCTGAGATTTTGGGAGGCCATAATAAGGCAGAAAGCCATCTTTTCCATCAACGGATATCGGGATTCAGCTCCGAGAAGTCTCTTGCTGATGTAATAGACTGGCTTTTGAGATCGGTCTTCTTCTCGGACTAATACGGTGCTAGCTGCATCTTCCGTGACAGCTAGGTAAAGGAAAAGAGGCTCTCCTGCCATTGGTTTGGATAACACGGGTGGCTCAGCTAAATGTGCTTTCAGGTCGAGGAAGGCACGTTTACATTCCTCGGTCCACTCGAATTTTTTATTTCCCCAGAGCATGTTGTAGAATGGCAAACACTTGTCGGTAGATTTAGAAATAAATTGATTAAGGGCCGCCACCCTTCCTGTCAGACTTTGAACGTCTTTTCGCGACCGGGGTGAGGGCATCTCGACTAGCGACCTGATCTTATCGGGGTTCACTTCTATTCCCCTGGTATTGAAGATGAAACCCAGGAATTTTCCTGACGCAACCCCGAAAGTACACTTTTGGGGGTTTAGCCTCATGACGTATTCCCTCAAAATCTTAAAGCATTCCTCCAGATCGGAGACATGGTTATCGGCAGTTTTTTACTTGACCAACATTTCGTCAACATACACTTCCATATTCTTCCCGATTTTATTGGTAAACATCCTATTTACCAACCTCTGGTATGTAGCTCCTGCGTTTTTCAGCCCGAAAGGCATGACCTTGTAACAATAAACGCTTGTTGGGGTCATGAAGCTAGTGTGTTCCTAGTCTGCTAGATTCATGGCGATCTGGTTATAGCCCGAGTATGCATCCATAAAAGACATGAGCTCGTGCCCCGCCGTGGCACCTACTAATTGGTCAATCCTTGGCAAGGGGAAGCAATCTCTGGGACAAGATTTGTTCAGATCGGAAAAGTCGATGCAGGTCCGCCATTTCCCATTGGGTTTCGGGACCAACACAGGATTGGCAACCCAGACGGGGAACTTTGCTTCGCAGATAAAGCCGCACTTCAAGAGCCGGGCTACTTCCTCCTCCAGGGCCTCAGCTCGGGTCGTTCCGAGGCGCCTTTGTTTTTGGGACTTTGCAGGCACATTTTTATCCAAGTGGAGGGTGTGCATGATGACTCTCAGGCTGACCCCTATCATGTCTCCATGAGACCAGGCAAACACATCTAGATTTCCTTGCAGAAAACTAATCAGCTACGCCTTCCTTTTGCTACATAGGTTTTCCCCGAGCTTCACCATCTTGGAAGGATCTTGTGGGTCGATATTTACCTCCTCGAGCTCTTCGATGGCCTGGAGCTCGGATCTATCCTCGCCTACTCTGGGGTCGATATCATTATTTAAGATGATATCCTCCATTCTGGCATTATGAGGTTTTTCTATCTCGGGACTAGGTACGATTTCCCGAGATTCCTCACTCTCGCTCTGGAAGGTCATCGTCTGCTGCCCGGGTTTTGATTTTCCCTTCATCGAAATGCTATAGAATTCCTTGGCAGCGAGCTGATCACCTCGGATCGTGCATATCCCTGTGGAGGAGGGGAATTTTAGTGAGAGGTGACGGATGTAGGTTTGGCTTCGAACGCTACCAATGTAGGCCGACCCAAAATAGCATTGTATGCGGCGGGACAATCGATGACCACAAACTCGAGGAGTTTTGAGAAAGTCTGGGGTCCTTCTCCCAAGGTAATCACTAGCTCGATCATTCCTATTGCCGCCGACCCTTCCCCAGAAAATCCATATAGCATCATGGAGGTGGCTTTCAACTCGGTGACAGATAAACCCATCTTTCCCAGCGTAGACCGAAATAGCAGGTTCACTGAGCTCCCATTATCGACCAGTATCCTTCTAACTCTCTGGTTAGCGAGCTGGGCAGCTATGACCAAAGGGTCATTATGAGGGAACTGGACGTGACTGGCATCTTCCTTGGTGATATGTTTGGTTGCCTCTCCAGTCGTTGCTTTTTGGGTAAATGCTGCTCTGGGACGAACTCCACTCCGTTATGAGCTTTCAATTCGTTGACATATCTCTTCTGGGCACCTCTGCTTGTGCCGGCCAGATAGGGGCCTCCGGAGATTGTGGAGATTTCTCCTCCTATCATAGGAGGAGGGGTGTCCTGATTTATCCGAGACCCAGGCTAGCTTATCGGAGCTTCTGGAGCTGGTTGACCGGCGGGAACTCTATTCCACGCATACTGAGCCAAGGGTCCGGCTCTGATGAGAGTCTCGATCTCATCCTTCAGATCCCTACAATGGTCAGTGTTGTGGCCAATGTCGTTGTGGAATCGACAAAACTTGGAGGGGTCCCGCTTAGCCTTCTGGTGCTGCAAAGGTTCCATCTTCTTCCAGGGGAGGCGAGTAGAGTTTGCTAGGAAAATGTTCTCCCTAGTGTTCGTGAGCTCGGTGTAAGTCGCGTAGACTGACTTAAACTTTTCTGCAGGCTTGTTCTTCTTCGGGTCGTGATGGCCGCCCTCGTTGCTCCTTTTTCTCTTGCCTCCATTAAATTGGTTATTCTGTGTAACGGTTTAGGTCGCTGTCACGACATCCGTTCCCACTCCATCGGGCTGATCAGAGGCTTGGCTGGTTCCTACGATCGATGCTCGCGCCTCCTCCAGGTTTATCCATCCCTAGGCCTTATTTAAGAATTCGTTCATGGTGCTGACACCTTTTCTCTGTATCTTTTCCCAGAGTCCGCCTCCAACGAGGATCCCAGTCCTCAAGGCCATAAGCTTGGAACTATCATCTGCGTCCCTGGCCCGAGCCACAACGTTTGCAAATCTGCTCAGGTAAGCTTTCAAAGGTTCCTCAGGCTGTTGCTTTACGTTTTCCAGAGTGTCGGCTTTGACGCGGGAAACCTGAGAAGTTCGGAATGCCCTTTTGAAGTCGACAGAAAAGGTTTTTGTAATGCCCCAAATTTCCTAATAAGGTTTAGGACCTTGATTAGGAGGTCGGGAGGGCCATAAATGATTTATTATGATATTTAATGATTATATGCATGTTTATGTGAATTATATTATCATATGATGGTGAATGCATGCATATGGGCTCATATTTATAATGCAAGTGCATTTTGGTAATTTGGCCACAGTGGGCGTAAATGTATATTTTGGGTGCATGGCTGAGATTAATTAATATAGCCACATTATAGGGTGGATTGGTTCGAGCTTTTTGACATGAGACGATCATGAGATGTAAGTGTTTGGTCTAGTCATAACGGGTTTAAGTTCGGGGCTCGGGGTGAGTCTCGGGGTGAATTTATTGATTAGAGCGTTACCGGGAATTAAAGGCTAATGGGATGTGATTTATTGGTAATTGAAGATATGGAGATTAGTGGGAATTGGGAAGCGTTAATTATGATTAACGGGATAGGTGGAAAGTACCAATTTTACCCTTGAAATGGTTTAGAGGCTTTTATTGGCTTAAGGGTATTTTGGTCATTTTGGGTTTTGGATATATATGATTTAAAGGCTGCTGGCTGTGGAAAGTGGTAGATTAAAACAGAGTTAAAACAGAGCCTATCCCTTCTTTCTCCCTTCCTTCCTGTACAAGTTCTCCTTCACCCTCTTCTTTAGGTTTTGAGAGCCTATCTTGAGGAAGCAAGCTAGGGAGTCAAGCTTGGGGAGGTTTAGCTTGAGTTCAGCCATTAAAGTGGATTCAAATCGTGTTTGAGGTAAGCTTCAACCATTAGTTTCTGGTTCATACTCTGTTTTGAGTTTTAGTTTTTAACTTGTGAATCATTTGTGGAAAGTTTGAATTAATGGAGGTTTGGATGATGTTTATTTTGGGTCTTGATGAGGGGAGGTTATGGGTGATGTCTAGGGATTTGAATGAGTGTTTGGAAGAGGTTTTGGGCTAATTTGAGGGGCTGGCTCTAAGGGAAAACGCAGGGGAGAAATCTGGTGTGCGAGTTATCATTTTGGCTGAACTGGAGGTTGCGCCGCGGCATGGTCAGGGAGAGCCGCGACCCTTGGAGTAGGCTGGGTTTGGGTGCCTCTGTTTGAGGGGCGGGCTGCGACATGGCCAAGGAGGGCCGTGGCCCTTAAGGTCATTTTTTCCAAGGAAGGAGTTTTATGCTTGGGAATTCAAGCCTTAAGCCTCGGGGTTGTACCTAGTACCCGGTTCAGTGGGGATTGATGTCCCGGAGGCTAGATATTGATTTGGGAACTTAAGTTGATCATTTTTATTGATGTTACCTTATGTTTGGTTATGACTAGGTGACCGCTAAAGGACTAAAAGCTGATCGTTCTCAAAGGTCGTTTCTTTTATTAATTCTCGCTCGAACCCAAGGTAAGAAAACTGCACCCTGTGTATATGTGACATGCATGGCTATTATGGATGCATGTTGGTTGATTATTGAGCATGACATGCATGACTATTATGGATGCATGTTGGTTGATTATTGAGCATGACATGCATGGCTATTATGATGCATGTTGGTTGGCTATTGAGTATGACATGCATGGTTATTCCTGATGCATGTTGGATGTTTAAATGTAAACATTGATAGCATAATGAATGCCTGGCAATTTTGCCCATTTGCATATGATTATTATTGAGGCATGCTGGATGATTAAGTATGATGCATGTGAAGCACGAGAAACATATGACTAGGGCATGCCATGAATGATGAATATGATATTGGCCAGAGCTTGAGTCTCTGAGTTTGTGCATGATCATGATTATGCTAGCAACTGTTTGGTAAGCATGCTGAATGCCCTATTCTTGGATAATCGGCATATGATACATATTGATGGCATTGCTTACTTGTGCATGGTACTGACTAATTAGTCAGATTTGGCAAAGGTGCTAGGATCAACTGTGAAATTATGACTTATGAGTTAGGTTCGGCAGTGGTACTGGGCACTGGTCACGTTGCACTGACTCATCAGTCAGAATTGGCAAAGGTGTTGGTATCAGCTGTGAAGCTGTGACTTATGAGTCAGGTTCGGCAGTGATACTGGGCACTGGTCACATAGCGCTGACTTATTATCCAGAACGGTCTTAGCGTGGTTCACGCAAGCCAACAGAGATTAGATCTAATCGACTATTAGCATTGAATGACTCAAAGAGCATTAATGCAAGACCGACCTTGAGGGTCGATGAATGAAATAAGCACTTGGAGGCTAGTGGCTTACCTAGCAGCCACTCTCCCTCTTGAATCTTATGATGTTCACTCACTGGTTTGGAAGCTTTATGCTCCGTGTGGTTATAATGATAATCATTTGATAATGCTTATGTATAGTGTTATGTTTTCTTGCTGGGCTTCGGCTCACGGGTGTTGTGTGGTGCAGGTAAAGGCAAGTGGAAGCTGGACCATCTTTGAGTTGAAGAGCTTAGGTGATGACGTGTACATATGCAGCTGCTCGTCCGTCACGGCCGAGGTTTAAAGTGGAACTAGGGTTGAACCCTGTTTTGCCGCTTAGAACGGCCTGTTGTAAATATTTTCTGTAATAAACTCGAAAATTTATATTTTCGGGATCCCAAAGTATATATTAAACGTTCTAGTGAAACGTTACATCTTAACCAAAATATTTAATCCCTAATTCGCTAATCATACTTAGTTGCACGATTTTGGCCAAATGACTCGATTAGCGAGTTTAGCACAATTTACAAGGCACACCGTAACGGTCCCAGGAGTTGGGGCGTTACAGTTTTCAACGAGCTGATGGACTACTTTTTATTCTGTTTGAACCATTGCCTGCCCGACCTATTCAAGGTGGAAGGAAATATTAAACACCTCAGCTCGGGACTGATGTTGTGGGCCATCATCAGGGTGTTGAACATACCCAAATGATCTGACGGGTCCCCATCTCCATTGAATTTGTTCAAGTAAGGCATACGGAAACCAGGTGGATACGCCGTGGCTTCTATGCTGGGGGCGAAGAGCTCAAGTTCGTCCCCTGAGTTGTATTCATCTTTTTCTTTTTCCGATAAGAGCTTCCTCATCAGCTCCTCCATCTGAGCTAGACGCTCCAGGGTTTGGTCCTTACTTCCTTGGTTGTTCTGGGGCTGTTTAACAGCTCTAGTTCCATTGTACGCGTTAGGCGGGTTATTGTCCCTCCTATCTTGAGATAGGTTATGTGGGACATTCCCGCTGTCACGTATTTCCGACAGACCCTCCCCTTGGTGAGCACGACTACCATTTCTAGCTGGGTCTCCTCTTTGAGAGTTGAGGTGATCTCGGAGGTTGGCCCGAGGGGTGGCCTGAGGGCTTTGAGCTGAACTCAAACGATGGCGCAGGTCTTCGCCGGACATGCCACTTCGATGATTTCTGGTCCAGTAACTTCCATTTGAAAAACTCGGAGTCCGCCACTAAGGGTGAGGATCCGGGATTTCCCCGGGCGCTCGGCTGCGATGGGAAGGTCCGACTGAAGGAAGATTTCTCCTGCTGCTCCCATGAGCCAGAATGTCTCGGACTAGATGGGGAAGAGATGGGTATCTTATTGGTGATGGTGGATGCCAAACTGGTGATGCGATCCTGGTCCCGTCAGGGCGAACTAATCTAGGTCGCGGCCGCCCCGCTCTACCATCCCCCACGTCCTGCGCTCGGCGGTCTGATCGTGGTGCAGGACGGCTGGTCGGGGAGGGCTGTCGTCGCGAGCCCTCCCCGGATCTCCTTCGCGAGCTGCCTCGGGCCCTCCTGGGTGCGCTCGAGGGTGGAATCGAGCTAGGAGTTGAGGTCCGGACCAATCGGCTGAATTGCTAATCGGCCCTAGGATGTTCCTCAAACACAGTTTCCTGGTGGTGTGACGTGGGAGTAGAATCTAGAGTCGAGGTTTTGACCGACCGACTGGGCCTGGACCGGTTCCCCCGACGGGACTTATGAGTCCCACCATGCCTCTTTCTGAGGTTAGCGTCGGTTGTAAGAGGGGGTAATCGGGCCAAAACCTCTTCGATTTGCTTGTTTGCTTTCGACAGCTGACTTCTCAACTGTGCATTTTCCATTTCTATCACCGTGTAGAAATCTGGGTTCGGATTAGGCGGCCGGGGAGCCGAACTTCCAGTGTCTCCCTGGTCCATTGGCTGCTTTCCCGGTCGCTACTGAACCTCAGGGTTTTGCTCATCGGACATGGCAGCATGGTGGGCCTCCTGCCCATCACATTGATCTGCCTCATTACCATGCCTTGAGCAAGTAACCACCATGGTTGGGTTTCTGCAATAGCACCAATCTAAAACCTCTCAATGAAAGCACCAAACTGTTGACGCGGTACTTCGGCAACAGATAATTATACGAATAAACGGGATGGATTAGTGCTAGATAACGAACCGTAATATGTAAATATTTATATTCCAAACTGGTGAAAATAGTATAGGGGGAAGGTTATAACTCCTTTCCTTTTAGGTGGTTCGAAGGTTAAAATCCCTCTAGTCCACCAGTCAATATTATTGATATATCTCTGGTATTCCTTACAGGGTGTTTCTTTACAAACTAGATGCCAACCCCTTTGCAACGCCCAGGGTCTCCATATTTATAGGGAGAGGATACCTGGGTATTGGTAAAGGGGGTCATCCTGTGACCCTCTTACCCATCATGTCACTTCTATGACACTTATGATTAATTCCTAAAACCTGACAATGAATGGTTGTCTAATCAATAGGTAAGGGGGATAATGGGCGGCATGGCCCAAACCAGTCGTGGGGTGTCTGAACACGTACGTTTATGCTGCGTGTCCAAGAATTCAGCAATGGAGTAGACACGTGATGTCTGATATGCGCACGTTTACATTGCGTGGTTGACTTCATGAATGGTCGGGGGTGTCAGCTCTATGTCGCACCTCGAGCTTGATGTAGTTCCAGCTCGTGGTGTCCACACTGCTGACCCAACGCCTTCGAGTATTCTTACTAAACCTTTGACTACCTCGAGCTAAAGAGGTGGAGACTCGTAACAGTACCTCCGGGTAGGTGGCCTCCACCTGGCTGATAGAATTATGCCATTTTCCAGCTCGCTAATAACCCGTGGATGTTTAGGGCGTACATCTTATTTTTTAAAGTCATTTTGTACTCTAGCCTAGTTTTAATAATTTTTTGCAAAATGGTGTCTCATAATTTAGATAGCTAGTCGAAAATTTGGATAGGTGGTCGAAAAATTCAAATAGTCAGTCGAAAAATTTAGTTTTAAAGGTATATTTCATTAAATATTTAGAATATTCCGTTAAAGTTAACAAAAAAAAACTATTAAAACCAAACAAAATTATTATCTAGACACATTTTATATAAAGAGATATTTGAACACGCCATATAAATTAGTTAGAAAAAGAATAATATGCACAAATTATTTTTAAAAAAATGTTCTGTTTTTTTTATTCTATTAGTTAAGCACAATAATAGGAACAATTTTATTTTATTTTATTTTAAAAAAAATAGAAGATCTTGTATTTTGTATTCATGCCACTCGTCTTATCCAAATTCTCTAAGGCCTGATCACTAAGCCTAGCTCTACAATACCCATATTAAATATTAATAATCAACAAAATTAGTTTTGCAAAATTTAATTGAGGTATAATTACCTGTATTTTCTGAAAATTTATTGTATTATATATAAATAGAAAAGTAATAAATGTTTTGTTAGAAGTGAAAAAAGAAAAGTAATAAATGTGCAAATTTAATTCAAAATTGTACCATATATTTCATGAATTGTTTTGAATAGTTGAATATATTTAAAAAATATATTTATGGTTAAAAATAATTTATTTTATAAGCTAAATATTAATTAATATTTTTTAAAAAAAATTAATTAAACATCTTATTAATTAAAATTTAAAAAAATATCATGTTAAACAAGGAGAATTGATCTTTTTGAAAAAAAAATGTCATTAACATGTAAACAAATAAAAATAAACTATAACGTCTGATACTACTTAACAAGGCTTAGGGCTTTGATCAGGGGGACAGGATGAAAAATTATGGAAATTTATGTGTTTATGTGATATATATGTGTATCATTATATGGTTACATGATTTATATTATAATATGACTAGATATGCATGTTTAGGTGTATTAAATATGCATGTGGGCCCGTTTCTCGGCACTAGGCGATCCTAGGGAGCAAGTTAGCGGGAAAGTCACAACGGGGTCAAATACCGGGCTCAGGTTGAGCCTAGGGGTAATTTGGTAGTTTAGTACATTGCTGGGATTGATCGGGTAATGAGGAATTATTTGATAATTATTTGAGGATATTGGAGTAATGAGAGATATAAGACGCTCATTATGATTAACGGGATATGTGACAAATGACTAATTTACCCTTGACGGCTTAAGAGGGCAAGTAATAGGAAAAAAGGGCACTTGGGTCATTTTGGGCAATAAGTAGTGACTTAGTCACTAAAACCCTCAATTGTAGGAAACCCCAAAACTGAGCAGCACTCTCAACTCTCTCTTTCTCCCACTCGGCTTTATCTCTCTCTCTCTTTAGCCTTGGGGAATTTTCTTGGATTTTGGGGGTGAAGCTCAAGAAATTTGAGGCTTGAAACTGGGGTTTATTTAAGGGGGTACTTAAAGCACAATTGAGGTAAAGCTAAAACATATGATTTGTTTAAATTCTACCATGTTTTTATAGTGTTCTTGAGCTTGAGGTTCAAGGTATTGGATTAGAGATTTGGTGGAGGTTTTTGAGTCAGATAAGCTTGGGTTTTGATGGTGTCAATTTTATGATAATGTTAGGTATTGACCGTGTTTTTGGCCAACGACGTGAGAATGTCAAAAATGATAAAGCCTTCAAGAGAAATAAAACGACACAGACGGTTTTTGAACAGAAAGTAAATAACACAGTAATTTTTATAGTGGTTCAGCCCCAATATGTTGGTAATAGCCTAATCGACTTAGAGTTGTGATTATAGATCCGTACTCAAGATCAGATGGACTGAGCCAACTGAGTTTCTTCACTACAGATTACAAGAATACAAGAATTTTTCTAGATACAATCACTTTCTCTCTCTTCAGTACAGATTACAAGAATACAAGAAAACTCAGACCCAAAATTTCCCAAAAAGATTTCCAAGAAGCAACAGCCCCTTTCTGATCCCATAAGCCATATATTTATAGGCTTAGGATCATACATCTGATATCCCCTAGAATCGGGATATTTTATTATATTTATTACATTTAAATTACAAAAAACATTCAAAATGTAACAAAACCCCCAATTTGTGGGAAGAATGAGAGATTCCCGCGCGTGCCAAGACCGGTTCTTGTTGAAGCCGTTTCTGGGAATCTTGACTTAGTCCTCCTCTATCTGGTCGACCCATATCTCCTACTGACCACCCATGCAAGTGCTGGTAGGACATACACTTGCTGGTAGGACATGCAAGTGTTGGTCGGACGTGTGCATGCTGGTAGGACATGTACTCCTCTCCTCTAACATGGCACTATGGTCTAGCATGCCATGTCTCTCCTCGGACCAAAGTCCGACCACATCTTGGACTACTCCTCGGACCGAATTCCGACCACACCTTGGGTTCTCCTCGGACCAAGGTCCGACCACCACCCTTGGGCTCTCCTCGGACCAAAGTCCGACCACATGCTAAGGCTCTCCTCGGACCAAGATCCGAACACCACCCTTGGGCTCTCCTCGGACCAAAGTCCGACCACATCTTGGACTACTCCTCGGACCAAAGTCCGACCACACCTTGGACCTCTCCTCGGACCAAAGTCCGACCGGACACACCCTAGTCCAAGTACTCTCCTCGGGTGCACTTGGCTTGGACATGACATCTCTATTGCCACGTCATCGATCTCCAATTTTTGGGGATAACATTCGCCCCCCAAGTTTATTATACGATTTTTCTCGTATGATAAACGTTTCTTCGAGCAAAACATTCTCGAGGTCATCCAAAAGCTCCTATCCGATTGATAACTTTCACGTAAACCTCCACGACTGAACTTGTCTTGTGATTTTTTCAAACTCTATTTTCTGGATATAATGAAAGCATAGGCTCCCTTTTGATTCTCCTTTTGTCTATTTTGCAAAATTATCATGGTATAGAGACAGGTTTTTGAGTATCCTTGATTTGGTTGCGCTAGGATTACAATTTCGGTGATTTTAAAAATGTGATCCGATCGAACCATGGGTGAACTCCTTGGTCCCTCGGACATGCGTCCGACTAGGCCTTTTGTCTCTCCTCGGACATAAGTCTGATCACACTTTTGGGCTGCTCCTCGGACAAATGTCCGACCACATCTTGGGCTGCTCCTCGGACCAATGTCCGACCACATCTTGGGCTGCTCCTCGGACTAATGTCCGACCACATCTTGGGCTGCTCCTCAGACCAATGTCCGACCGCATCTTCTCAGTCATGAGTCCGACCACATCTTCTCGGACATGAGTCCGACCAGGCACACTCCTAGCCCAAATACACTCCTCGGTCATGCATCCGACCAGGCACACTCCTAGCCCAAGTACTCTCCTCGGACATGCATCCGACCAGGCACACTCCTAGCCCAAATACTCTCCTCGGACATGCATTTGACCAGGTACACTCCTAGCCCAAGTACTCTCCTCGGACATACATCCGACCAGGCATGGTCCTAGCCCAAGTACTCTCCTTGGACTTGCATCCAACCAGGCATGGTCCTAGCCCAAGTACTCTCCTCGAGCTAATGTCCGACCACACTTGGATTGCTCCTCGGACTAATGTCCGATCGGACACTCGGACTGCTCCTCGGACTAATGTCCGACCGACCACTTAATCCACTCAGGCGTGTATCTCCTCCTCAGATGCAGCACCTTAGGCACCAAATTTCTGGGCCTAGATCCTTGGACATAGGCGAGATGCTCCTCAGACCAACATGCATCCGATCGGCCATCTCAGGGTATGCTCGGACACCACATTTTTCAAATACTTTAAGCACTCTTAGGCATTTGTTTGGGCACATGGCATAGCTATTTAAGTCCTTCCGAACACCATCAAAACACCTTGTTCGAATCTCCCATAATTACTTTGAGAGATTGATTTCTCTCAATCAATCTTGGTGAAAACTTGACTTCTCCTCTCAAAGACAACTTTTCACTATGTAGCATTTATTTTGCATGCATTTGTTTGATTCACTCTAGGGAAGTTGATCGGTGATACATGCTTAGCCGACCAGGGAAGTTGTATCTGCTCTCCTGAGCAAGAAAACTTTGCACCTGATCAGCTAAACTTGTACCTGGCTAGTAGTTTACTCTTTATTTTTGTATAGCTGAGCTGTCGGCATTTATACTTTACTTTTCTTTGTTAACTTAAAACATTCTAAGTCTCCTCTAGACTTAAAAAGTTATAAGTTTTTTGTGAATAGTAAAGTCACTCTAGTGTATGCCTTATATTTTCGCATGAGTACTTAGTTTTCTAACTTAGAAATTCTAGACATTTCATAAGTCCATACTAAGTATACTTTCTCACACTCTTTGTAATGCCCCAAATTTCCTAATAAGGTTTAAGACCTTGATTAGGAGGCCGGGAGGGCCATAAATGATTTATTATGATATTTAATGATTATATGCATGTTTACGTGAATTATATTATTATATGATGGTGAATGCATGCATATGGGCTCATATTTATAATGCAAGGGCATTTTGGTAATTTGGCCACTGTGGGCGTACTTGTATATTTTGGGCGCGTGATTGTGATTAATTAATATAGCCACATTATAAGGTGGATTGGCTCGAGCTATCGACACGAGACGATCATGAGGTGTAAGTGTTCGGTCTAGTCATAACGAGTTTAAGTTCGGGGCTCGGGGTGAGTCTCGGGGTGAATTTAATGATTAGAACATTACCGGGAATTAAAGGGTAATGAGATGTGAATTATTGGTGTTTGAGGATATTGAGAATATCGGGAATTGGAGAGCGTTAATTATAATTAACGAGTTAGGCAAGAAAGGACGGTTTTACCCTCAGAAGACTTTAGAGGGGTTTATTTGGCTCAGGGGTATTTTGGTCTTTTGGCCCTAGGGATATATATGACATAAAGGGCTGTAGAAAACAGAGTAAAAACAGAGCCATCCTCATCCTCTCTTCCTCTCTCTCCCGTACAAGATTTTCCCTTCTCTTTTCTTTGAATTTTGAGAGCCCAAATCAAGAAGTTAAGCTTGGAAATCAAAGGTGGCAGCTAGGAGACTTGTTTCAACCATTAAAGGGGATTCAAAACAGGTTTCAAGGTGAGTTTTAGACTTTGGTTTCAGGTGTTGCTCTGTTTTCAAGTTTTGGTTTTCAGTTTTTGATACTTGTGAGAAGTATGGATTTAAAGGGGTTTTGATTGATGGTATGGTTGGGTTTTGATGATGAGAGGTTATGGGTGATGTATGGGGGTTTAATTATATGTTAGGAAGAGGTTTTATGATGGTTAGAATGACTGGTTTGAGAGGAAATAGCACAGGGGAAAATTCTGGTATGTGTGGCCGACTTGGCTTGGTTGGGCTGGGTGCCGCGGCGCAGCAGGGGAGCACCGCGGCCCTTGGTGTCTGTCAGGAGGGAGCCCTTCTGTCTGAAGGGCGCGCCGCAGCGCAGCAGGGGAGGGCCGCGACCCTTAAGGCTAATTTTGCTAAAGTGTGGTTTTTAGCTCGGGGATTCAAACCATAGGCCTCGGGGTTGAACCTAGTACCCGGTTGGGTAGTGTTTGAGGTCTCGGGGGCTGGGATTTGGTTTGGAAATCCTCAGTTATCATTTTTATTAATGATACCTTATATTTGGTTATGACTAAGTGACCGCTAAAGGACTAAAAGTTGATCGTTCTCAAGGGTCGTTCTTTTAATCGTTCTAGCTCGGCTTTGAGGTAAGAAAACTGCACCCTATGTATATGTATGACATGCATGTTTATTATGATGCATGTTGGATGACTATTATGTATGACATGCATGGCTATTCTTGATGCATGTTGGTTGACTATTAAATGTGACATGCATGGCTGTTATTAGTGCATGTTGGATTGCTGGATATGTTGCGTATGATGCATGAGAAACATGTGTTTGGGACGTGCTTTATATACTGAGTATGATACTGTTCAGAGCTTGAGCCTTTGTGTCTATGCATGGCCCTAATAACACTAATACCTGTTTAGTAAGCATGCTAAATGCCTCGTTTATGGATATGGAACATGAAATATGTGATTGGTGGCATGTCTTACTTGTGATTGCCACTGACTAGTCATGGACCGACTCTAAAGTCGAGAATTTCGCATTGAATGGCTCTATGGAATTAATGCTAGACCGACCCTAAGGTCGATGATTATGCATTGAATGGCTCTATAGCATTAATGCCAGACCGACCCTAAGGTCGAGGAACTTATAAGCGCTTGCCTGGCTTACAACCAGATGAATATAGCCAAGGTACATGACCCCGGTGACTGTTTGTCACGTGGCTAAGGGACGTTGTCCATAGTTTCGACTCCAGAGTCGTGAGGAAGCTTATGTTGGTGACTAATCACCTTGCACCTGTCCTAATCAAGCTTAAGTCGAGAATCATGCATTGAATGGCTATATGGCATTAATGCCAGGCCGACCCTAAGGTCGAAGAACTATTAAGCGCTGGCCTGGTCTACGACCAGATGTTTATGGCCAAGGTATATGACCCCGGTGACTGTTGTCACATGGCCAAGGGACGCTGTCCATTGCACGACTCTAGAGTCGGGAGGAAGGTTATGTTGGTGACCATTCACCATGCACCTGTCCTAATCAAACTTATGAAAGGATCACTTATCAGTTAAGCCCTGGTGACCCTATCGTCATATGGCTAGAAGGAGCGATGCTCATTATTGTGACTTTTGGCTATTGTCACCTATTTGCTTGGACTGATAGTCCTGAATGGTTGTTATGATTGTTGTTGACATTATATCATGCTTTATTGGGTTTTCTTGCTGGGCTTCGGCTCACGGGTGCTACGTGGTGCAGGTAAAGGCAAGAGGAAGCTGGACCATTCTTGAGTTGGAGAGCTTAGGTGATGACGTGTACATATGCAGCTGCTCGTCCACCACGGCCGAGGTTTAAAGTGGAACTAGGGTTGAACCCTGTTTTGCCGCTTAGAACGGCCTGTTGTAAATATTTTCTGCAATAGACTCTGAAATTATATTTTCGGGATCCCAATGTATATGTTAAACGTTCTAGTGAAACGTTACATCTTAACCAAAATGTTTAATCCCTAAACGGCTAATCAAACTTAGTTCACGATTTTGGCCAAATGACTCGATTAGCGAGTTTAGCACTGTTTACAAGGCACACCGTAACGGTCCCTGGAGTTGGGGCGTTACACTCTTATTGCTCTAACATTTTATGAGCATGCTTATTGTCACACGAATATCTGCTCTTAACTTGAAATTTTAAAAATTCAAGTTACTTAAGCTTTGTTAAACAAGTTAGCTTAATGGCCTTTTTGGACTTAGAAAATTTACAAGTCAGCCTAAAAATAGATATATTAACTCGTGCTCTTATTGCCTGTGTTAAATTATATACCAGTATACCCCATGTGCCCCCCAGGTGATTGAGGGTTGAAAGATCCTTAGTCACTTGCTACCTGACCGAATCTGTTCGAGCAGTTAATTATTCGTGAAACACATAGAATATATGGAAAATATTCTAGCAGTTGAACACTGCTTGAACATATCAACCAGTTGAACACTGTCCGATTTTACGAACCAGTTGAACACTACTCGGATAACTAACACACATGCATATTTGTAGCAAGGATCGACCACGCTGCGCGTAGTCTCTTTTATTACTCGTAAATTAAAAAGGACAATAAATGTCTAATAACGAGTCTTAAACAACCAAAATTGTTAAAAAATAAAATGACTAGTTAGCAAATAACCAGTTCATAAACCAAACTTAAATAACAAGTCTAATAACTCGAAATCAAGGTACCACTCTGAAAGTGATATTTAAAAATAATATATCCTTCGATGCTCTATGTGCACGCCACTCCAGTGATTCCTGATCCTAGCACTTCTGCTCAGCATACTTCTCCTTTGCTTAGTTGCTCTCCTCAGCCAAGTGTGGACCTCCACATATAGTGTCTAAGGTAAAGTCCATAGGTCCAGGCTGCAAGGGTGGAGATCTTTGCCGCTTGAGACCAGAGTTGCTGCTACCTCCTTCTCCTTGGGGTGTCTCTGCCCGGTACTTCCTCAACTTGCCCGACCGGAGAAGAAATTCTATCTCGTCCTTGAGGTGGCTGCATTCATTCGTGTCGTGACCATAATCTTCATGGAAATGACAAAACTTGTTCATGTCTCTCTTCCTCATCTCTCTCCTGATGGGTGGAGGCTTCTTGTAGGGAACCTCTTCATGACTAGCAAGATATATCTCTGCTCGGCTGGTTGAGAGAGTGGTGTAGTTAGTGAATTGAGGCTCATACTTGGTTGGCTTTTCACTTGAACTCAACTTTGCTTTCTTTTCCTCATGGTGGTCAGACCCATTATTTCCACGCTTTTTTCCCCCATCACTAGGAGAGTCAGTTGGTCTGCCCGGATTGTTTATGCCATTCTCCCCTTTCTCTATTGCATCATCCAATTTCATATATTTGTCCGCCCGGTCAAGAAATTGTTGAGGTGTTGAAATTGGATTTCTATGTATACTGTCCCATAGAGGACTCCGATAAGTTATCCCAGCGGATATGGCAACCATCTTCCCCTCGTCTCCTACAGCAGTTGCTCTATTGGCTTCTCTCATGAATCTCTGTATATAGTTCTTTAGAGACTCATCTTTTCCTTGTTTGATATCTGCCAAGTCATTGGCATAAACTGGTGGAGTCCGGGCAGTGCTAAATTGTCTACAAAATTTCTTCCTGAATGCTTCCCAAGAGGTAATGGAGTTTGGCTTAAACTTCCAATACCACTCCTGGGCAGTATCCGTCAAGGTGGTGGGGAAGACTCTGCACCGATAGTCATCACTCACTCCGAGTAGTTCCATCTGGTCCTCAAACTTCCCAACATGCCTGATGGGATCTACCTTTTCTATATAAATTGGCAGTACCGGTGCTTTGTACTATGCTGGTGGCTGGGCTGCTCTAATTGGAGCACAGAATGGGCTGCCACTCCAGTGGTCGATCGCATCTATCTCGGAAGGTCGTTTCGACAAACCTTGCACTGCAGTTGCTAGCATGTCAAGCTGGGCTTGGATGGATGGTACAATTGATGAGGTTCCAAGGTCTTGACCGCCTGGTCGGGCATTACCATCTGGCGCGCCACCGTCAAGTATATCTACTTGACTGGCAGGGCGGTCCAGATTTTTCCCTTCGACCGGGACGGTCCTCCTCTTGTTGGTGATAACATCCCTTAGATCCTTCTGAGAAGCATGCTCTCCTACCCGATCGAACACTGTACTCTTCGATTTCCCAGAGGGCTTACTACGCAGGACTTCCTCTCTCCTGCTACATTGCTGGTTGGGGTGCAGTGGAGGCTTCTTGGCGCGCTCTGGGCAGTTTTCTCCTCCTTGTGGGTTGTGGTCCTCCTTTTCCTTTGACTGGTCGGTGGGATGACTATCAGCCTCATTACGACCATGCCCATCTTTGAACTGTGAGGTCCCCTTATCTCGAGGAGCTCTATTCTGCTCCTACCCAGGTGGAGTCTTCTTACTACCCGATCGGTGACTTCCTGATCTTGAAGTTTCTGATCGGTGGCTTCTGGAGGGGGTCCTAGAGTGCTCCCTTTGTGTTGAGGCAGTGTGCGATCGGACTCCATCTTCCTCACCAGGTGGGTTATTACCACCCCTCCTCGATCTATCATTGTTCTTACGACCAGCTTCTGTGGTCCTTGCTCCTGGGGTGGCTGCTCCTTGTGTTGCAGCTTGGGCATTGACCTGGGCCAACTGGGTAGCTACCTCTAAAGCAAGTGCTGCTTCACGATGTCTCCGGTTGACCTCCTCCTGTTGTCGTCAGATCTCCTCACCTCTAGCGTCCATATCGCGCCTTTGCTGCTCTAACGCAGCTCTCTGCCTAGCCATCTCTTCAGCAAACGCCTCCTGCCTGGCGTGGAATTGTGCCATCTCCTCCTGGAAGGCCCCCATGGCCTCTTGGAGCTCTTCAACTCCTGGAGTCACGTCCTCGAGCATGACTCTAGGCTCATTCTCATGGTCTTGTGGGCTAGGACCTTCTGATCTAGCAGGCTCTTTAGAGGAGCTTGTCTTCTTGGAGGTCGCATTGGTGTTCATAGGTGCCATATGACTTCAGGGACCGTCTGTCTTTCTCTTCAGGCTCTCAATGAAAGCACCAAAATGTTGACTGCGTTTTTGGCCAACGACGTGAGAACGTCAAAAACGATAAAGCCTTCAAGAGAAATAAAACGACACAGACGGTTTTTGAACAGAAAGTAAATAACACAGCAATTTTTATAGTGGTTCAGCCCCAATATGTTGGTAATAGCCTAATCGACTTAGAGTTGTGATTATAGATCCGTACTCAAGATCAGATGGACTGAGCCAACTGAGTTTCTTCAGTACAGATTACAAGAATACAAGAATTTTTCTAGATACAAGCACTTTCTCTCTCTAGAAAACTCAGACCCAAAATTTCCCAAAAAGTTTTCCAAGAAGCAGCAGCCCCTTTCTGATCCCATAAGCCATATATTTATAGGCTTAGGATCATACATCTGATATCCCCTAGAATCGGGATATTTTATTATATTTATTACATTTAAATTACAAAAAACATTCAAAATGTAACAAAACCCCCAATTTGTGGGAAGAATGAGAGATTCCCGCGCGTGCCAAGACCGGTTCTTGTTGAAGCCATTTCTGGGAATCTTGACTTAGTCCTCCTCTATCTGGTCGACCCATATCTCCTACTGACCACCCATGCAAGTGCTGGTAGGACATACACTTGCTGGTAGGACATGCAAGTGTTGGTCGGACATGTGCATGCTGGTAGGACATGTACTCCTCTCCTCTAACATGGCACTATGGTCTAGCATGCCATGTCTCTCCTCTAACATGACACTCTCCTCTAGCATGCCATGTCTCTCCTCAGACCAAAGTCCGACCAGATCTTGGACTACTCCTCGAACCAAAGTCCGACCACACCTTGGGCTCTCCTCGGACCAAGGTCCGACCACCACCCTTGGGCTCTCCTCAGACCAATGTCCGACCACATGCTAAGGCTCTCCTCGGACCAAGATCCGACCACCACCCTTGGGCTCTCCTCGGACCAAAGTCCGACCACATCTTGGACTACTCCTCGGACCAAAGTCCGACCACACCTTGGACCTCTCCTCGGACCAAAGTCCGACCGGACACACCCTAGTCCAAGTACTCTCCTCGGGTGCACTTGGCTTGGACATGACACCTCTATTGCCACGTCATCGATCTCCAATTTTTGGGGATAACATTAGGGGGCTTGAATTATGATTTTGGGATTCATTTAGATTGGATTTTTGATGAAATTGGCTGAGGAAAACAAGGGAAATTTTGGGTTCGTAGGGTCGCCCTGCGACCATGTTCTTGAGGTGTCGCAACCCGTGTGAACCCAGGGTGCAGGGGGCTCTAGTTGGAGTAGGCGCGCCGCGACCCTCATGGTCATGTCGCGGCGTGTGTCCTTGGGCAGAGGTAGGGGGAGGCCTCAGATTGGAGGCGCACCACGACCCTCAGGGTCAAGTCGCAACCCGCATAGGCATTTTTAGCCAAGTTGGGTTTTAGTAACGGGAACTCAAACCTAAGGGCTCGGGATCGATCCTACTACCCGATTTAGTAGAGTTCGACGTCCCAGAGGCTAAGACTCGGTCCGGAAGCCTTTACTCTCTCATTATTGATGCGATTCTATATTACGGTTATGACTAGGTTATCGCTAGTGGCTTGGAACCGCGATCGTGCTCAAGGGTCGTTCATTCTTAACTTATGCTTGGACTAAAGGTAAAAAAAATTGATTCGAATGTGTGATGTACGTGATTAGGGCTTGGCCCGATTGTTAAACAAGGATATGAATAGGGCATGGACTCTTGAGAATGTGCATGATTATGATTATGCATAAACATGCTGAATGCTATCTATTTGTATATTTGATATATGATATATGTTTGTCAGCATTATCTGATTGAGAAATGCTTGACTTACGAGACAAGGATGGCAATAGTGTTGAGCGTTGGTCGAAAAGCATTGACTTATAAGTCAAGGGCGGAAATAGCGCGCTGAGCGCTGTTTGTTTTGGTTAGGCTAATGGGGAGCGCATCATACGCTTGTCCGACCTTATGGTCATGGGAAACTCAGGACTAGGTATGCTGGGCCAGCTGTAGGGCTGGTTATACAGAGGATAGGGAAATGGGCCCCGGGATGACTTATTAGTCTCATATCCTAGGGCTGAGCCCCAGACTTGACTTATAAGTCAAGAACAACATTAACACGCTAAGTGCTGGTCGAAAGCATTGACTTATAAGTCAAGGGATACAATAGCGCGTTGAGCATTGGTCGATATGGTTACGCCTAATCAAGAGCGTATCATACGCTTGTCCGAGCCAATGGTCATGGAAAATTCAACGCTAGGTACGGTGGGCCAGCTCCAAGGCTTGTTATATAGAGGATGGGTAATGGGCCTCGTGGTGACTTATTAGTCCCATATCCTAGGGCTGGGCCCCGAACATGACTTATAAGTCAAGAACGGCATTAGCGCGTTAAGCGCTAGTCGATATGGTTATGCCTAATCAGGAGCGCATCATACGCTTGTCCGACCCAATGGTCGTGGAAAATTCAGCGCCAGGTACGTTGGGCCAGCTCCAAGGCTGGTTATATAGAGGATAGGGCAATGGGCCTCGGAGTGACTTATTAGTCTCATATCCTAGGACTGGGCCACAAACTTGACTTATAAGTTAAGAATGATATTAGCGCGCTGGTCGATATGGTTACGCCTAATCAGGAGCACATCATACGCTTGTCCGACCCATTGGTTGTGGAAGACTAAAGCACTAGGTATGCTGGGCTAGCTCCAAGGCTGGTTATATAGAGGATAGGGCAATGGGCCTCGGGGTGACTTATTAGTCTCATATCCTATGGCGTTGGGTCCTAGTGTGATTCATTAATCATGTATTTTGGGCAACGACTCCCAGTATGATTCATTAATCATGTATTTTGGGCAGCAGGCTCTGTTATGATTTATTAATCATTTAATTAGTGCAGCTGACCCCATATGACGCTGTAGTCATTTATATGAATAGTATGCATGCATTAGTAGAGTTATTACTGTTAGGAATGCTTATTATGATTTGGTAACATGTTATTAACTGCTTATGGAGCATGATTTAGTTTTCTTGATGAGCCTTGGCTCACGGGTGATATGTGGTGCGGGTAAGGGGAAAAGAAAGTTTGACCATCCTTGAGTTGGAGAGCTTCGGTGGCGATGTATACATTTGTAGCTGCTCGACCACCACGGTCGGGGTTTCTCAAATTAACCTTTTTAAATGTTAGTTTGGGATCCCATGTATGGAAGTAAATGCTTTAATGAAATGGTTATACCTTTTGACCAAATTTTTTAACCGTTAATCATGTTTAGTTACATGGCTATAGACAAATGATTCGTTTAGCGACGACATTTATCATCGGCACAAGGCCCCTATCAACGACATTTATCATCAGTCGAACTCTAATTTTTCTCATTAAAACCTCTATTGGCGTCCAAGTCCAATCATCGGTAGAGTTCGTCATTATAACTTCGTTGATAGAGAGTAGGTTCTACTGATAAAATACATAAAACTTTTAGTAGAGCCTTATTAGTAACGACAATAGTTTCCAGCAAGGGTCTTATTTTTCATGGGTCCTGGTGAATCTCTACCGATGAAATTGTTGGCATGTGTATAAAAAAACAGGGAAGAGTGTAATAAATTGTTTGATTAATATTTTTGGTGCTATAAATTATTTAAGAATTCTTAAAAATTAGTGAGATGTAATTTATAATTACAATGAATATCATCGTATAAAAAATTAAGATTATAAGTGCCGAAATGTAGAAAACACGGATAGATAGCCTCCTTCCAAACGGAGTAAGAAAGAATTTTGCAATAATATTATCGATCTCCTTTCAGGGTTCAGCTTCGGATCATTCTTACAAGCATTTCCAATACAGAGTCCCACTCCTTTGAAATTTTCGTTCTCTGATCAGAAAGTTATGAAATTCAAAGTTCATTTGTTTTAATATCTGACAAGTGATAAGACCTGAGGCGTGGTCCAACATATTACTATCATGCATATGCGCATGCAATAAACATTTCAAAGAGAAATGATGCAATCATATATTAATAATAATCATGTACTGAGTGAGTTCTGACAAGCTATATAATATGGCTTCAAATTTTGGATATGAAAATGAAGATTATCTTTGTTGATATGATTGATTCCAATATTTGACCAAGTTAATTTGGGTTTTGTTTTATCATAACATTGACGAGACTGTATATTGTTGGGAGCAATAATTATATATAACTATAGGTAATTAAGGTCTACTGCCCTGCCCCATTCGAAAGTTTTTTCCAGTCACTGTTTTACTTTTGACATAAATTTATATGAAACTAATTCAACCTCTTTCTTTGGTAAACTACCAAAATAGAAATAGATTAAACATGAATTTATGCTATTTTGGTTCTCACTGTTTAATCTAATTTTTAGGATGGATCAAATAGTTTTGAAATACTATTTTTTGGAATTTAACAGATAGTCTCTCCTAGATCGATTTTGATCAAATTATTTTTTAATGGGAAAATTAGGTTTAAGTCTATTACCATGTGTAACCTTGAGTTTTTGAAAAAACTAAAACTCATATCAAAAGTACAAAAATATGGCTCCTTTGCATATTTTTTGGTCAATTTTTTTTAAAAGACAAAAATACCTTCACTTAAAATTGATTAATATCTATATTTTTTATAAAAATAATTTATAAATTTGATTAACGTAACATAAAATCTAAATCTAAAACTAAAACAAATAAAAATTAATTTTATTTTAGTTATTTAATTTCTAAGTTTATTAATAAATTTCATGAATTATTTACAAGATATTATAAGTACATTTAATGCATAAGAAATGACAAATATAGTTTTATTATGATTTTTATTTTGGATTTATTTTATTTTAAAGTTTAAGTTTGGGCTAATCATTTTATAAGTTATATTTATTAAAAAATATATATATATAATAATACATTTAAATAAGGACATTTTTGTTTTTGTAAAGAAAAATTTGACTAAATCCTATAGATCTTGGTCATTTTTGTACATTAAACACAAAATAGGATTAAATATTACAACTTATAAAATTATAATGTACTTATTCCCAATTTATAAGCATGTTCAACAATTAAGGACATATATAGTTGTGGCGCCTAACACTAATGATGGTCGGTGCAATTTAGTATGGTGTTTCACATATTCTATTTTAAATTAAGATATGTGGAACCGAATATTAAAATGCATCAAGGATGATATATCATGTCGAATGATGTTAAACACCATTAATGACACTTCAATATTATTTTAACTAGTCGTATGATTAGCATGGATTGCCAATTACATGTAGAAAACGCGCCACATAATAATAATCTAGGCGTGAAAAGTTAAGTACAAGCTATAAGATTAAGTCACTCATGAAGAGAAACAAATGTATGTCTAAAAGCATGGGGCCATGATCTATTTGGCAAGCTTATAACCCTAGCTTTATGCTTCTCCACAGGCCCAGCCTTCCCTAATTCACTTGATGGCGTAATTAATTAATTACTTTCATAGCTTTATTCCCTGGTAAGAAACAAAAAGACATGTGAGAAAGCAACATTCCAACTACTACTCCTCAAGCCAATAAAGCATATTTTTGCGGCTTTGAGTACCATATGCCCAACAAATCATAAAAGGTGACCTTGATGCGATTCTTTCACATTTTCTTCCTCCTTTTGTCATCATTTCAAATATTACTTATAAATATACATGAGTACTATAGCAGTATAAAATATGCACTCAATTGGTACACATAGTTATAGTAGATGTGAATTTAATAAAAATAAACTGCGTGTAATGTTTTGAATAAATATTTTAGATGATATGGTTACTCTAAATATATACACTTGGATATCTTTGGATTATCTTTAAAAGAGTACGATAACTTCATGCTTGATCATATAATACCCTATGTCTAATGGTTGTATAGGGAAGTGATCGTGATCTTATATCATAGAAGAATTTAGACATAATTTCAGAAACAAATAAATGATATTAGCATGCAGTTGCAATATCAAAGTTCTTAGTTTTGAATATATTTCCCTAAATTTAACGAATATAGGGCTTCTTCGATAATCATTATTTAAACAGTTTTTCATTTCTTTAATTAAAAATCTGAGAATAAAATTGAAAAGTTTGTTCAGTAAGTCTATTTTCATTTTTTTACAATTTTAAAATTTTCATTAAATTTGATCAAAATCTGAAAGCACATTTTTCTCATTTTAATATTTTTTAAAATATTTTCACATATCTTTTCCTGTTCACATAAGTAACATTGGGTTTCTTTCCTCTTCTGTCATCAACGACTTCTAAAAATGTTTACTAAATATATAAGTTATCAAATATATTTTTTATTTTTTGTTTTAAATATAAAAAATAAAAATAGTTCCCGAACACATTTTTATTTTTAAAAAATAAAAATAATATTTCTACTTTTATATTTAAGAAAATAAAAAATAAAAATTGTAACAAACGCAAACATAATAACTCATTATTGACAACCTCAGCATGCATAATGATTTCAATTTTCAATAATTAGTGCATGCATATGTCTATATATATATATTAATTGTTCGTACAGAGAATATCAATACCAGGACTGAAGTGCGTTGTGCAGCCTAGCTATTTGCCAAACATACAGAAAGCTAGCTAGCTGCTAGATATAGCTTCTGGTATAATGGATGAAAAAGCCAAATTTTATGGATCTCTTCCCCCATCGCACATGTTTTATGTATATCCGTTGCCGAAACCTAAGATATTTTTGGATAAGGTTGTAAGGTTGTGGCTCAGATTATGGCATCGGATTACATGCGATCAACCATATGAATCTCTTAACTACTTGTTATAGGGAGTGCCTGATGTCCCGCCCAAAAACAAGGGGACTATCTTTTTTTCTTCATTTTAACTGTTGATATTCATTCAAGTAAAATCTAATGGTTCACATAATTTGTTTAGAAAAGAAATAAAGCAAAGTAATGGTAGCTTGTAGGTGTGTTAGATTAGATGAATCTTAATTATTTTTAGTAATGTTCTTATGATAAAAGTTTAATAGAAAAAATTATCAAGAAAATGATATTAAAGAAGACTAAATCAAATCAAATCAACTGAAGGTCTTTTGATCTACAACCAGCCCAATAGTTTTCATTATTTGTTACATAGATATTGGAGAAGTATTTTAAAATATTTATTTGATTTCATCTTTAACTAAAATAAAAATAGAAAATATTTATTTGGGTCGAAGAAGATAAAGATAATTCAAATTGATTTTGTTAGAAATAATCTTACATATTTTAAATATGAGATTGTTTCCATATTTTGCCATATCTTTCTCAACTTTCTTATTCCATTTATAAGATTTTAGTGACACACTACAAGAAAAAGAGTTTACAATGACGACTTTTGTCGTCGTTGTAGATCAAGAAATCCTTGCTGAAGGTATACAGCGAGGATATGTCGTCGCCAAAACGGCGTCGCTATAGGTCCGTATGTGTAACAATCTACGGCGACGACAAAATGCAGTCGTTGCAGTAGTGTTTCACTACAGCTACGACATATCGGTCGTAGTAGAAAATCTTTTTTTTTCGGTTGGATTAGGATATTGCAACGATATATCGTCGCTGTTGGTGGTTGAAAATTTGAATTTCAAAATCTTCTACAGTGACGACATATGGTCGTTGTAGGTTCGTCAACTGCTCCATCTACAGCGACGACATGGCGTCGCTGTAGTGTCACGAAAACTTAAATTTTCATGTTAAGCGTACACCCTACGGCGACGACATATCGTCACTGTAGGTATACAATTTTTAAAAAAATATATATTTAATTAATTATATTGATTAAAATTTATTTAATAAAATATTAATTAAATAAATAAAACCAACTTATTTAATTAAATAGTGAAACTAATTTATTAATTAAATAATAAAACTTATTTAACAATATACATAGTCTCCAAAATATAAGATAACAAAACATAAGTAGTACTGTCTCCAAAATAAAAAAAAAACAACACAAAATATTAATAATTTAAAAAATATTAATATAATAAAACTAAATGTCATCAAAATCAATTCCAAAGTCATTATCGTTGGCCTGTTGTGGTGGCTGTGGTGGTTGTGGCTGCTGTGGTTGTTGTGGTTGAAAGCTTGTCATCATGGACTGTATCATATTCATGTCCAAGTTGACAGGATGAAATTGTGGAGCTTGGATGTTCGGATTTCTTGCTTGCAAAAATTGTTGCATTTGCTGGAAGGTGTTCTGGGTCATAAAGGCTTGACTGATGTGTTGAATCATGGGTTGGAAAGCCTCAGGTGGTATCATTGGAGGGCCAACTGTGGTGGATGAAAACGGTGATGCCTCTGATTGTGAAGAGGATCCGGTGGCACATTAGTCAAAGATACTATTGCCCTTCATATTCCATCCAATACCTCGGTTGTGGCCACGACGTTGACTAAGTACCTTTGAGATGACTTGTGTCTCATTGACAATGTCACTTTCTACTTCAGATTGAGATTGAGATTGAGATTGAGATTGTGTCTGGACTTCTTGTTGCAAGGCATCCTGCAGTTTAGAAACAAGACAATTAATACATAATATAATTGAATAATATACATATATACAAAACATAGAAAGCTACTTACATATGCATCCTTAGCATTCGTGTTCACCCATTCACGTGTTGGATGATTGTGCATATCATGGAATGTATCGATAATGTTGGGCAGTTCCTTAGTTTGACGATTCATCTTTAGAAAACAAAATTTAACAAAATCTCATTTAAATATTGAAATTATTATTAAGATAACTTAAAATATTTCAAATTATCTATATATTTTTATTTACCTTCTTAAATGGAGCAGAAGCATAAGAAGTCGATCCATGGAGACTGGGATACTTTTGTTTTGCTCTGTTGGCAGTATTTGCCTTTGAGCCTGCCATGAACTGTGGAGTGGTGAAAAGGTCAACCAACTTCTGCCAACTCTCGTTGTCCATGTCCTTCGGTGGATTCTTTCTGGCTGTCTAGATATCATTATACCTTCCATGTTCATCGAAGTGTCTTTTCTTGCAACCTTTTCTATCCTTGTAGCAATCTTGAAACTCTCGCTCAATCCCAACTCTATCAGTCACCACTCAGGGAGAGCTCGGGGACGAATGAAAAATTCCTTCAAAAAATTGATGAGATTTTTTAAATTATAAAAAAAAAAAAAATATTACATGTGACTAAGTAGATAAATTTTACCTAAAGCTTTTGCATCAATCCAATCTTGTGCTCATCCAGAACACTCTGCCACGAGTCATAATATAACGGGACATGATGACCAATAAGGTTGCCAATAAGTCTTGTGAACAACATCCCAAAATCACCAACTGCTTTGTAGGTTCCCTCCTTTAGATCAAATTATAGAGCTAACTGACCTTCATTGTCGTTGACGAGTTGTTGCAAATTTTTGGATCGAGACCGACCTCTTCTTTTTGCGGCAGCCGTTGTATATGTTAATTAAACAATACAATTAAATTGAATAAAATAATAACAATTTGTTATTTATTGATAAAAGATAGAGTAATTATAGTATATTATCTGTCTTCACAGGAAGTAGGAACTCGCGTGGGATCTGGAGGAGGAGGAGGATCCGCTCCATCACCGCCATGAGAACGAGAAGCAATAGCAGACATATCTTTGCAATTTAAATAATTATTAACTTAAATTCAGTTATAGTTGGAGGTTAATTAAATAACTTAAATAATTTCGGTAATGCAGTTGAAACTATTGAAAAAAATATATTGTTGAGAAAAGTCATATATTAATTTAAAAGTCTTCACTAATTTTGTCATCATCATCGTTATTGAAGAAATCATCATCCATATCCAGAACAAATCGAGACGTTTCCCCAATTATGTTAGTGTGACCAGGTCAATCCAAATGCATAATCTCCAACTCTCCTAATTCCACAATGAGTACAAAATTTGATGAAGTGTTATCATGCATGACATCAACCTTGTTATCATCATCGATACTTGGATGATCCCAAATCTTTCGATGATTAACTTCTTCTACAACCTTCCAATTTTTGTTTCTTGAAGGATCTTCCAAGTAGAAAACTTGTTTTGCTCGAGTGGCGAGAATAAAGTAATCATTCTTGTACCATTTAGAATTAATCATGATACTAGTTATGTTATTCTTAGTCACATTTTGACCCTTGCTTGCATCGGTGTTGAACCATTTGCATCGAAACAATACTACCGAGTAACCATGGGAATAGCATAACTCTACAATCTCCTCAAGTTGGCCATAGAAAGTGAAACCGTTGGTTCCTGGCACCGAAACTCCACTATTTTGAGTGGCACGTCTTTCGTCACAACTATGGACAAAAAACTTTACATTGTTAACAATGCAAGCCGTGTAGGAGTATGCATTCTAATTGGACCCGTTTGCTAATGCAAATAATTCATCAGTACACTCAGTTGACTGTACTTGCTGCAAACGACCCATCTATAGAGTTTGACACAAAAAAAGAAAACACAATGAGATGAGTATTAATCGATACGAATTTCGTAAGAATTCTACAATTTCGATAATTTGTCTTCAATTTAAACCAGATAGGGAAATCTTTTTGAAGATTTATGATTGAATTTTCTCGAAGGCATTCACTGTACAGCACAATTAAGGTAAGATAACTGTTTTCCATGAATTAAATTTAATGAATTCATATATGTGTTGAGCTACTTACTCCATACATGGTTGGATTTCAGGGCAATTGTTGAGTACAAACCAATCCGCTTCTTTTCAATGAAGATAGTCAAGGGATATGATTTTCTTTTTGCTACTTGGACGACATTGTGATTCAAAAACTGACAACTGTCTTTTAGGAATAACAATATCCGCATTTCTTTCCGAACGATTAATTTTAGTCTGTACACCCTGAAGATATTGAGAAAAAAAGTCAAAACTTCATTGGAAACATAACCCTCCACTATAGAACCTTTTGGGCGCACCTTATTCCTGACATAATGTTTCAACTTCTTCATATATCGCTCAAACGGATGCATCCACCTCATGTAAGCTGGTCCTCCGATGATAGCTTTTTGCGGTAAATGAAGAATTAAATGAATCATTATGTCAAAAAAGGTTGGAGAAAAAATTAACTCCAACTTGCACAAAATTTGTATCACTTGATCTTCTGCATTCCCCATGTCCTTAACAACCAATGTACAAGCAAAAATTTGCATAAAGAAATTGCAAAGCTTAGTGATTATCTTCGAAATAGACTTATCCAAGTAGCTTCGAACTTCTACCGGCAACAGACGTTGCATAAGAATGTGACAATCATGAGATTTCAACCCAACAATGTTGTCATCATTGTCAGTTACTTTCTTAGAGAAATTTGAATCGAATCCATCTGGAACTCTAACTCCTTTTACAAACTGACAAAAAGATCGTTTATCATCTGGTGTGAAAGAGTACATAAGATGTGGTATGATCAACTTTGTGCTGTCTTCCTTGAGGTAACACTCTTCTCGGATAGCCCAATTCTTCAAGCCTACTCGTGCGTTGGTGGTTTCTTTAGATTTCTCATTTATAAGACAAGTACTGAGTAAACTGTCGCAAATATTTTTCTCTACATGCATCACATCTAAATTGTGCTTCAGTTCATGTTCGGACTAGTAGTCAAGTTGAAAGAAAATAATATTTTTACTCCAATTAAGCTCTTTTGGATCTCGCTTTCTTTTCACACCCCCGAAACTGACATGTTTACCTGGAAAATGATCTGGAACATGCGCTAATTGTTCGAGTATGTCTTGACTACTGAATTTTCTTGGAGAACGTCATTTTTCATAATTCCCATCTAATATCGCCCAATAACTCATGAGCGGCCACATTAGTAATCGGGCTATGTCGTATCCATAGAGAGGTAAAATACAAGTAAAAAGAAAGATTAGTAAATTAGAAATAATAAACTTTGAAATGATGTAACTTTGAAAAAGAATATAAACATTAAATAAACAAAATCGAGAAATTAGAATCAGAAGGAAAATATGGAAGGCATAAGTTTCATTCATGCAAACATATATATATTTTAATAAAATTAATTCATTATACTCAACTATAATTCTATACCATTAATTATAGTTGGAAAATATATATAATAAAGGTCACCTTAAAATATGTTCTTTATTTAAATTATACTAACTTATAATTTAAAAAACCTATCATATTATATACCTTAGAGCGACAAAATACCAATGGCAGAATGTAGTAAAAAGCATATAATATAACAAATATCTTAAATTAAATAAAAAGCCTAAATTACATAAGAAGAGCATGACTAGACTTATGTAAAATACACTAATAAATTTAGAATAAAAATTAGAAGAAAATAAATTTAATTGTAACAAATATATAGAAATTAAGAACAAAATAAAGAATCAATATATTAAAAATATAATGTGAAACATGAATTTCACTCTAGCCTTTCCACAAGAGAATTTAGCCTAAAATAGGCATTGTTTTCACTCAAAGTAATGTAAAATAAATGAAAGAAAAATAAGAACAAAAATGCTTTTCTCTCTCACTATACTCTCCACACTTAATTCCACCATCTGATGATTTTTTCCCCTACATTTGGTCCTCTATTTATAGTGAAAAAATGACCCAAAATATGTTAAAATCGTGTACTCAAGAGTGGGAAAAATGGCTGTAAAATACGTGAAAAGTGGGACAAGTGGGAGACAAGTGCATCAGACACGTTGGCCACATGTCAAGCTTTTGTTGGTTCGGCAGGCGGCGTGTCAGGTCGTGGGGAACAGCCACCAAGCATGTGGGACGCGTGGCGACTTCTGATTGGCTCGGCAGCTAAGTGCGTCAGACGGCAGGCATGGTTGTCGGGCACGTGAGGAGCATGGCAGGTATACGTTAGGTGGACTGCAGGCGGCGTCAAGTGGACTCGGCTTGGCTCCGTGCGGCTCGGCTGAAGGCGGCGGCGTGGCTCGAGTGGACGAATGGCAGGCTGCCATGTGGCAGCGTGGGGGAGCAGATGTTGGCTTGGGCTTTGGTTGTTTGGGCTTAATTTTGGGCCATTGCATCTTCAAAAATGCCATTTTCTTTATGATTTCTTCAATTTTAATTCTTTCTTTCTTTCTTCTTTCTTTTTCTTTGTGTCAAAATACATTTTATTTCCTGAAAATTAACTACAAATTAAATTAAAATTAATATTTTCAAATATAAAATATATGACAATAAATCCATGAAAATATTAATTAAAACTTAATTAATTTTACACTTTAAGACTAATAAAATGATATTTTTGAGCATTAATCATAACCCTCAACTAGCTTATTGCTAGTCTCTAGCAATTCAAGCGAAATAAGAAATGTCAACATGATATATTTCAGGTCAAAAATGATAAAAGAACTTAAGAATTAACACAAAATGTTAGTAACAAGTCAACAAGAGTTATAAAAATTACTTCGAATAAATCTAGAGTTGTGAGTGTGCACCAAATTTGAACCTTCTTACCGCAAACCATAGCACATAAAGCCTTCGAAATTATGCCAAGTAAAAGTCTAAACTCCATTAACCTCTCATGTAATTGAAAATATTTAAAGTTCAAGGGTTTCACTCATGGAGTTGGAAAAGAAGTAAGCACTCATCAAATGGGTATATATTTAGGACAAACTCTTAAATAATTATTGAAACGAAGATAGGAAATAAACCATTTGGACAACTACCATAAAGAGTACCACAAAACCAGTTTTTCGAGATTTTAAGTTAATTAGACAATCTTTACATTTATTCTAAGAGCCATAAAATAAAACATGAAATGAATAAACACACTTTTTTTTTCTTGGACATAAGAGACAACATAATTGAAAATGATAGAAATATTGCTCTTGTGTCTTTCTCCTTTTTTTCTATTTTTTTTCTTTTTTTTTCTTTTTTTTTTTCATTTTCTTTTTCATGAACAACATAATAAAACGCTCTCTAATAAGATTTGTCTGTAGAAAATATTATCCCTAAAACATCATCCATTCATACCACAAATACCTTGTCCAAATAATTATAACCATTTCTAAGACTCAATAAAAATTTAAAAGTTGTTTTCTCAAGTCTCACTTCTCACACAAAAGAATGAATTACTTAAACATGGCAAATTTCTAAGCAAATATGTACTAACAACCATCTTACCACAACATTTGGCATGTGCATTAGGTAACTCTAGAGAAACTTTTAGTAATACAGATAACAAAATTTGACTCAAAAGTAACATTTTGCACAAATAAATAAGTAATTTTTAAAAAAAAAATTGACCGTGAAAATATTAATATGAAAAAAATCAACATGAACGTGCATGAATATGCTCACCACCCCCAACCAAAATCTGACAGTGTCCTCAATGTCTCAAAAGATAATAAATGTAAAAGAGCAAGGAAAGAGAACACCTAGATAGCGAGCGTCGAGTGATAGAGCGATTATTGATTCTCTAAAACATGAAAAACTGAAAACACAAAATGATAACAAATAAAATAAAATGACAAAAGTGAAATGAACAGAAAACAAACCTATGTACAAACAATTTGGAACACTACTCAGACTTGGTAAACCGGTTCCACAAGAGTGACTTCTTCTGGCTGGGTCACCCTCTCTATGTAGTGTTTCAGTCGCTGGCCATTTACTTTGAATTCTCTCCCATCAATTGGATCTATGACCTCAACCGCACCGTTGGGAAAGACAGTTTTCAGAACACATGGGCCAGTCCACCTTGATCTCAGCTTTCCAGGGTGGATATGCAAACGAGAGTCATAAAGATGCACTCGTTGGTTTGGCTCAAATTCTTTTCTTAGGATCTGCTTGTCATGGGCCGCTTTCATTTTAGCCTTGTAGATCCTAGAATTGTCATAAGCATCATTTCTTAATTCTTCAATTTTTGACAACTGAAACTTACAATTGAGTCCTGCCCCCTTGAGATCAAAATTTAGGCTTTTAACTGCCCAATAAGCTTTGTGTTCCAGCTCAACAGGAAGGTGGCAGGCTTTACCATAGACTAGCCTATAAGGAGACATACCAAGCTGAGCTTTGTAAGTAGTGCGGTATGCCCAGAGAGCATCGAGAAGTTGTGAGGACCAATCTTTGCAGTCAGGATTAACCGTCTTTTCTAAAATTTGCTTAATTTCTTGGTTGGCTAACTCAGCTTGGCCATTTTTCTGTGGGTGATAAGGCAATGCAATCTTATGAATTACACCATATTTTTGCATTCAGGTCTCGAAAGAATAGTTGCAAAAATGGGTGCCTTGATTGCTTATGATAGCGCGAGGTGTGCCAAACCTAGATAACACATTTTCCTTTAAGAATTTCACAACAATTGTGTTGTCATTATTTCGACAAGGCACAACTTCCCCCATTTTGAGACTTAGTCTATGGAGAGGAGAATGTAAAGGTAGCCAGAAGAAGGTGGAATGGTCCCATAAAGTCTATCCCCCAACAATCGAATATTTCTATTACAATAATTGGGTTTAAGGGCATCATATATCGTCGGGACAGGGCACCTAATTTCTGACATCTTTCACATGATCAACAAAAGTTGTTAGTGTCTTTGAACAAAGTGGGCCAATAAAGACCACACTGTAAGATTTTTGCAGCAGTCTTTTTCATAAAAAAATGACCACCACAAGCTTCATTATGACAAAAGTTCATAACACTAAAAATTTCATCATCTGGAATGCAACGTCTCATAATTTGGTCGGGACAATACTTAAAAAGATATGGATCATCCCAATAGAAGTTACAAACCTCGACCAAAAATTTACGTTTATCTTGTGCACTCCATGTAGTTGGAAGTTCGCCAATCACTAAGTAATTAACGATATGAGCATACCATGGAAACTTAGTGATTGTGAAGAGATGTTCATCAGGGAAGTCATCTCGAATGGCTGGGCCATCAGCGGAATCATAAAATCAAGACGAGATAAGTGGTCTGCTATAACAGAAGGATCCACCTAATTAAACGCGCCTTAGCATCCTTTTTGGAAAGGAGGTATTTTAAGGCGGAATGGTCTGTAAAGACTGTGATAGGTGAACCAATCAGGTAGGAACGAAACTTGTCAAGTGCGAATACTACAGCAAGTAACTCTTTTTCAGTGGTAGAATAGTTCATTTGAGCATTGTTAAGAGTTCTACTTGCGTAATAAACAATGAAGGGCTTTCCTTCCCTTCTTTGACCTAAGACAACCCCTATAGCATAATTGCTAGCATCACACATGACTTCGAACGGTAAGTTCCAATCTGGTGGCTGAATGATAGGGGAGGAAGTGAGTTTTGCAACGAGCGTTCGGAGAGATTCCTCACACTCAGATGTCCAACTGAACACAACATCTTTTGCTAGGAGGTTTGACAAAGGGCAAGAAATTGTCGAAAATTTTTGTATGAACCTCCTATAGAATCCTGCATGCCCAAGAAAAGATCGAATGTCTTTAACAGCCTTGGGAGTGGGCAGCTTTAATATGAGTTCAATCTTTGATTGATCAACCTCAATTCCTCATTCCGACACGACATGCCTCAAGAATATGCCTGATGGCACCATGAAATGACACTTTTCCCAGTTGAGTACCAAGCCTTTCTCTTTGCAACGTTTAAGCAAAGACTCTAAATTGAGAAGGCTTGATTCAAAGGAATCTCCAAAGACTGTCAAATCATCCATGAATACTTCCATACATTTCTCGATCATATCACTAAATATGCTCATCATGCATCGCTGGAAAGTGGCTGGAGCATTGCACATCCCAAATGGCATGCGCCGAAAGGAAAAAGTACCAAAAGGACAAGTGAATGTAGTCTTATCCTGATATTCTAAGGCAATCTCGATTTGGTAATACCCTGAATAACCATCGAGAAAACTATAGAAAGGATGACCTGCCACACGTTCCAATATTTGATCGATGAATGGAAGTGGAAAATGGTCTTTGTGGGTGGTTGCATTTAATTTTCTATAATCAATGCACATGCGCCACCTAGTTGTGACCTTGGTAGGAACAAGTTCCCCTTTTTCATTTTGTACCACTGTTACCCTAGATTTCTTGGGAACAACCTGAGTTGGGCTGACCCATTTACTGTCAATGTTGACAAGGTTCTTCGCCAATAGGTAATTAAGAAACTAAGAGAATGGGATTAGTGCTAAGTAATGAACCGAAACAGATGAATGATCTTAAAATGAACTGATGATACCAATACTTTTTTAGGTGGTTCAAAGGTTAAAATCCTTCTACTCCACCAGCCAATATTATTGCTATATTTCAGGTATTATTTACAGGGTATTTCTTTACACAATCGAATCCAACCCTTTGCAACTCCTAGGGTCTCCATATTTATAGGAGAGGACACCTGGGGTTGGCAAGGGGGTCATCCCGTGACCTATTACCCATCATGTCACTTCTGTGACATTCATGATTAATTCCTAAAACCTGACAAATGAAGTGTGGTCTAATCAGTAGGTAAGGGGGATAATGGGCCGCACGGTCCAACCCAGTCGTGGGTGCCTGAACACGCACGTTTATGCTGCGTGTCCGAGAAGTCAGGGATATATCAGACACGTGATGTCTGATATATGCATGTTTACATTGCGTGGTTGACTTTATAAAGGGTCACGACTTCCAACTCAAGCTCGGCCTCGAGCTGGATGCCTTCTTAACCCGCGATCTTCATACCTCTGACTCGGCTCCTTAGTAATCTTAATAAACCTTTGGTTACCTCGAGCTAAAGAGGTAGGACCTGACAACAGCAGCTCGGGGCATGTGGCCTCCACGTGGCTGATATAATTATGCCATGTCTCAGCTCGCTAATAGCCCATGGAAAATTAGGGCGTACAGTCAGCACTAGAATAGATTATGCCAGAATCAAGAAGTTTCAAGACTTCAGTATTTACTACTTCCTTCATCGTTGGGTTCAATCTTCTTTGAGAGTCACGTTGTGGTATAGCTCCTTCTTCCAATTGAATGTGATGGGAGAAAATTAAAGGACTAATACCTTTGATGTCAGCTATCGTCCATCCTAATGCATCTCTTTGTTCTTGCAACACATTGATGAGTTGGCGTTCTTGTGTGGCATTGATCTTTGAGGATATTATGATAGGAAAAGTGTTGTCAGCTCCCAGGAAAACATGCTGAAGACCCTCAGGAGGTTGTGCCAACTTTGGTTGAGGAGCTTGTTCAATAGATGGTTTTGGTGTTTCTCGATCTTGAGGGAGTTCCTCAAAGATTGGATTCCAAAACATGGTTCTTCTAGCCTGTGAGTGTTTGACGATTTCAGGGTTGATTGCAGACTCATCGGGCTCATAACTTTCTGAAATTTGGAAGAGGTGATTAAAATGATTAGAAGTTTATTTCGAGTCGACCTCTTCCGAAATAAGTGTATTGATCAGATAGGATTGGAAGCACTCATCGTTGTCAGGTGGTTGTTTACTGATGTGGAAAACATTCACTTCTAGAGTCATTTTCCTGAAAGAGATTTTCATGAGACCATTCCTACAATTAATGAGTACATTAGTTGTTGCGAGGAAAGGTCTACCGAGAATGATGGGAATTTTGGACTCTATACTTACTTCGGATTGAGTGTCCAAGATGAGAAAATCAATAGGGTAATAGAATTTTTCAATTTGAATCAGAACGTCTTCTACTATTCCCCGAGGTTTCTTAACTGATCGATCGGCCAATTGTATTTAGGTGGTGTCTTGTAGTCAATTACCGCGCTAGCTTGTTTTGCTAAGAATGTAGTTTTCTTGACATGGTGCTTTCTTTTAACGGTGCACAAATCCTTGATAACCTTGGCATAAGCCGGCACTTGTTTGATCACATGCAACAATGGCAAGTTGATCTTCACTTGTGTTAAAAGGTCTAGGATTTCACCATGATTTTCCAGTACCTTTCCAGTGGATTTTAAAGCTTGAGGAAAGGGTGCCTTTACTGGAATGCTTATTGGCACATCATCATCTGGAGCGGGCATTGAAGTACTCGTTGTCTTAGCTAACGGTGAAATTGTACTTTGACGACTTTGAGTAGAGATGGCATTAACCTCTTTAAAATTTGTATCTGCAAAGGAGGAGGTTTGTGTCATGTGTTGCCCTTTTTGATGGATTAGAGGTTGAGCGGGAAGTCTACCATGCTCTTGAATTTCCAAAGTAGTGTTTAGCTTTGTCATTTGGACTTTCATGCTTTTCATTTCCTCTACCATTTGTGTGAAACAAGATTTGAGCTCTTGAGTTGAGGCTATTTGAGTTTGTGCAAGCATTTGCAAAGTATTCTCAAGAGAATTACTTGTCTGCATGTTATTTTGAGGAGCAATGTATGCTTTTGGCGGTTGTTGCTGCTCAGACCTCCATTGGCTCCCAGATGCTTGGTTTGAATCCTTCTAGCTGAAATTTAGATGGTTGCACCAACTGGGATTGTATGTGTTTGAGAAAGGGTTATAAGGCTTCTTGTAATCCCCTAAAGTTTGGCACTCTTGGGGTTGATGTTCCGTCCCTCCACATATGAAGCATGGATCTCGTGTCTCTACCTTTGCAGCCATATGGATTCCTCTACCTTCTTGAGATTTGAAAGCCTCGAATTGTTGTCTCAATGATTCAATTTTTCTTTTGACGTTGTCATCTTCCTTTAATTGGTAGATTCCAGTTGATCGCGGCTTGTTCATAAGACTCGGTCCATTCCATGTGTAGGACTTTTCAGCAAGATCGTCGAGGTACTCGAAAGCTTCATCGAGAACTTTTTGAAGGAATTCGCCATTGCACATCATTTGTACAAATTGTCTTTGCCCAGTTGTGAGACCATCATAGAAATAGCTGATCAGACGCCAGCTTTTGTATCCATGATGTGGGCATTGATTTATCAAATCTCTAAACCTCTCCCAGACCTGATGGAAAGTTTCATGGTCTTTCTAGATGAAGGTAGAGATTTGCCTCTTAAGGCTGCTAGTCCTATGGGGCGAGAAATATTTGGCAATGAATGCTTTTGTCATTTCGTCCCATGTTTCGATAGATCTAGGCCTTAAGGAATACAACCAGCTTTTTTCTTTGTCTTTGAGTGAGAAAGGAAAGAATTTCAATCTCACAATGTTGGTGACATCAGCTCGGTTGTTGAATGTAGCCACATTCCCGTATATGCACGTACGGACTCTCATTTTCCAACGCATGGAAGGTTGGTAAGAGGTTAATCATGCCGGGTTTGAAATCGAAATTTGGCATATTGTTGGGATACATTATGCATGAAGGTGTGGCTATACGCGTAGGATGTAAATAATCATGTAGCGTTCTTGGTTGGACTTCATCTTGATGAGCCATCGTGGGTGGTTCAGGAAGTCTCGGTGAATCGGGAGTGTTTTAACGAATGGAAGAAAACGACGAACTAGGAGAGTTTTCTAAAGTTTCTACTTGTTGTCTCACAAATCTCCCTAGTGCGTCTCTGTTTCGTGGCATGAATATTTTTTTTATTTTGTAAGTATTATAAGCGCAAGTGTGTAATAATGTAATAAGTATACACTAAAATATTCCCAGGCCAATTGGAAAGGCTGCCAAGGTACCACTTTAGGCCCAAGAGCTTTTCTAGAACTCCCCGAGGTTCTTAGAAAAGGTTGGAGGGTAACGCTAACACAAACCTTATTTAAGAACCAATTTTTCTAAGACAGAACAAGTTTGGTATTTACTAATTTCCACAATAACACAAATGTTCTCAATACTTTTTTAAAAAAAAATTATGATTTAATAAAATTTTATGCTTTTTTTTCGGAAAAAAAACCTAAATCTAGAAAAAAGAAATTCTAAACCTAAAAGTAAAATGATTAAAATAAAACAATAACAAAAAAAAATTAATAAAATAAATTACTAAGGAAAAATAAAATAAAAGAGAAATAAAAAATTATACTAACTTCTAATTTTAAAAACCTATCATATTATATACCTTAGAGCGACAAAATACCAATGGCAGAATGCAGTAAAAAGTATATAATATAACAAATATCCTAAATTTAATTAAAAGCCTAAATTACATAAGAAGAGCATGACTAGACTTATGTAAAAGACACTAATAAATTTAGAATAAAAATGAGAAGAAAATAAATTTAATTGTAACAAATATATAGAAATGAAGAACAAAATAAAGAATCAATGTATTAAAAATATAATGTGAAACATGAACTTCACTCTAGCCTTTCCACAAAAGAATATATCCTAAAATAGACATTGTTTTCATTCAAAGTAATGTAAAAGAAATGAAAGAAAAATAAGAACAAAAATGCTTTTCTCTCTCACTATACTCTCCACACTTAATTCCACCATCTGATGATTTTTTCCCTACATTTGGTCCTCTATTTATAGTGAAAAAATGACCCAAAATATGTTAAAATCGTGTACTCAAGAGTGGGAAAAATGGCTGCAAAATAGGTGCAAAGTGGGACAAGTGGGAGACAAGTGCATCAGACACGTTGGCCACGTGTCAAGCTTTCGTTGGTTTGGCAGGCTGCGTGTTATTCATGGGGAACATCCGCCAGGCATGTGGGATGCGTGGCGACTTCTGGTTGGCTCGGCAGCTGAGTGCGTCAGGTGGTAGGCGTGGTTGTCAAGCGCGTGGGGAGCATGGCAGGCGTGCGTCAGGTGGACTCGGCTTGGCTGGAGGCAGCGGCGTGGCTCGGGTGGACGAATGGCAGGTTGCCATGTGGCAGCGTGGGGGAGTAGATGTTGGCTTGGGCTTTGGCTTTTTGGGCTTAATTTTGGGTCATTCCATCTTCAAAAATGCCATTTTCTTCATGATTTCTTCAATTTTAATTCTTTCTTTTTCTTTGTGTCAAAATACATTTTATTTCCTAAAAATTAAACACAAATTAAATTAAAATTAATATTGTCAAATATAAAATATATGACAATAAATCCATGAAAATATTAATTAAAACTTAATTAATTTTACACTTTAAGACTAATAAAATGATATTTTTGAGCACTAATCACTATCAAACAAACGACTCTTTCTCCACTTATGCGTAGAAGATAAGAATCTTCTATGACCAACATAAGTCGTCTTCCCAATTACCCGACATGAAGGAGTGTCTTTGTTGCACGAAAGGCATGCCATATATCCTTGGCCACTCCAACCAGACAAGCTACTACGGGTTGGAAAATCATTGGTAGTCCATAATAGTGTTGCACACATTCTGAATACACTGTTCATTGTAGCGTCTTTGGTTTGAACTCCTTCATCCCACAACTCCTTCAATTCGTCTACCACATGCCTCAAAAAGACATCCATGTCCTTTCCAGGTTATTTCAGACTGAGAATAATAAGGTTAGCATGAATGATGACTCTTTCATGCACAACCAAGGAGGCATATTGTACGTGAAGAATATTACCGGCCACATGCTGTAAGATAGAATCAGGTTACCAAATGGATTAAAACCATCAGCAGCAAAACCCAATCAAACGTTTCTGGGTTCTTTGGAAAAATCAGGATATCTGGAATCAAATTGTTTCCAAGCACTCCCATCAAAAGGATGGTGGATCACAACATCTTATTTTGATTGTCTTGTACTATGCCAGGTCATATCATTTGTTGTATGCCTTGAACCATAAAGACGCTTCAGCCTAGGAGGTAAAGGGAAGTACCGCAACACTTTATGGGTGACTTTTTTCCCCTTTGTGTCTTTGTCAACCCATCGGCTCTCACCACATACAGGACAACTCTATTTTTGGGAATTCTCCTTCCAGAACAAACAATAGTCATACTTGCAAGCATGAATTGATTGATAACCTAACCCTAACTTCCTCTCTTTTTTTTCTTAGACTCATAAAATAAAGCCGGAATCTTATTCTCCTTCGGGAATGCAAATTTCATAAACTTCAAAAGTTCATCAAAGGAACTATTTGTCCATTTATTCATAACCTTCATGTGCATCATCTTCGCCAAGAAGTTCAAGGAAGACAACCAAGTACAACCAGGGTATAACTCAGCTTCGACCTCTTGAAGCAGGTCATCAAATTGATTCTCCGCACTATTTCCACCACAATCATAAATTCCTTCATTTACGCCTTCTTCGTTAGTGTCTTATTCACCAATAACATCATTGATGATGTCAATCATCTCATCAGTCACTGGAGCCCCATCGTCCACTACTAGAGGCATATCAACTTCACCGTGGTAGGTCCACTTCACGTATCGCTGCAGAAACCCATATTTGTGTATGTGAGCCTCCACCACATCCAGTTTCTGATTTATCATATTGACACACTAAACACATGGGCATCTGACTTCTCCCTAAGCATTCACATAATTCTTGGTCGTTTGTATAAATGCTTGAAGACCATTCCAAAACCCATCAGAGTTACATCGTCTATTAGTTATCAAACTCTTGTCAATCGTCATAACTGATTCAAGTGGAAAATAAATTATCACAGTGTAATAATCATAAAAAACTACTTTTATTTGCTAATATTTTTTTTATCACTAAAGCACTAATTTTTTCAAGTAAATTATGAAATCTTATTGACTCTTATGAATAAATTATTAATTTTTATGAATATATATTATAAAATTTAATAATTTATTATAAAATTAATTAAATATACAAATATTTAATTATAAATTTATAAACTTACTATTAATGATTATTATTATTTTCCACTTTTTAATTTTTCAAAAATAAAAATAGAGTTTTATAATTGTAAAATTATTATTTTAATTTCCACTTTATAATTTTATGAATGTATATTATAAAATTTTATGAATGTTTTATAAAGTTTCATTATATATACAAATATTTAATTATATATTTATTAATGATTGTTATTAATTTCTTTGATAATTATCAAATTATTATTTTGATTTTCACGTTTTATTTTTTCAAAAATAACAATAAAGTTTTATAATTGTAAAATTATTTTTTTAATTTCCAATTTATGATTTTTTTTTATAAATTTTTATTAGTTGCTTTAAAATTAATTAAAAAATTTAATCACACTAACTTTAAAATTATTTTGCAATGTTTAATATTTCTAAATCTACTAAAATTTTGGCAGTATAACGACTGTAATCTAAATTATCCCAAAATTTAAAATCTGCATAAAAACTACAAAACTAGTCCCAGAACGTACATATACTAATTATAAGCATCTAATTATATTAATATAACCTACCATACAATTTAAAAATACAATTCACATTCACATTTATATAAATAAACATATTCAACTAATATCTAACATAACATTTAATTAAATTAAATTAAAATAACATATTCAACACTATATATCTAAAATAACAAATTACACAACTAACATATTAAGATATAATTACATTAACATATTCAACATTATCAACAATACACAATTAACATATTATCAATTACACAATTAACATATATAATACCATTTAATTAAATTAACATATTTAACATTGTCTAAAATGAAAAACAAAATTCAACACTATATAAACAAACCAATCACACACTTAAAAACATAATTTAAACATTAATCAAACACAAAAAATAAAAAATAAAAAATAAAAAAAATACCCAAGGCTCGGGGTTATCCAAACGCGTCTGTGGCTAAGGATGATGCTCTACTACTGCAATCTAAATTAAAAACAAAAAAACATTTCAAAAATACATTTATACCAAATACTAAATACATAAATATATTAACAAAAAATCATTTTAAATGCTAAAATATATAGAAATTGGGTTTAGATTGCCTAAACTTGAAAGAAATGGCCCCAAATCAGACTGGGGGCATCAGAAAGGCGACAGGCAGTGAAGGGGCTCTGGTATTGCAGAGAAATCAGACGAAAAAGTGAAGAAGAAGGCTCAGGTTGGGGGATTTATGTCATGATCCTATAGCGACGAAATAGGTAATAAGAACGTCGTCGCTGATATCAAACGTACCATTCACTCAAATGGTGAGACCCTACCTTGTCGCTGTAGGACAGAGAATAGTACACGAATACTCTCGTGTGCTATTTTTGTACTCTACAGCGACATGTCGTCGCTATAAACAGTGAAATTTGACTTAAATATTTTGGCGGTTCACTTTCCCAAGTTTTATTTTGGGTCCTATTGCGACGACCTGTTGTCGCTGTAGAGTACAAAATAACTGACCAGTGGATTAAATTCGACTCCATAGCGACGACATGTCGTCGCTATAGGGAGTGAAAAATAGGCAACCGACTCTTCGCAGTTAAGTTCCCTCCCTATCCTACTGCGATGACATGTCGTCGCTCTAGAATAACATATTTCCTTCCTTTTTTTTTCCACGATTACTCTATAGTGATGACATATCGTTGCTATAGGGGGTGCAAATAGGAAAACAACTTTGGGCGGTTGAGTTCCTTGAGCATCCAACAACGACGACAGGTTGTCGCTATAGACAAACATATTTCCCTTTTTTTTTTGACGTAGACCCTATAGCGACGACATGTTGTCGCCGTAGAGTCACCTCCCGCCTTGTGTTCCCTCCAAATTCTTGATACCTACAATAACGATACGTCGTCGCTGTAGGGTATCATGAATTCGGAGGGCCTGGTCCTGTGTTGTATGGCGACCCTATAGTGACGACATGTCGTCGATGTAGCTTATTTTTTAAATAAATTTAGAAAAAAATAATTTTTTGTGGATTTTGCCTACATACAGCGACGACTTTGCAGTTGTCACAATAGATGTCGTCGTTGTAAAGTCTTTTTCTTATAGTGACATTCTAAAAAAATATCAAAATCCCTACAAAATTGTGACTAATAAGCAAAGTAAAATTTAAAGATTCACTACAGCAAAATGAGGTCTCTCTACTGATAACATTTGTCGTCGGTACACCATTTTGTTGTCACTAAAGCCTCTACTGACGACAAATGTGTCGTTGGTAGAACTTTGTCGATGACTTCATTATTGTCATCAATAAAATCTTTTATTGATTGATGAATATACGTTTTTATATATGTATAATCATAATTTAAATAAAATTAAAATTATATAACAAAGATTAGAATAAAACAGAAATCTTATATTAAATTTCTAAATAAATAGATAAGAGTTTGTGAATTAAAATACAAAAAAAATTGTCCTAAAATTAAGTTGAAATACACTAGTAAGAGTCTACCTACTGTCTCAGTCATACAACATCATGATCATTAGGTGGATGAGGTGTCTGTTGTGAACTCGGGTTGATACAATGGGACTGGGTTACGACTATCAACATATCTAAGAAATACAGACATTAATATTATATTTAGACAACCTCCTTGTTGACCCAGATTTTGGCCAACTGACACGGAGTCAAAATACGGTTGACGTGGATGAAAACGTTGAAAAGAATGTGATGACGAAAATATTAAAGACATAAGATTTTATAGTGGTTCGGACCCAGGATATGGTAATAACCTACGTCCACTTGAATTGTTATTGAAATAAGATCCAAAGGGGTGATCAAAGAACTGGGGTTCAATGAGTTTCACTAACCTCTGGAGAAGAAAATACAATTATTCTAGTGTAGTCTCTCTCTAATCTCAAATGACCTTTTTTGCTCATCAGAAAAGGATCGGATCCCCTTCCCTGAGCCCTCTTCTTCTATTTATAAGCTCAGGGAAGATTTACATTGATTTGTTACAGATATTCTTTCCTAAATAATCGGATATTCAGGAAATCATGGGAGATAATTTCGGATTCCATCATAACTGCCTAAGATTTCCTCCACGTATAATGTGCGTACGACCAGGCTGGTCGTATGAAGAAACCGATCGCATGATACTGCATGTCTTCCTGGTCGATAGCCGAACATAGATTCTGCCAGGTGTCAGCCATGTGTAATTAATGCCTGCCATGTCATTCATTTCTTATTTTAGGGATAACACTCTTAATAGCTTTCTATCCTATCTTTGGCGATAGGGATCAACACAACATTAATTTTTTTATTTAATTGAAAAAATATTTTATAGTTAGTTTTAAATTTCCTTAGTCTTCTAAAATTTTAAAATTTTTCTGATAGCATAACAACTATCCTAAAAATAAAAATTGTGTAAACAACACACAAAAAATACCCAGAACATCTAGAAAAATATTATAAATACATTTTAAACATATATATGTATAGCTCAAATACAAAAAAATGGGGCTATACCGAGAACAAAGTCGTCGGCAGAAGCTCGGATGTTCTTGGTATAGCCTCTACCGAGAACATGTTCTCAGTACAAAGTTCTCGGTACAACCTCAACTTATACTGAGAACATTAAATATGTCCTCGGGATAGCCTATACCGAGAACAAATGTTGTCGGTATAGATTGAACCGAGATTTCTTTAATGGTGCATTATTTATTTATTTAATTATTGATTTAATTTGAATTAAAACTAAAACAATAGATTAAATTCAAAATACTTATATTAAATATTTAAATAAAATCATAAGGGTACGTTTGCTCAATCTAGATAAAGAGTTGTCCTAAAGATGAAAATGTAATAGTCTATAAAAATAAAACTCATATATAAGTCCTCCTATTGACTCAGTTCTCCAACATCGACATCATCAGGTGATGGTGGGGCACATTGAGATCCCGGGGTGATACAATGAGTTCGGATGTGCTCCTCTAATTGTTGAAGACACTCTCTCATCTCAACAATTTCTTCATCTCTTGTTTGTGGAGGATCAATAGTAAATGGAGCTTGGTCCCTTATGTTAATGATACGACCGTATCCTTTCTAGTGGCCACGTCGTTGTCCGAAGATAGTTTTTACCAAGGACAAGTCGTCATCTTTAGGCCCACTTGAAATAGGTGTGGAACTCTAAGTATCAGTTGACTGTGTCTGCTGTGTGTCATGATATGCACGCAATTGTTCCTATGATACAATATATAATGTAATTATGTATTATAAATAAACAATTGAAAATTTTAAAAAATGTTTAAAAAATCTTAACACACCTAGGTTTTCTCGGTTATTTCTGTCACCCACCCTATGCCTACTTTGTGGGGAGTATCCATCCAGGTATCCGGGATTGGCTCAAGATGCCTAGTCTCTAAATTGCGCTGCCACATACATATATTTTTTTAAAAATAATTAAACGTAAATAAGCAAAAAAAACTATAAAAAAAAAATTAATTAACTCATTTTTTTGTAGCGCAGCGCTGGGATGGACTAAGAACCTCTGTAGCTGAGTTCTTTTAGTTTCTTCATATTTTCCTTGTTGACATTTGAACATTTCTACAAAACTTTAGTGCTATTAATAAATTGAATTAAGAGAGTAAAGTTTTTTTTAAAAAATTAATACCATCACGTCTGGGCGTCCGAAAGACTCAATGGCTTTTTGCCACTGTTTATTTGTAAAAAAACCATAACGATTTCTTGGCCCATTATTCGTTAAATGCTCCTTAATATCGTGCTTACAATTAGATTATTTCTTGGCACATGATGTATCAATGCCTCTCAAGATCCCTGGCATGTGCCCCGGTCCATATCGCGTACGCCCGATATCAAACAAATCATTATAAATTACAAAAATTTATTAGTAAATATGATATATAATTAAATAGAATAAACATAAATGTGCAATTATTCTTTGTTTGGAGGCCCTTGGTACTTGTGACCATTGAGTACAATTTGGATCTGCGTACTGGCGAACAATTAATCCTAACTCTCTTGAGAAATTTGAGTTGTAATCTTTGATCTCTTTATATGTTCTCCCTCTCCCCAACTCTTTCCCTTTTTCTCACATGTGCAATTCCTTGTGGCATCCATGCTTAATAGGAGACGCTATTGTATGCAAATTTAGTATTTTTAAATTAATATACATTAAGTGTTAAAAATTAATAACTTAATCAATGTATAATGTATTACATCGTTCATAATCAGCTGGGACATCTGACGATCCACGTGGAGGATCGCATCCTCCACCATCACCCCCATGAGATCGACCAATAACGTTAGCCATATATGAAAATATAGATTATAATAAATATAAATAAAAAGTCAACATAATTACTATAATAATCAATTAATGTAAAATATAATCACTTCAACATAAAACTACATTTAATAAAATCACATTATAAAATTACAACTAAATCATCACTATAATAATCTTTGCCATCACCATTAGTTTCTATGTGTTCCACTTAATCATCACCAATGCCATTGATTCAATGCACTACCTAGCTATCTCAAGAAAATCTATCACACCAGCTTCATACTCGTTAGATAATCGATCTGTCAAATTAATCCAACTCTTGTTCGAATGACATTGTACGTGTGTAGCACTGCATGAAACACTTATTCATCAAACTTACAACCAATTTGTGTGTGTGTCCTAATCCACATTTTAACTCCATTTCTATAAGGGTAAATAACCTATCCCATTCATGTTTACTATACACATATAGTGTGATCTACACTCATAATATTGTTTCGTATTTGTAAAAATTACGGTAGCACCTCCCCATAGTTCTCATAAGTGCGCAAAATAAAATAAAATCTATCCACTTACGAGAACAAAAGAGATACATACCAAAATATCTACAAATGAAATAATAAATGAGTAAGAGATCACACTATAGGTATACAGTAATCCCAAACTGTCTGAACTGGACAATTCGAAGAGAGACAAATTTAAAAGTCCTTATTGACTCACCATATTCGAATGTGTCTAAGGCTTTTAGTGAAAATATAAATAAATAAATAAGTTATCACTATATGATAATTACACACTATCCTATCTCTAGTAATAATTTCTTATTACCAAAGACAAACAAATAGAGGGAATTATTGTCTCATAATATCTTATGATCTTTAAGTCTATATTTAATATGTTTAGTATTATCTTCAATTGTTTATATTTAATTATTTTTATTTATTAATAATTACTCTTATCATATGTGAGTTAAATACTAAATTTAGTAATTTTAACAATTATTTAGATTAGAATAAAAATTATTTTATTAGTTTAGGCTTACTTTTTTTTCTTCTAAATTAAGCTATTTTATTATTTTAAATTTATTATATAATTATTAATGATTAGTTTTATAATTAATTTTTAACATTAAAATGTTCACTAATATTTATAAAATTTATTTTCATCATAGTTAACTAAACTACTAAATTTACTTATTAACTCACTAATAAAATCAACTAAATGTTTATTTTATTGAAAAATAATTTTATTAAAATTTTTAGTAGATATCCTAAATCTATAAAAAAAATTTGCATCATAACAATTATATTTTCATCTATCTCAAAAATAAAAAACCTCCAAAACAACAAGCAGAAAAAACCTAAAACAAACAACAAAACATTGCAAACACATTTTTATAACGAAAAGTCAAATTACATACCAAAGATATCTTAAAGAATATGAAATCTAATTGCAAAAATAAACTATTAAATTATAATTTTCCATACCAATTTAGCCAAAAACATAAGACTAACTAAAATTAATTAACTTAAAAGTAATCTTAAATACAATTTATAGGTTCTATAATCTACTTAATTTAAAATTTTTACATAATTTTTACTAAACCAACAAACAATTCATTTTAATAAAAAAAATACTAATTAACCATCCAATTCCGTAACCATTTAACATTTTTTTTTTAAATTTTCTAATCCCTAATCCGATTTTCACTAATAAAACATTTTAAAAATCTAATTGTAGAAATATTCATTCCCTAATATTTATTTCTTTTATATTAAAAAACTAAAAAATAATCACACTCTAATGTAATAACAAATTTGTATTAAAACTAACATTTATTTATTTATATAAAAAAATAAAAATATTAAAAAAAAATCATAATTTCTATATGGAAAATAAGGTTTATATATATATATATGTATAAAACTAATAAAATTGGAAAAAAAATCCTACAAATCTGAAAAAACATTTAGAAACAACTTACCCTTGAACCTTGAAATAGCCTGGAAACTTGATATCGTCGAGTGGAAGGAGAAAATCGCACCATAAAAACCTTCAAACAAAAATCCCCAAAATAAAAAAATCTGTTAGAAAGTTATACAGAAATAAATATAAATATATATGGGTGCACTCTTAATGGTTACTACCCATGGATGATTACTTTAATATTAACATTTAGATTAAGATCAATGGTTCATATTTATAATTGTTAATTAATATTTCTAAAAATAAATTTTAATTTTTTCAAATTTTTGAAGGGTTACCTAATAAAAAACGTGTATTTATTATGAAAATATAATATTGTAAACTTTGCATTTTTCAAATACATGTAAATTTCTAAATATAGCTAGTGTCTCTCATTGGTTGGAAACAACATTAATTATGACAAAAAAAAAACTAAATTCGAAATTAATTTAGAAAAAAAATATTTACCTTTTGGTGACTTGCTATACCAAGTCACTATGTTGCCACATCATCATAATTGTTAATACTCATCTATAGGTAGTAACCATTGAGAAGTCTTCCAAATATATATAAGTTAGAGAAATAGATATTACCTTCAGAAATAGAGAAGAAAACTAAGTTTGGTGAGAGATTTAACACCTGAAAGTTAGATTTTAATGAGAGAGAGAAAGGTGGAGTTTAATGAGGGAGAGAGATTGTAGAGGAGATAGAGAGGGTCTGTCGAGAATGAGGGAAATTGGAAGAAGAAGGGGTCGGTCTCCCTGGATATATGTGAAGACCCTATACCAAGAACATGTTCTCAGTATAGAAACTTAACATTTTCCCAGCCCACAAACGATTCACGCCTATGCAAAAATACATCTACCGATGATATGTTCTTAGAATTATATCCTCGATACTGCCTTGTATTTTTTAGTGGCACTAACTCAAATTTCGTTTTTAGTAATTACCAAATTAATTAAACCAAGTGAATTAATTAAAGTGTGGAATGGTAATTAACTGTTTACACAGAATACAGTTCTGTCGGGACAGAAACCAAACTTGTCATGACAGAAACTGAACACAATAAAAAGACAGTGCAAAACAATAAAGAACACAACGAATTTTTACAAGGTTCAGAAACCCTTTCGGATAACCTACTCCTTGGGGCCACGCCCAGAGAATAAAACCTATTAATAAAGAATCACAAGTACAAAAACATTGACTTAAACAAAACAAGACTCCCTCTTGAGATTTGCCGCAACTTGTTGTACTTCTCTTCACTAATCTGATCTTGATTGAAACGCTCAACCACTTGAAATCCCTTCAATGGCCAGCGAATGCTTGCATCCTCCCGACGCAAGGCTTGTAAAAATCTTCTCCCGAAGACTATAAACGTTGTGTTCAAATTACAATGTGTATTCACTCATGAACATGGTATAAACTCACCACTAAAAACTAAACACACATAATTCTACAAGATCACATGAATACTTATGATCTTGATTACAAAGAGGAACTCTCACAAATATTACAATAAAGCTCACGAATAATGCACCAAAGAGTTCACTTTTCTCACTGCCTTTAGAGCCCTATTTATAGAGTCTTTTTCGCGCTCACAAAGGCAGAGAAAGAATTCTTCTAATAAAGGCAAGAATCACAGAAGTTATTCTTGATTGTCGAAGAGTTGTCTTATTTAGAAGATGCTTATCCGACAGATGCGATATCAGTGGGGACAGCTCAGACCTGTGTCGGATCAAAACAAGCTCAAAAAGGAAACAATAATTAATGACATTAAGAACCAGTTTCCTGATTGCAATCCTTGAGCTGCACGAAAATATATCAGCAAATAATCCAAAAATAACTTTGTTTCCTTTATAAACAAAATGAGACAATATATTCTAAATAAGGAAGCATATTATTGACCAAAAATCACACAAAAGGAAAGAGGGTTTCCGAAAATTGGAATAAAGGAAACCAAATATTTCCAAACAAATCCGAAAAATATAATAAAGGAAAACAACTATTTCCGAAAATTATAATAAAAGGAAACAATTAAATCAACCAATTTCTCTTTTAAGAAAAAAGATATTTCTATAAAAATGCCAATTATAGGATTTACAATCTCCCCCTTTGGCAATTTTATAGACAAGGAATATCTATTTTTAAAAGATCCCTGCAAAACACAAGTAAGTGCTTAAAATCATAAGAGTCACAAAATAATCAAAAAATGACTCCCCCTGCGAAAGATAACCAAAGCACAGTTAACAAAAGAAACCAATAAGAACCAGCAGGTTAACATAATCAAAGTACCAAAAATAGAGTCACTCTCTCCCCCTCATTGTCTGAAAAAATGCCAAAGAACAAGTAAATGAAACCAAAAGAAAGACACATTAAGTGTTGTTTTACAACTAACAAAAGAAAAATAGATCAAAGGTACTGAGATCATCATGGGGCAGGAGAGCTGGATGCATGGAGAATGGCCAATGAAGTAAGAATTTGGCACTGAGTCTCCTCCATGAGAGAGAACCGGTCAGATAGACTTGTAATTCCGGTTTGGACAGCAGGAGATTCGGTCACAACATTTCCAGAAGCAGGACCAGCAAGATTAATTCCTTTGACTTTCCGAGCTGTGGATGGAGGATGATCATCTTTGACTGTATAGGTGGGACCAACCAGGGGAGAAGTCAAGGTCTCATGAGACTTCTTTAGAGGACGTTGAGAGTCCAAAAGTTTGTAAATGACCTGTGGAAACAGCAAGTGTTGCCCCTTACGTTTGGCACCACTTAGAGACATGATTTGGTCAAAAGTAACAGCTCCAAGATCTATGGCGATTCCAGTACCAATTTTGAACAATAGGAAGGCCATATCTTGAGTGATGGTGGAGGAATGTGTGGTAGGCATCCAATTAAACATAGCAAATTTGAAAAGAGCACCATAGAAATGAGTGAGATCGGTGACTCGAAGAGAGATGCTCGGTTCCCACATCATAGCTTGACCAACCAATTCAGACAAAACTTGGTCCTTTGCAAATTCAATAGAATCATCAATCTCCACAGGGACGAGATTGAGAGCCTTAGCAATTTCGGACGGGCTAAAATTATACCAATGACCCCTAACATAAACTTTATGGTACATAAAAGAAGATTAGTCTAATAACTCATCATTCAAATTTGCATAAAATTCTTTAACAACCCGAGGCACAAACCCATTAAACCCAGACAAGGATCGCAACCAACCTCTTTCCTCTAAAGTAAGCAATACCCCATAAACACGATGAGGAGCAAAAAGAAAATTGCGTTCACTTATAAAATGACGATGGTCATAAAATTGCATGTTCTTCTCATTGTCATTAAAACAGAATGTAAGAGAATGGGCTTTGAAAGAACCTGAGGTACGGACAGGAGCACCTTTTTTCTTCACAAGTTTGGAAGACAATTCGGGAAATGCCAATGGAGTGGTGCCTTTTGGGTCTGATGCAACAGGAGAGGCTTCTGATGGGTCGTCTTTAGATTCAGTCTCCTCAGCCAAATCATCAAGAGGAACTTCAGGATTTGGCTCGGTCAAAGAAGGGTCCAACTCAGGCTGAGAGTCTTCAGTCTCGGGAGAGACATCCTCCGATGAGGTGCAAGGGGGAGGATTGATTTTGGCCTTTAATTTAAAACGAGATAAAGGAGATGAATCAGAGATGGAGCTGGTACCTTTAGATTGAGCCACTTTGGCCTTTTTCCCTTTCTTCGACCCAACAGCTTTGGACTTACGTTTGCCCTTTGCCTTGGGTGTCAACACATCAGGAGATAGTGAGGATTCAGAGTCATGATCAGATGGAGCAGACACATCTTGAGTAGAAATTGATTTGGACTGACTAGTTGCCAAGGCTGGTTTAGCTTTTATTTGACCTTCGAGAGAGGCGAGTGAAACCGCCGAGGCTGGAACTGGATCAGCATCCAAATTCGGGAATGTAACTCCTTTGCTAGAACCACCAAGAACAGATGAACTTATAGGACCCGAAAGAGCAAGAACCTTCTTTCTTGCTGTGGTTTTAGAACGACGGCCTGGAGTAGGAGAGACACCAGGGATTGATGCTGGGACCGAAGGAGTGGCAGTGGGAACAGATTCAGGAAGTGTCTCCTGCTGAGACTTCACAGACTTGGAAGATGAACCACGACCTCGAGTCTTCATGGCTGCTAAGAGAGAAACAAGTGAAACACACAAGGAAAGAAACCCTAAACACTTCGGTTATATGTGAGAGATTTAACAAGAAAACACTGATTATAAAACAACCAAAGGGACTCCGAATATATAAAGTATTCGGAACACAAATGAGGCAAGTTCAAGAATGGGTAACCAAAAATGGGTAACCGGATTTTTAGTGATAAATGCCAAAATATCTCCCTTTTTAAAACAAATTCTGTCACACCTCAAAATTGGAAACTTTTGAATATTTTTAGAATATATTGAGAGAAAACAAATAAATTGCATAAATTAATTTTTCAAACTTTTTTTTTAAGTACACGGTAGATAACATATTTTATTTTTCAAATTTTTTATTATTTTTATTATAAAATTGCCGAAAATAAAGTGTAAATTGCCATACCATATGTGTCCATGTAAATGCCAAGTCCTGTTCAGAAGAAACAAGATAACAATATTTTTCACAAATTAGAGAAATGAGTTATAATTCAAATACTAAGAGACCATAATTCGAAAAACATACCAATCACAAAACATATTTGAGTCAATTCATTATATGTATGAGTCTTACAACCATCTTGCACAGTCTAGAACAGGCATATGTGTGTGCATGTGTAAGCAATTTGGCGTTTCTTTTTGGCCTTTTAAAGCTAGGGTCATTGCCCATATTTGGCGATTTTTAGCCTTTTTCCAATTGTAACCATAATGGAGGCTATAACTCTTATACTGATGGTAGCCCTTTACGCTGATAGAGTATCCTCCAATATAATTGCTAATTACCTGGTGCCAACTTACTCAGTGTCGGCTTTCACACATCAGTATAGGTAGCTCTTTTCCAAAATGGAGCCTGAAAAAGAAACTGGATTAGGAATGCTCATACAATGATAATGATTTGATCAAATATAAATTGGATGATCTATAATTTTTCAAATATTTTTTTTTATTCCAACAAAGTATAGGACTTAGAATGATCATTCTCTAAAATACAAAAAAATATGCTCATCAAATTTCTTCAAATCAGGACAAGAGATTTACAAAAACACATATGCAAGGCAAGATAATCAATTTATTGGCAATTTAAAATAAAACAAACACCCAAGGACTTCCTGAGGGAATCAAATCTGACCGTGTCTAAAAGCTTTAGTAAAAATATCTACAATTTGTTTGTTAGTCTCAACATATTCTAAAATCAATGTTTTGTTTTCAACAAGTTCCCTAATAAAATGATGACGAATGTCAATATGTTTGGTGCGAGAGTGCTGAACAGGATTTTTGGAGATATTAATAGCACTTGTATTATCACAAAAAATGGTTAAAGTCTTAACATCAAACCCATAGTCTGCCAACATTTGTTTCATCCACAAAAGTTGAGTACAACAGCTTCCAGCAGCAATGTACTCAGCTTCGGCTGTTGACAAGGAGATGGAGTTTTGTTTTTTACTATGCCAGGAGACCAAATTGTTTCCTAAGTAAAAACAACCACCACTTGTAATTTTGCGATCATTAGTGTTTCCTGCCCAATCTGCATCACTATAACACACAAGGTTAGAATTTGTTTCTTTGGAGTACCAAATGCCTAAATCAAGAGTATTATTGATGTAATGAATAATTCTTTTTACAGCAGTCACATGAGACTCCATGGGGTTCCCTTGGAAACGAGCACACACTCCAACACTGTAACTTATGTCAGGGCGACTTGCAGTTAAGTAAAGGAGACTCCCAATCATACTCCTGTAAAGAGTTGGATCAACTTTCTTCCCATTTTCATCTTTATACAATTTGACCGTGGTACCCATGGGAGTTTTAGCAGGTTTAGATGCATCGAGTCCAAATCTTTTCACAAGACTTCTTGCATACTTGCTTTGTGAAATAAAAATTCCTTCATCAGACTGCTTTACTTGAAGACCTAGGAAGAAATTGAGTTCTCCTACCATGCTCATCTCAAACTCTTCCTGCATTTGTTTCACAAATTCCTGCACTAGAGAATCATTAGTAGAACCGAACACTATATCATCAACTTAGATTTGTTCTATCATAATATTTTCATCAATATTTTTGATAAATAGTGTTTTGTCTACTCCCCCTCTCTTGTACCCCTTTGAGACCAAAAATTGAGTTAGTCTCTCATACCAAGCTCGTGGGGCTTGTTTCAGCCCATACAAAGCTTTTTGCAATTTGAAAACATGATTAGGATTGTAAGGATCTTCAAACCCTTTGGGCTGTTCCACATAAGCTTCCTCATTCAAAAATCCATTTAAAAATGCGGATTTTACATCCATTTGAAACAATTTAAAACCAAGAACACATGAAATAGCTAGTAATAATCTTATGGATTCAAGTCTTGCAATAGGGGCAAATGTCTCATCAAAATCAATTCCTTCAACTTGAGTGTACCCCTGTGCAACTAGTCTAGCTTTATTTCTTATTATGGTCCCAAATTCATCAGTTTTGTTTTTAAATATCCACTTTGTACCTATAACATTGGTATGACTCGGTCTAGGGACAAGAATCCATACCTCATTCCTTGTGAATTCATCTAACTCTTCTTGCATAGCATTGATCCATGATTCATCATTTAAGGCCTCCTTCACATTTTTAGGTTCCAAAGTGGAAGTAAAACAAACAAATTGGACCAAATTTACATACCTCTTTCGAGTGACCATACTTTCTTCAAGATTTCCCAGAATAAGGTCAGAAGGGTGATTCTTTTTTACTCTGGTTGATGGTTCTTTTTGAACGGAGTTAGAGGAAGTAACTAGATTTTCCTTCTCTGTTTGCCCAGTTGTTGTTTCGATAGAATTGGCATTTGATACGTCAGCAGTGGCTGTTGTCCCCTCCGAAGGCTGTGCTGTCGGATCCGCCATTTCTTTATGATGTTGAACATCTATGAGCCTGTCAATTTCCTCCTCATGGGAGTACTCAAAAAATCTTTTAAATCATCTACAACCACATTAGCTGATTCCATAATAGTTTGGGTTCTCATATTATAGACACGATAAGCCCTACTATTAGTGGAATAACCAAAAAAAACTCCCATATCACTCTTAGCATCAAATTTGCCTAGATTCTCATGATCTCTAAGAATATAACATAGACACCCAAAAACATGAAAGTAGTTAACATTGGGTTTTCTACCTTTCCATATTTCATAAGGACTTTTGTTTGTACCTGGACGCAGAAAAACACGATTAATTGTGTAACAAGCTGTATTAATAGCTTATGCCCACAATTTCTTTGTGAGTTTTTTGCTGTTAAGCATAACTCTGGCCATTTCCTGCAAGGTACGATTTTTTCGTTCCACTACCCCGTTTTGTTCAGGGGTTTTGGGAGCAGAAAATTCATGCAAAATTCCAAACGATTTACAATATTCATCATAAACAGAATTTTCAAACTCCTTACCATGATCACTCCTTATTCGTACAATCTTTCCAATGTTACAATTTTTTTCAACTCTCAATCTTGTGCATTGAGTTTGAAAAGCTTCAAATGTATCTGATTTCTCTCTTAAAAAATCTACCCAAGTATATCTAGAAAAATCATCCACACAAACAAAAATGTATCTCTTTCCATTAATACTGTCAACTTGTATAGGACCCATGAGATCCATATGCAATAATTCTAACACATTTGAAGTATTAACATCAGATAATGCTTTATGGGAAATTTTCAACTGTTTTCCCAATTGGCATGATTCACACTTACCAAGCGATTCTTTACCCAACTTGGGTATACCACGGATGAGACCTGCATTAGCAATCTTTTTCAAGTTTTTGAAATTTATATGACCAAGTTTTTCATGCCACAAGTCAGTAATATTAAAACTTGATGAAGATGCATGACATGTGAATTTTTGTGTGAGAGTGTAACAATTATCCAAAGAACGAGAGCCTTTGAGAATAATATCACCATTTTGATTTAAAACATTACACTCATCATGTGAAAAATTAACATAAAAACCTTGGTCACAAATTTGACTTATGCTAATTAAGTTGGCTTTCAGCCCATCAACAAGAAGCACATTTTTTAGTTTCGGTAACCCTTCAATGTTTAGAATACCTTTACCCAAAATATTTCCTGTCATTCCATCCCTAAAAGTTACTACTCCACACTTCAAGGATTTGAAGTTGGTAAGAATGTTGGCATTACCTGTCATATGTCTCGAACAACCGCTATCAAAGTACCATGAACTAGAAGCATGCAGTTTGTGACAGGTAAAAGTAGCCAAGAAAACAGAGTTAACTTTCTTGACCCATACTGTTTTTGATTTTGAATTTCTTTTAGTCAAGAATTGATTCATACCACCAAAGTGTTTATCATAATTCTTTTTGAACAAGTTTAACAGAGAAAAACACTTAGGTCTTATGTGACCTTTCATCCCACAAAAATGACAAACTGGTACAAAATTCTCAATGTTTCTTTTTGGAGAAATTTTCTTTAGTTGTAGATCTGTTGCAACAGATGACAACTTTGTCCTCTCAGCAGCGTGACTTGTTCCTGCAACACGGTTAATTGACACAACAGACGGATAATTCATAGATTTTACAAAAACCATTTTTCTTGAGGACTTAGATCCATTAGATCCTAATCCACTATAGTCACCAACCTTTTTTCCTACAGAAAGAATATCATCCAAAATTCCAGATCTAGGATTAAGCATTTTGACACCTTTTTGCAAAAACTCAATTTCTTTATTCAGAGAAATAATTTCATCATTTTTGGAAGCAATAATCATCTCAAGTTTTTCAATTTTTTTAACAAAATTTTTATTATTGCCAGCCATTAGACGATTCTCAGAACATACTTTCAGCCATTGATCATACATTATTTTATAAGACTCTTTCAATGACTTCTCATCTAAGTCAGAATCATCAGAATCACTGTCTGAATTCTCATTATTCTGAACAGAATTATTAAGGCATAATACATCCTTGTAATCGACTGAAGAAAAAACAATACCTTTGTGAACAGAGGTTAATGCAACACTATTTTCCTCCTCATCACTCTGTTCAGAGTCTTGATCACTCCATGTGGCTGTCATGACTTTCTTTTTCTTTAAGGTATTTGCACACTCAGATTGAATGTGTCCAAATCCTTCACATTCCCTGCACTGAATACCCTTTTTATTAGTCTCAAAGGGTTTAGAAAAATTACCTTTTGGGTTTTTGGATATGGCCTTTTTGTTTCCCAATTTCTTTATGTATTTTTGGAAATTTTTTGTCAACAGAGCCATCTCATCATCCTCATCATCTGAACTTTCCTTCTTTTCTTTAGAGGATTTCAAGGCAATAGATTTTTCCTTGATTTCCTCTGTCTTACCTTTTTGTCTAATTTGTTGGTTTAGTTCAAAAGTTCGAAGTGAACCCATCAGTTCCTCTACTTTTATTTTGTCCAGATCTTTTGCTTCTTCAATTGCAGTTAGCTTTGTCTGAAACCTGTCAGGGAGAACTCTAACAATTTTTCGAACCAAAACATTCTCTTCAAGTTTTTCACCAAGAGCAAAATATTCGTTAGCAATATCTGACAATTTCTCATAAAATTCAGTGAGGGTTTCATTTTCAAATTTTCAAATTTTGTTGTGAGCATAACAAGCCTAAAACGCTTAACATCAGCAGTTCCTTCAAATTGAGTTTGAAGAATTCGCCAAGCATCTTTGGCCGAAACACATGAAGAAATCAATTTAATGGAGCCTTCACCAACACCATTAAAAGTAGCATGTAATGCTTTATTGTTGTAACTGGACAATTTATCTTCAGCATCAGTCCATTCAAGTTCAGATTTTACCATAGTTATATCATCGCTTTCTGCTGGAGGAGTCCAACCACTTAAAACAGCTCTCCAAGCCTTTTCATCTTGAGATTTGATAAAGGATCTCATTCGAACTTTCCAATATGGATAGTTTGAATCGTTGAGTAAAGGGGGGCGAGTTACGGAACCTCCTTCTGTGAAAAAAAACATTGCAAGAACAAGAACAACAAATGGAATAAACCAAGATCACACTCAGAAATGAGTGACCCGCTCTGATACCAATTGAAATTTCGTTTTTAGTAATTACCAAATTAATTAAACCAAGTGAATTAATTAAACTGCGGAATGGTAATTAACTGTTTACACAGAATACAGTTCTGTCGGGATAGAAACCAAACTTGTCACGACAGAAACTGAACACAATAAAAAGACAGTGCAAAACAATAAAGAACACAACGAATTTTTACAAGGTTCAGAAACCCTTTCGGATAACCTACTCCTTGGGGCCACATCCAGAGAATAAAACCAATTAATAAAGAATCACAAATACAAAAACATTGACTTAAACAAAACAAGACTCCCTCTTGAGATTTGCCGAAACTTGTTGTACTTCTCTTCACTAATCTGATCTTGATTGAAACGCTCAACCACTTGAACTCCCTTCAATGGCCAGCGAATGCTTGCATCCTCCCGACGCAAGGCTTGTAAAAATCTTCTCCCGAAGACTATAAACGTTGTGTTCAAATTACAATGTGTATTCACTCATGAACATGGTATAAACTCACCACTAAAAACTAAACACACATAATTCTACAAGATCACATGAATACTTATGATCTTGAATACAAAGAGGAACTCTCACAAATATTACAATAAAGCTCACGAATAATGTACCAAAGAGTTCACTTTTCTCACTGCCTTTAGAGCCCTATTTATAGAGTCTTTTTCGTGCTCACAAAGGCAGAGAAAGAATTCTTCTAATAAAAGCAAGAATCACAGAAGTTATTTTTGATTGTCGAAGAGTTGCCTTATTTAGAAGATGCTGATCCGACAGATGCGATATCGGTGGGGACAGCTCAGACCTGTGTCGGATCAAAACAAGCTCAAAAAGGAAACAATAATTAATGACATTAAGAACCAGTTTCCTGATTGCAATCCTTGAGCTGCACGAAAATATATCAGCAAATAATCCAAAAATAACTTTGGGTAAGTACCGAATATTTGCAATAAACTTTGTTTCCTTTATAAACAAAATGAGACAATATATGCTAAATAAGGAAGCATATTATTGACCAAAAATCACACAAAAGGAAAGAGGGTTTCCGAAAATTGGAATAAAGGAAACCAAATATTTCCAAACAAATCCGAAAAATATAATAAAGGAAAACAACTATTTCCGAAAATTATAATAAAAGGAAAACAAATATTTCCGAAAATTATAATAAAAGGAAACAATTAAATCAACCAATTTCTCTTTTAAGAAAAAAGATATTTCTATAAAAATGCCAATTATAGGATTTACGCTAACAAATAATATATCTAAGTAATTAATTCTAAGTATGATCAACAAGCTAAGGTTCAATGGAGTAAATTTGTTTGGGAGAGATGCAATATACCAAAACACAGGTTCATCTTATGGTTGGCGATGCATCAGAAGTTGAAAACCAGAACTTTTCTTAGTAGTCATGGTCAGGTAGTGGATAAACTATGCCTACTGTGTGGAATGCATAATGAAGAGATCTCACATTTATTTTTCCAATGTGATTACAGCAAAATCTGTCTAGTGAAACTAAAAGAATGGATCTGTTGCAGAGCTCAAACAGGGGATTTTATTGCATTACTGAGTTGGATATCCAAAGCCAAACACATCACCAAATTTAGGAGAGGTTGCTATATAGCTGCTGTATCAGCTTTAGTGTATCATATTTGGAGAGTCAGGAATCAGGTTCTATGGTCCTCAAAGTTGTGGCATGTTAATCATACAATGGAAGTCATTAGGACATAATTAAAGCTGAGATTTTCTGTAATGTATAAAGAGAAACCAAATAGGGATAAGGAATGGTACCAAAATTTGTAAAGTTAGTTGTGGATTGTAAGTACTATAGAAGTAGGGAAGATCTTTATTGTACATGACTTGTTTTTGAGCAATACAATGATTCTTATTCACCAAAAAAAAAAAAATTCTTTAGTAAAAAAAAAGTAACAATAATTAAATCTATTTTCTAAAACATATTTTATAACTAAAACGTTTAACACTAACTAAATAAAAACATTACCTAAATACTAACATTTAACCAATTTACATGAATAATTTTTACTAAAAACAACTAAAAATCAATTTTAATGAAAAATAAATACTAACTTACCTAACAATGAAGCAATCTAATATCATTTTCACTTTATAACACCTAATGTTTTTTATTTGATAACTAACCTAATTTTTTATTTATTTTATAACACCCAAAAATTTTTAATAAAAATATTATAACAAAATAAAATAGTTTCAAAAATATTTTACATTAATATGTTTTTTCAGCGTACGTATTCAACATTTTGAAAAAAAATAATATCAAATATAAATAAAACATATTTAATGAAAACATAAATAAATACCTATATATATATATAAAATAGTTACTATCCATGAATGATTACTTTAATGTTAACTATTTGATTAAGATCAATGATCCATTATATATTTGTTAATTAATATTTCTAAAAATAAATTTTAATTTTTTCAAATTTTTGGGAGAGTTACGTGATGAAAAACGTGTATTTATTATGAAAATATAATATTGTAAATTTTTCATTTTTCAAATGCATGTCAATTTCTAAATATAGCTAGTGCCTCTCATTGGTTGGAAACAACATTAATTATGACAAAAAAAAAATTCGAAATTAATGTAGAAAAAAATATATTTAAATGTTGGTGACTTGATATACCAAGTCACTATATTGCCACATCATCATAATTGTTAGTACCCATCTATAGGTAGTAACCATTGAGAAGTCTTCCATATATATATATATATAAGAGATCTTAAGATAGAGTCATAGATGGTTGATCTTTGAAAGAGCTACAATTTTCTATAAAAAAAAAGATAAAAATAATATATATATATTTATACTTTCCTCACTATTTTCACACCATTTTTCTAAAACTAACAAAACAAATCAATTTTGATAAAAGAAAAATACTAACTAAGACTTAATCCAACAGTCAAATAAACATATTTATATTTATATTCATTTAAGGAAAAATATATATATATATACATATACTTATACCCATACATACCAGTGGCTAAAGGTGAGCACTAGTGGTGGGAGGAGGCGCTGAGGAAGTCGGAGGGTGGCCATTGCCGACGAGAACAGAGAAAAAGAGAGGATAGTGAGAGTAGGGATGTGCAAAAATCATCCAATCCAATTAGAACCAACAGCCAAAAATTGGATATCCAATTATGTAACATCATAGATAACCAAGACCGCTACACTATGTGTTTAAAATAGTGCAAGACTTGCTAATCAAGTCATTTAAATAAAAAAATGTGAATCTAAAGTCATAAACGGGTTAGGATTAAAAGATTTTGGTCATAAATAGGCATTTTTCATTAAAATAAATATTTAGTACATGAGATTTCAAAACATGGTTTAAAGTACATATTTACAAAATTTCCAAAAGTTATAAATAATCAAGGCCAATTTAATGGCAAAATACACATTTTAGGTTTCCGTCCCTGTACAATCCCTTGACCGTGGCGGCCGAGCAGCTGACAATGTACACCTCGCCCCTAGAGCTCTCCAACCATGGTTGATCCATCTTACCCTTGTCTTTACCTGCACCACGTAGCACCCGTGAGCTGAGGCCCAGCAAGAAAACCATAACATAATAGCATAATCAATATCGATAACCAAATAATTCATAAAACATTAATCAGGTATTCAACAGTCCATAGCATTCACATTATCAGTGATAACAATTGACAAATCAACAACCTATCATTCATGTATTCAACATGCTTTAATCATCAGATTAACAATAGTAAATATATCATACAATATTCAGGGTCGATGCCCTTAGGCTGCACCATCTATTTAACCCACTATCTATGGCTCACTTAGGTCGAGCCCAGCGTTTAACCCATTAACTCTGGCTCACTTAGGCCAAGCTCAGTGATTATGTAATTAACCTCAGCTACAAGTGGCTGAGCCGCGTCCTGTGCGCAAATATCAATTCCTGCATTGTTAGGCCATTTATTTCACGCTCACATGACATATCATAATCATACAACAATTGTAATCGGATATAGGGAGCCCTTAGTCCCATCACAGCCACACAAAAGGGTGCAGTTTTCTTACCTTTATTTTCCGAACGAAGAAGGTGAAATGGTTCCGAACATGGTCCTAAGCTCCAAGACTTGGTGATAAACATAGTCACAAACCATAAATAGAACCCTCCTTATAATTTGATTCCGTAGACCAACTTTGGGATCAATCCAAAGCTCTCGCAGAGTCCAATTCCACCAAACGGGGTGGTGGAATCGACCCCCGAGCCCCTGGACAACAACTCAACAAAGTACCCAAAAATCAGGTTCTGGAGGCAGGGTAGCGCTACAACGCTACTAGAGGGGCACTACATTGCTACAGTGAGAAAGCTAAGCCCCCTAAAAATGCAACCTAGCATTGTAGCGCTCTCAACCTAGCGCTACAACGCTAGCACCAGAAATGAAAATTTCTGGTTTTCTCCCTTCGAACTTTCCCAAGCCAAAGCTCCAAGAACTCACTCCAATCATCAATCAAACCCTAAATTGAGTCCATAATTCCCTATATCTCATTCAAAACAACTTAATAACATCAAAATCTTGACTAAAACCCTCACCAAACATGGAAATCAAAACTGAGCTTTGAAGCTCAAGAACTCTGCCTAAAACTAGAAAACTCAAGACAAATAAGGGCCAAAAATGGTTACCTCAGTTGCATGATTCTGACCCTAGCCTCTAGATGGTTCCTAATAGCCACCAATTTTTCCTTTCCATCAAACAACCACAAAAAATCAAACCTCTTTTCCCTAAAACCCAAACTCAAGCTCTCAAGCTCAAAACACCATAACAACAGGATAAGAACTCAGAAATTAAACTTCACTAAAACTCAACAAGCTTAAAGGCCTGCCTCCTTACCTCAAAAATGGCTGAGTTCTCCCAAATTCCTCAACTGGATTCTTTGGTTGGATAGCCTTAAATTCACAAGCCTTCCCTTCAGCTTTGCCCAAGCTTATGCCCCATTTTTGTTCACCTTAATCCTCAAGCTCTCACTTCCTTCTTCAGCTCAAGAATTCAATCATCCAAAGAGAGAGAAGGGCAAACCGTGAGAGAGAGATGAGGGAAAAGACTGAGATGCTTCTACCACTTTCTGTTTTATTTCTAATTAAATCAGAATATATCCTCTAACAGCCAAATGGCTCACTTGCCCCTCTAACCCTTTAAATCTTTCAAGAAGGGTAATTTAGTCATTTTACTCCCAGTTCCCACTAGCTCCTCAATTTCTCCTAATATCTCTTCCAATTAATTACCAATCACTTATTCAGTACTCAATAAATCCCAAAGTATTCTCCAAATTTCCAAAATACCCCTCGGCTTCCCCGAGCCAGGCATTAAATCCCGCTGTGACTATTTCGCTAATCTGCTCGCTAGGACCATCTCAAGCCATATACTGCTAATATATCTACATAATAGTGTGATCTCAACAATTTATCACACACAATTACATTTGTGCCCTCAACGAGACAAAATTACAAATATGCCCTTAAAAGCTAAACGGGGCCCACATGCATATTTAATACTCATAACACATGAATTTAATCATTTTCACATAATCATAAAATCAAGCATGCCACATAATCATGCATTTTATCATTAATTCACATAAATACCAATTATGCCCTCCCGACACACTAATCAAGGCCCTTAAGCCTTATTAGCAATTTTGGGTCGTTACAAATTATGATTGGATCGAATCAGATTTTGAAGATCCAAATTGGATCGGATCGGTTGTTGGATGATATATGGAAAAATCCAATAAAATCTAACTAATCCAATTGTATATATGTTTTTAAAAAATATATATTTATTTAGGTTATGCTTATAATTTATGTTGTATTTGTATGATGTTGTATCATTTTGAATAAATTGGTCTTTCTATTTATAATATTATGAATTATTTAAACAAATTAAGCTAAATAAATGAGCAAAAATATTGGATGGATCAAATCCGATCAAATAGATAAGCAAGGGGACACATCCAATGGATAAAACCGATCCAATCCAATGGATAATTGGATCGGAATGGATCGGTTGAGACAAGTTAATTGGATCGGAGCGGATAGGCCTAAAAACATTGGATGTGATCCAATAAACACCCTAAGTGAAAGAATGGAAAAAATAGAGAAAAAAATGGGGAAAAATGAAAACTTACCTTAATAGAGAATGGGAGGACATTGGAGAATGAAGCTTGGGGAGGATGTGGTTGGAGCTATGGTTGTTGGAGCTTCAAGATGGGGCCAATTTTCTAAAGAGAGGGTTTGAAGAGAGAGAATGGGGGAGAAGAAAATGGTATGCTCGTGTTTTAATGGCCTCCCAACAAAATAATCGATAGAGCCACTTAAAAATTTCGGGAGCGTGCATCTGTCAAGCCTTTCCCAAAATTTCTCTACTGACGACTTTGTGGATGTCATCAGTATAAATGTTGTAAGTAGAGGCGAGGTTTTTTTTTTTGTAGTGATTTAGTAGGTGGTATTCAAGCTCAAGATACACTATAAGGAAAAAGAGTTATTGCAGCAACATTAAAGTAAAATAAATAATTTTTTCTTTTTGGATTGACTATATTGCGGCAACATTAATGTAGAATAAATATTTTATTTTTATTTTTATATTTAGACATTCTTTTGTGGTAGCCATTGTCACTGCAAAATGTGTGCTTGAAATTTTACTACAAAATTTTGTTGGTGAAACTCCTTAGTGAATTTAGGGTAAGCATTTTTGTGGCGACAAAGGCACACACACCATTTTAGCAACAAGTTACCCACGGTTAAAAGAGTAGGTAGACAAAATTCGACCTATTTATGAAAAATGGGGCACTTTATTGTGGTGACATGTGTCATGGGCCACGATAAATACACAACAACCCTCTTTTCTTCAATTTGCTTCTCCTCTTTCTCACTTTATCCTTCTCTTTCTCTATCTCTTTCACTTTCTCTCTAAATGTATGCACCATACGCCTGACCATTTCTCCACACCCTCCACCGCTCGCCTCCACGACCAAGCTGTAGAGATTGTGCCCCTATACTAGCCACCCTAGGTAGCTCATTTCTTTTCTCTTTGTCTATGTCTGTCTTTCTCAATAAATTGATTTCCCCCCTCTCTCGAAAAATACATACAGGCTATTTTGCAAACACACCTGTAACTTATAAATAATAGTATTACTTTCTCATTATTAATTGCTTCAATTACTGCTTCCTCCTTGAAGTTTGTGAACTTTGGAAAAGGATGATGTGAATGACATTGAGTGTGAGTTTCTCTTTTTGATTAAATTTTTTTCTTAGGATCTTACTCTAATTTAGAATCTTAATATAATGATTTGAGAGAAGATAGAGTGGAAAGATGATTTGAGAGGATATTTGAAAGTCATGTCTTTTTTTTTTTTTGTTCTTTTGTGACAAGTTAAGTTGAGGTATTGTCATTTTAGGTGGATTTGTGGATATTTTTGTGAGAAATATTCAAAGGGGTAAATGTTTATTATTAGGGTGTTATGAGGGAAACTTCTTGGAGTTTCTCATTAAACAATGCAACTTCTTAAAACAACAGTGTGCCATAATGTTGAATGTGGCTGATATGGAGTACGTCCAAGGTGATCTAATTAAATTCTTATGCACGATGGAGTTAAATTTTTCTCCAACATGCTTCAACATAATGATTCATGTATTGTATCATTTGCTTGAAGAAGCTATATTGGGAGGCCATTTATATATAGGGAAATTATATATATATATGTTAGGGTTGGTGCCCTAAAACCATGTAATAAGACATTTTTGTTTGGAATTAAACAAAAATACATTTTCTTTATAATTGAATGTTTAAATTATTGTTGAATAATTATAAATATAAAAAACTTTCATATTCATTAATGAAAGTATGATCTTGTATGAGTATTAGAGGATTAAGATCATAGATAAAGAATAAAATTGTCAGCAACATATTAAAGTATGAAATCTTTAATCTATGGTTGCTAGTACGGTTTACTAAGCATTTTGTGATAATGCATGTGATTTAGATCCGGAATACTTTTATGGATAAGCATCTTAGTAAATGTATTTTATATAATTAGATTATATATGACTAGATCGATATGAATAAATTTCTTTATAAACATATCGTTTACCATAGAGATTTAATTCATATAAAAAAAGATGATCATATGTAGATCAGTCTGAATTCTGAGTAGTCATGAATTACTATTCATGTTTATTGGGTCTTTTGATTCACTCGATATTGTCTTTTAGTATAACGAGGCTAATAACTTTTATTTTGGAGATTCAATAGTATGAATGGCTGGGAATATGATCTTACAATAATGGAATCAAAGCTTCCTAACAGATCAAATATTGGTTCTCTTAAGGGTTAATTATAGAACTGAATAGTTATTGAGCTCAAATTTATAATATGATTATAAATTAATTTTCACTAGTGAATTAATGGTACTTAAGGAACAAGAGGTAATTAGAAAGGTAGAACAATAATTTTGACCAGCTCTAATCAGTGAACCAATAAATTGGAGGACAAACCTACATGAAGTGATTATATCAATGGAGAACACAAGATAATTCTGTAAACATAACTCTATAATTACTAATAATAAGAGTATAGTTCCATATTAATAGCGGAGTAATAATGAAATTGATAAATAAGATTATTCAATTAAAGAGTTTAACTAATAATCTAGTTTATTGGAGTTTAGTATTATAGGACCATGGTCCCCAAGTTACCTCTATACTAATGTTATCCCCGTTTTGTCCCGGAACACATGGCACGACATATTGGGTCTGGGGGATCTTTCATAAAGATCAAAGGTCCAGTCCAAGCCTAATGGACAGGGAGGACGAGGGGCCTAGTGGCCCGAACGTCAGCGAGCCCAAGAATATTCAATGAGCACCACCATAACGAGGGAATCGGGATGAAGGTCCACGTCGAGCTCCTCTTCCTGGTCCCGATTCAACGGCATCATCCGGGACGCGAGTAAGGGTGAGGCTCAACCGTCTGAATGGACTGAGACATCGGTAAATAAACCCGAGATCTGGAAAATGAACTGGGGTCCTAGTAAATGACCCGGGACATTAGTAAATGAACCCGAACTTGGTATCCAAGCTAGCAGGATTGAACTTCCCCGACTCTGATACATTCTCGAGAAACACAGAGTTTGGTCTCCCCTAACAAACCTATAGAAGAGGTTACATATGGAATGTATACTGATACTGGAAACAGTACTGCCACTACTCTGACAGATCTTGTCCCTAGGATCTCCTTAGAAGCCCACGCGGACCAGACTGAAGCCGTGTACTGTGTTCAGTTGTACAGCGTGGCTATGCTCAAGTTGGACTAATGGGCCCTTATTAGTGTATATTGTTTAGAAAAGTTCTTTGTATTAAGCCTCCATTAGCGAATGAACCGTGATTATATCCCTATTGGGCCTGGATTAGTCCTGTCTAAACCCATTGCACCCAAGTGCCTATAAATAGGACCAGTTCGGCACTGTAGAAGGGATCGCCACATTTTCTCATGTAAGCAATTACTCTGCTCAAACTTGCAGAAAAACCCATTGATAAAGCTCTCTAAGCTCTAATACAATAGACTCGTGGACTAAGGCTCTTTAACGCCCCAACCACGTAAAAAACCCTTGTGTGATTATCTTTAAATCCTTTCTATTTTCTCTCTTATCTTTCATAATTCCAGTTTTCGAAAAAATCGGTAAACATTTTGGCGCTTTCAATGAGAGTCGAAGAAAGCTTGAAAGGACCTTGAACGTCTGCAACAATGGTGAACACCAGACACACCGTATTTGATCCTTCCCAACAACAACAACAGTAAGGCAATGGGGATCCATTGCCCAATACACCATTCCCTCAGGACCAACCCGAGGATATGCCATGTCAAGTGCCTCAACCTGATCATTCCCAGAACTTTGAGGACGGGGCAGACTACGAGGAGGGTTGTTATGAGGAAGAAGAAGAAAATGAAGGGGGATACCAGGATTGCAAGACTGAGGATCTTGCAATCCATGAAGAAGAGATGATTCCTGAACAAGAGGATCTAGAGGTGGTCCATCTAAAACAACAATTCCTGGATCAAGAAGCAAGGATAGCTGAACAAAAGGAGGCCACCCGCTAGATGCAAGAATCCCTCCTAGCTCTTCAGGCCTTCATTGCTGCCCAAGGATTTGCAGCCAATCCTCTGATCATTCCGCCTCCAGGAACATGATCGCCAACCCACTGGTTAGGACCGATGCATCTGAGAACATGAGCTCGATACCTCCTCTGGGACCAGATCCCAGAGATGGCCCATCAAACCCAGCTCAAGAAAAAGGGAAAGCCAAGATGGTTGACCTTGTGGGAATAGCAAACCCCCAGAGTAAAACTCATTCCGTCCAAAAAATTGGGGCCAACCCAAGGCAACTCCCTAGGAAAAAACGGATGCATCCCATCCCAGGATGGAATCATCCGATTGATCCGCAAGGGAAGCGCCTGCAGGGTGCCAAGCCCCGGGCTGTTCCTAGACAGACCGAACGGGAATAGTTGTTCCATCCTAGTGGCTTCGTGAACAAGGATCACAGAGGAAACCAGCATGCACACGATGAAGAAACCGTCAGTTCGGGAGATGATAATTCTTGATAGATTTGTGCAACGACCTCAACGCCTGAAAGGAACAGGCCCGCAAGGAAAAGATCTGCCTCCAAGGGGGGGATCTGAGCAATAACTTCAATGATAGAAGGAACGAAAGAGTCCCCTTGGACAACAGAATGGAAAACAGTTCATGGAATAGTTGGCCGCATTAAAGAAAGTCACGGACCACCTAGTTCGAAAGTAAGAAGGAGGAGGTTCTGATTCAAAAGAGGAGGAAAGAGAACCATGCGCCAAACACATCCTAGATGTGGTGCTACCAAAAGGCTTCAAAATGTCGAACTTACCTGCCTACATTGGGAACACAGATTCCAGAGACCACTTTTCTCGCTACAATCGCCTGATGACTGTAGCTCACGTTTGCGACAACGGCAAGTGCATGTGCTTCTAAATCACTCTGTACGAACTTGCGGAGGAGTAGTGGAAAAGACTCAAGCCAGGGTCAATCCAGTCCTGGTCCAAATTGCAGTCGGCATTTGTGAAACAGTTTGTGGCTGACATGAGAATGGATATGCAGATCAGTGCCCTCGCCAATATCAAGCAGCTCCCCACGGAGACCCTCATGGCCTATATTGGCACTTCACGGAGGAGGCCTCAAAAAACAAGGTGGACAATGGACAACATTTGGTGGCTCTCCAATCCGGGATCCGAGCTGGGTCCTCTATCTGGGACGATATTCAGCACAACAAGGCGGCCACCCTCGAAGAATTCATAAGGAGGGAACAAGGTTTTATTAACTGGGAGGAGGCCCGAATCCAAGCCTTCGGGTGGCAGTCGACATCCCAATCGAGTGCCCAGACATTTCCTGGATATGAGATGCAATATCCCACAAACCATTATCCGACACCCCCAGTGGCACCAAGATCAACTGGCACTCATGGAATGACCTTCATGAACCCGACAATCTATGGTCCCACTTCATCGGGGTATGCACCAGCAAAATCTGCCCCATTCTCCAAGTACGGTATGGCGCTAATTGAATACAGCACTGCCCCTAGCGGAGCCCAATCGTCCCAGGTCGGGGGGATAGAAGCAAGCGTAAACCCCTCCCAGGGGAAGAGATCGAGCAAAGGATAGAACCAATCCGAGCCCTCCAAAAAGAGCAAGAGGGGTTATGAGACCCAATATATAGAATATACAAACCTAGTGGACACCAGGGAGAACATATACCTGGCAAAGGGAGTATGGTCCATTAGCCGAAACCCACCCCCATGTTTAAAGGGGGAAAACACTCAAGGGACACAAGCAAAATGTGTGCCTATCACAAAGACGTGGGTCATATGACTGAGGAATGTCATCAAGTGAAGGAAAAAATTGAAAATATGATCAAGCTAGGGCATCTCCATCAATGGGTCAGAATGCCAGTACGATTTCTTGGACTGCCCAGCAACCCCCGGGCAACCTGCGGCCCCGGGTGCACCTGGATCGTAACGACCTCCCTAGGGAGGGTACGCTATAGGTCCGGGAGAACAGGCCCCTCAAGGGGCCCCAATTGTGCAGGCACCCAGACTCAGAATGCCATACCCCTCCGGAACTGTGCCTCCACGGATAGATTGCCATGTGGTCACCAAATCAGGAGGGCTGCATCTGGGAGGATCGTCCCGGAATGTTCAGAAACGCTACCTCACTGAACTTGACCACGAAGACGAGGTATGTGCCTTGGTTCAGACTCCGGCGCACCGCCCTAAGTTGATGAACTTACTCATCACGTTCATGGAAGAGGACGCCCGGAACGTCCACTTCCCACATCACGATCCTTTGGTCATCGATGCCCAAATTGCCAACAAAATGGTCTCCAGGGTATTGGTAGATGACGGAAGCTCCGTCAATGTGCTGTTCAAGCTGGCCTTCACTACCATTTGCTTCATTGAGGCATATTTGGCCTCATTCTCAACGCAGATTTATGGTTTCAATGGGGACTCACTACTCCTGATGGGGAAGATCCAATTTCCCATAACGTTGTGGAATAAGATTCAAGGCTCGTTCAAATTTCGTACGTTCGTAGTAGTGGACTCCCCCAGCGCTTACAATGTTATTTTTGGTCATCCCGCGCGGGTCGATTTCGGTGCCATCACCTCCATCTGCCACCTCTGTATGAAATTCCCTTATGACAATGGAGTGGTGGGAACTCTCCGGGGAGACTAGAAGAGCGGCCGAAAGTGTTATCACATATCTACCCAACCAATTTACATGGTCCATGAAGAGCCTCTTGAGGAGGAGATTGCTAATTCAGTTTACCCCCCTCCCAAGGTGTAGAGGATGGCCCATGACGAAGATGAATTAGATCCGCAACTAGGAGCGGACAGGGCACTAGAACCCATGGAAGAGATAGAAGAGGTATGCATCAGCGATAGCGACCCGACCAGAGTAATCCAGGTCACATTGCCTATGATAGGATTCAAAGACTTAAAAAGGATGGGCCTTTGAGGGAACTCACCTTAGGTGAATCACCTGTCTGTGAATCTTGTCTAGAAGGCAAACTGACCAAGAGTCCATTCTCTACAAAGGGTGACTGGGCCAAAGAACCACTTGGACTTGTGCATTAAGTTGTTTATGGACCTTTGAATGTACAAGCCATGGGTGGTTTTGAGTATTTCATCACTTTCATTGACGATTAATCTAGAGACTCATGTCTTTACCTAATGCATAGGAAATTAGAAACATTTTCATAGTTTCAGGAATTCCTAGCGATGGCTCAGAACCAATTAGGTAAACCGTTAAAGATCTTGCAATCTGATAGGGGTGCATAATATTTGGATATCCAATTCCAAGATCAATTAACTGAACATGGGATTTTATCATAACTTATTGCCCCAAGTACTCCGCAACAAAATGGTGTAGCAGAATGCCAGAACAAAACTTTATTGGAAATGGTTTGATGCATGCTTAGTTGCTCAACTCTACCAACTTCGTTCTGGGGACATGCAATTGAAACCGTAGACAACATTCTCAATATTGGGTTGTCTAAATCAATCCCCAAAACTGTTGGTTTTTATTGATCAAATCAGAGATTATGCGCAGCGGAACAACAATCAAATTGTCAGATTAATCCCATAAGATTTCTAGATCTACTTCTTCACACTCATATATATATTGAATCAAGGACAAGAATAGAAACATTACCTCAGGTCCTTCCTTGCTGTTATCTTTTCGTATGGCTGAATCCTTGAGATCTCACACCAAGATCTTCCAAAATGTTCTCAGTCACCCAAAGAACGAGTGTGGGCTCGCTATACAAATAATAGGCAATAACTATTTATCAGATATTCTTAACACATGAGATCTGATAAAGTTTGGACCTAGGTTTTGTGAAGAACAATGACCTTTGTTTTGTCACTGATCTTTTTCTCTGCGAGAATCCTAGATATTTTTCTATCCCTGAAAACTTACGTTCTGTGAAAACTGATATCCAATATTTAATAATATCCAATATATTAAAATATTTGTTATTTTAAACAAATTCAAAATAACTGATCAGTTATCAGATTTTTGTTTAAATAATAATATTTAAATCAAATCAAAATATCTCATTATTTATTTAATATTTAAATAACTAAAATTGTGGAATCAAGAGACCAAGTCTATCTCTTATGCGTGTAGCACAGTGCATGTGCATGCATGTGATTTTTCCCAATTTTTATTATTATTTAAATACCAAAAATCCCAAAAATAAATTAATTCAAAATTAATTATATTTTTGTTAAATCAAATAATTAATTAATTCTTAATTAATTAATTACACATAATTAAACAATAATTATGTTTGATACATAGAAAAATATTTTACTTATCACATAAGTCCTTTTTACCCATTTTTGTATTTGCCTTTGACAGTGATTGTTTGTGCCATTCTGGGGACCATGGACCTATAACATTAAGCTCCAATAAATTGAAACTAAATAATTAAACTCTTTAATTATAATAGTTAATTTATTAATTCTGATATAACTCCACTATAAATTTAGAATTGCACTCTTTATGTTATAGATATACTTTTACAGAAATATTTTTCTTAAGTCGTCCATTGATATAAACATCTTACAATAGTTCAACCCTCTAATTAATTAGTTCATAAATTAGAATGGAAGAATTACCATTTAACCTTTCTAATTTATTTCTTATTCCTTAAGTACCATTAATTCACTAGTGAATAATTAATCTATAATCTAATTATAGATTTGAGCTCAAAATCATTCAGTTCCAGAATTAACCCTTAAGGGAACTAATATACGATCCGTTAGGAAAGATTAGATTCCGTGTTGTTGATACATGTTCCCAGCCATCCATGATATTAAATCTCCAAAACAAAAGTCATTAGCCTCATTCTTTGAAGAGACCTTAACGAGTGAATCAAAAGATTTAATAAACATGAACAGGAGTTCATGAACACTCAGGATTTAGGTTGATTTATAAATGATCATCTGTTATGATATGAATTACAAGTCTTTATTGTTAAATGGTTTTTGGATAAAGACTTTAATTCACATCGATCCATGTCATATATAATCATATTATATAAAGCACCTTTACCGAGATGTCTTACCACATCAATAATCCGAATCTAGATTATTTGTATCATTATGATACTCAGTAAACCGTACTTACAACTCCAATTAAAGAATTCCATAACTTTAATTTGTCGTTGTTGACCATTTTTATTCATTCATGTGATCTTAATTCTCTCGTACTAATACAAGATCACATCCTCAATAATGAATATGGAATTTTTCTGATATTTACAAAATTATTCAAACAATAATTTAACAATCTAAATATGACAATAATAATAAACCATTGTATTTATTTATTCACAGAAAAAACAAATGTCTTTACATGCTTTTAGGACACACTCCTAACAAAAACACCTTTAGAACACTGGAATGGTCGTGAACCTAGTTTACGCCATTATAGAATCTGGGGGTGTCCTGCTCACATCCCGAGGAAAAAGGAAGGAAAGCTAGAATCATGAACTGAAGTTTGCATGTTTGTTGACTATCCTAAAGGTACATGGGGTGGAATTTTCTATAGTCATTCAAAAAAGAAAGTGTTTACTTCTACGAATGCTACTTTTATGAAAAATGACTATGTCCAAAACTTCAAACCACGCAGCAAAGTAGTTTTTGAGGAGATGGTTAAAGAATTGACTCCAACCAAGTTGATGATGAAATTCCCACTCTTCATGTCCAACTGACGCAAGTCGATTTAAATGAAGATAGTGCCACTGTTTCCGAGCAAACAGTCATAGAGCCTCGTCGTAGTTGGAGGGTTTCTAGGAACCACGTTCACTATGGTTTGGATGGTGAAACCAATATGGTTGTTGGTGACACTAGTGATGATGATTCGTTGTCTTTCAAACAGGCAATGGCAAGCCCTGAAAAGGAACTATGGCTCGAAGCCATGAAACAGGAAATGGAGTCCATATATTCAAATTCTGTCTGGGATCTTGTGGAAGCACCTAGTGACTTTAGGGCCATTGGGTGCAAGTGGATCAACAAGAAGAAACGAGGTGTTGATGGAAATATCAAGACTTATAAATCTCGATTAGTGGCAAAGGGTTATACCCAAAGAGAAGGCATGGACTATGAGGAAACTTTTAGTCTGGTAGCCATGCTCAAGTCCATTCGCATCCTCCTATCCATAGCAACCGCTCTCGACTATGAGAACTGGCAAATGGACGTCAAGACAACTTTTCTTAATAAAAAGCTTGACAAAGTCATTTATATGGATTAGCCAGAAGGATTTAAAGTAGCTGGACAAGAAGGAAAAGTTTGCAAGTTGAATGGGTCCATCTATGGACTTAAGCAAGCTTCTCGTTCCTGGAACCTTAGGCTTGATGAAATAATAAAAACTATGGCTTTGAACAAAATATTGATGAGCCTTATGTTTACCAACTGAAGGTAAATCAAATAGTGGTATTCGTGGTTCTTTATGTAGATGATATCTTACTCATTGGAAACAATGTTAAGAAAATTTTCAGATGTGAAGAATTGGCTGAGTACTCAATTCTAGATGAAGGATTTGGGTGAAGCAAGTTATGTTCTAGGTATCCAGATCATTAGGGATAGAAAGAATAGACTCTTAGCTCTATCTCAAGCAGTTATATAGATAAAGTGCTTGAACATTTCTCAATGACAAATTCCAAGAAAGGACGTTCAGCATCCCGCCATGGAATTCATCTTTCAAAGAAGCAGTCTCCCCAGACTCCTGAAGAGGAAGATGCAATGAGAAAAGTTCCTTATGCATGTGCAGTTGGAAGTTTGATGTATGCCATGTTGTGTACTAGACCAGATATCTGCTCTGCAGTGGGAGTAGTGAGCAGGTATCAGTCAAACCCAGGACCAGAACATTGGATAGCTGTTAAGCATATCCTGGAGTATTTAAGGAAGACTAGGGATTATATGTTAGACTACAAGGGTGGTGTTCTGAACCCTGCAGGCTACACCGATTCAGAATTTTAGATTGATGTCAATGACAGGAAGTCTACTTCTGGAATGATGTTTACTCTTGGGGGTGGAGCTGTGACATGGAGAAGCGTAAAGTAGTGTGCAATCTCATATTTCACCATGGAGGCTAAGTACAAAGCCACGTTAGAAGCAGCTAAGGAAATAGTCTGGCTAAAGAAGTTCTATTTGGATCTTGATGTTATTCCAGAAATGGATAAACCACTTGTGTTGTTTTGTGACAATACATGAGCGATAGCCAACTCAAAAGAACCTCGTAGTCACAGGAGGAGTAAGCATATAGAAAGGAAGTATCACATTATTTGAGAATATGTGGCCAGGGGAGATGTGAAGGTTATGAAGATTGCATATGAAGATAATCTTGCAGATCCATTTAGAAAGACACTACCAGAAGCTACATTTGATAAGTATATCAAGGAAATGAGATTAGTAGAATTAAGGCATTAGTTTCAATTAGTGCGAGTGGGAGTTTGTTGGGGTTTTATGCCCTACAATTTCTTTGTAATCTCATCTTTTATCAATAAAATAATAGAAACCATTTTTTGACTTGGTCAATAACTTTGCTCACATGTTTTATTTTCATGATTATTTATTTAATATAAAATTCTATTAAATCCCGAGCATATAGCTAATCGTATTTATAGTGGCGTAATCACAGTGGAATATAAATATGATTATATGTTCAAAATAAGTTAGTCCTAAGATTAGTAAGTGCATAGGACTTACATTGACTTTCCAATCTACAATATGATCTACTTACACATTGCAGTGTTATGTTCTTTCCAGAACATTAGCAAAGTAGATAAGATCGGATGTATTTGTTACATCGAACATGACCGATATTGACAATTGATAGGATACGTAAACATATTGTTATTATCTATTCTAGTCATATCATATAGTTGACCATAAGTCAATTCAATCTCAATTCTGAGTGGTTAGTATTCTAACTAATTGTATTATTTTAGTTCTTTGACTTGTTCGTTACCAGCTTACCCTACGGACTAGCCCATACTTACATCTTGGGAACTCGGTAGAATAATTGAGTGGGAGTGTTAATCATAGATATGAACATCTATAGTTTCTGATGAAGAATTGAAATGATTATTTCCTTTTGGTTTGGTTCAAGGTGCTAAATGATAGAGATCTCATTTCAGTAATTAATATTAGTTTACTGAAATATCATTTACAATTAACTAAGTGTTTTAAGGATAAAATACAATGAGGGGAGTAACGTCCTAGAATTTCCTAATAAGTCTTAGGGCCTTGATTAGGAGACCAGGATGGCAATATATGTAATTATGTGTTCAATGGTTATATTAATTGTTATTATGTAAATTATGTGATATATGTGAGAGACCACATTATTATGTGGGTTTATTTGGGCTACTCTGCACGAAGGGATCCAAGTGAGAAATTAGCGAAAAAGGTCACAACAAGAATAAATACCCGGCTCGGGGTGAGCTTAGGGGTATTTTGGTAAATTAGTACATTACCGGAGATTATTGGGTACTGGATATTTATGTGGTGTTATTTAAGATAGCTGAGATATATTTAAGGAAATGTTGAGAAATGGTGGCAAATGACTATTCTGCCCCTATGGGCATTAGAGGGAAAGCTTTGGACTTAAAAACACTTAAGTCTTTTGTGGAATTTGTCTATACTTAGCCAAAATAGGAAACAGAAGAAACAAAGGAAAACAGAGCAAACACTTCCCCTTTCCCTCTCATACCCGTATCTCTCTCTACTATCCTGGGATTTTGCCATTTTGAAAGAGAAAAGCTTGGAGTTTGGAAGCTTGGGACAAGGAATTGGTGTAGCAACAACCTAAGGTCGTTCATAATAACAGAGGTAACAGTTTAAACCTTTGAATCTTTGAGTTTTCTGTGTTCTTGGTGTGTTCTTAAGTGTGAGGGTTTGATTAAGGATTTTGGGGATTTGTTGGAGATTTTGGAATAAAATTGGGTAGGTTTTGTTGCCAATGATGAGTAGAGTGGATTTCTATGGTTAATTCTGGGTTTGGAGGTCTTTAGGGGTGGATTTTTGAAGCTTTAGCTCGGGGAAATTTGATGAGAGAAAACTAGAAAATCGCATTTCTAGTATCAGCTCTGTAGCACTAGGTTGGGAGCGCTACATCACTAGGCTGTGAATTTGGGGGCTAAAGCCTCTAACTCTAGCGCTATAGCGCCCTACAGGTAGCGCTGTAGCGCTACTCAGCTTTCAAGATTTGATTTTTGGGTACTTTTCAGGGTTTTTGCTCAGGGGCTCCAGGGACGATTTCACCACCCCGTTTGGTGGAATTAGAGGTCCCGAGGGCATGGGATTGGTCCCAAGATTGGGCTTTGGATTTTAAAACTCATCCAAGTACCATTTATGGTTTATGACTAGGTGTTCGCTAGGGCTCAGAACTAGATCGTGCTCGAGGGTCGAACTTGTGTACGCTTACTTGGACCTGAGGTAAGAAAATGGCACCCAATATGTGTTATATGTGATTAGGGCTTGGCCCCGACTGTTATATGTTATTATGAATAGGGCTTGGGCCCAAGGATGTTTATGCTGGGGTATTGTTTCATATGTTTGCTGATAAATGCTTAAGTGTTATGATCGTTGCATGTACTCTATGGTTAGGGCATGTGGCCCCGTTATATGGATATGTTTAGTGTTGTGGAAAATGGTTATTCATTGGTATTAGATGATTAATGTGCATGTGTTCTTAGTTGTTGGGATGGGCCTATCCACATCTATTTTCTATATTGAGGTATGTAATCCTGGATCAGGGCTTGACTTATGAGTCAAGAACAGCAATAGCGCGTCGCACGCTAGTCGAAAGGCTAAAGCCTAAACAAATAACGTACTATTACCTTGGTTGCCTTTAAGGTTGATATTGAACCAATGGGGTTGGGATAGCTCTATGGCTAGTGAGACAGAGCTAAGGGCGAGGGCCCAGGTGACTCTATGGTCACGTAACTAGGGCATAGGCTCCAGGATTGGCTCTAAGGCCATCTATTGAGGGCAGCGGCCCCATAATTGATCCAAAGACCACTTGATTGTATTGAATAATAATATTTGTGGATTAATGTTGCTGAATTTGTAAAAGGGTTGTCTAGATGTTTATATTCTTTGTTTATGCATATGTTGAGTTTTCTTGTTGAGCCTCGGCTCATGGGTGCTTTGTGGTGCAGGTAAGGGCAAGGGAAAGCTTGACCAGCCATGAGTTGGAGAGCTTCGGTGGCGGCGTGTACATATGCGGCTGCTCGACCACCACGGCCTGGGTTATCTTAGAGGAACTAGGGTTATAGCCCTTTTTTTCCACTTAGGCCAGCTGATGTAATTTTTTATGTGTATTATTACCTTTTTAAAAGTATAGTTGTAATATTTTGGGATCCCATGTTTATGTGAAACTTTTTAAATAAAAGTCAACGGTTCTTTGACCAAAATTTTAACCCTAACCCATGTCACTAACCTTAGTTACACATTTTAAACCAAATGACCTGATTAGCAGATCAGACATAATTTTAACTACACAGTGTAACAGTCCTTGATTAGGAGGGCGTTACAACTTGGTATCAGAGCTGCCAAGGTTTAAGGGTTCCTGAAGACTAGCCGGGCATGTACACTCGCCACTAAAGACAAGCTCGACCCAGGGTTTGGTAACTGTTATGTGTTTATATATTTATGTGCTTAAACATGATATGAATGCCTTATCGGCATGCCTGTTTAGGAAGCATGAGATAATCTGATAGGGCCTGGCCCTTAACTGCTGCATGAATATTAAAGAGTGTTCTTATTAGCTTCGTTACTGTTTGTGGATGTAAGAGAACCATTTATTAGCGCTATTATTTATCTTTAGGCCATGTGAAAATGTTTATTAGCATTGTTATTACTGGCAGGAATTAAAAGAACATGCTTATTAGCTATGTTGGACTTGTGAAAATACTTGGATATGTCTATATGTGGTTACTTGCTGATGGATATTAGGAGGTGCTTAGTAGCACTATGAATGAACATATATTGTGATGGCATGCTTATTAGCATTGCATATGTTTTTTATCTGATGATCTTGGACTGTCAGGGAGCAAGTGGTATAGTTATTACTTACTTAACGACCGATTTGATCTCTGTAGGGTGATTTGAGTGTTAGCATGAATCCTTGTAGGTCAGAGAGATTGGTTGGCCAAGAGTTGCAGGCAAGTGAAGGGAATGACCATGGCTAAGCCCCACTGCCAACTCCAGAGAACTGGCAACAAGGGCTTGCTGACATGCACGTGAGGTTAGAGAGGCAGGAAGAAGAGATACGCCTCTTGAGATAGCAAAAGGTTCTAGCAGGGAACCTATAGGTTGCGGTACCTACAGTGTCACAGCCAGAGGTACCGGTAGTTGTACAGCCCCAGGCAGGGGGAGATAGGTGGGAACCCCTGTATGAGAGGTCCAGGAAGCAACACCCTCTAGTTTTTGAGGGTAGTTCTGATCCACTGAAGGCTGAGTAGTGGATGACCATGTTAACCACTATCCTAGACTTTATGAGGGTAGGTGGTAATGAGAGAGTGGCCTGTGGAACTTATATGTTTTAGGAGGACACCCGAATATGGTGGGGGTGGTGTCCCAGACTAGAGCAGTTACCACCATGGAGTGGGGGGACTTTAGAACCTTATTCAACGAGAAATACTACAATGACGCAGTTAAAGCTACGAAGGTTGATGAGTTTAGTAGGTTACTTCAAGGTAACATGATAGTGACCGAGTATGCCTTGAAGTTTGGTAGATTAGCAAAGTTTGCCGAGGATCTGGTGCCCAATAAAGGGACTAGAAGAGAGGGGTTTCTTTAGGAGCTACAACCTATGATAGCTCGGGATGTTCGTATTACTTCTGTGCCAGGAGTAACTACCTATGCACAGGCTGTGGAGAAGGCGCTTACAACTGAGAGTGTTGAGAATAAGATCTGGTGTGATAATGCAACCATAAGGGATTGTAGGAGGTCGAGACCTCCATTTTCATGTTTTGGTAGGGGCGCAAGCCCCAATGATAAGTAAAGGAAAACCCCAGACACAATTTTAGCTTTAGGGCCAGATAGGAGGCCATGGGGTATACAGATAGGTTGCTAGAGTGGTGGTGAGACATGGAGTGCATTCTTAGAGTGTCCTAGGTGTAGGAGGGGCCATGTTGGGGAATGTCGGGCGAAGGCCTATTTTGTTTGTGGCAGTACGGGGCACATGAAGAAAGTTTGCTTGAGAGCTAGGAAGGAGGAACCGAAGAAAGTGGACAGCCTGAGGCCAGCTCGGGTGTTCACTTTGACCTAGACAGAGGCCAAGGCTAGTCCCTCGGTGGTTATAGGTTGGCTTTCTAGTGCTGGAAACTTTTATACTATTCTTATTGATTCGGGTGCTACGCATTCCTTTGTTGCTAGTAGGATTATATATGGGTTGTGTAGACCTTGTGATTTCTATTATGTGGGGTTTTGTACGATATTGCCTACTGGAATTTAGTGATATCCAGTAGATGGATTAGGTCACTACCAGTTATGGTGGATGGCAGGGAGATTGAGTTTATGATTGAATTGGCGCTAGGGACAGAGCCAGTGTCTAAGGCACCTTACAGGATGGCTCCAGTAGAGCTGGAGGAATTAAAGGCTCAACTACATGAGTTACTGGACTTGGGTTTTATCAGTCCCAGTTTCTCAACATGGGGCGCACCGTTCTCTTTGTGAAAAAGAAAGACGATTCTCTAAGGATGTGCATCGATTACAGAGAACTGAATAAGTTGACTATCAAGATCAAATATCCTCTGCCAAGGATTAATGATATGTTTGACCAGTTGCAGGGTAGAACAGTATTCTCTATGATAGATCTTCGATCTGGTTATCACCAGCTGAGGATCAGAGAGGAGGATTTATGGATTTAGGTTGACTAATAGCCCGACAACATTTATGGATTTAATGAACAGAGTGTTCAAGGATTACCTGGACCAGTTTGTGATCGTCTTTATTGACGATATATTGATATACTCTCGGACGAAGACAGAGCACGAGCATCACCTCAAATTGGTATTACAGAGGTTGAGAAAGCACAGGTTGTATGCGAAGGTCAAGAAATGCGAGTTCTGGTTGCCACATGTTACTTTCTTGGGTCACATAGTCAGTAAAGATGGTATTAAGGTGGATCCAGTGAAGATTTAGGCGATCAGAGATTGACAAGACCTAAGAACGCTTCAATTAGGATTTTATTGGGTTTAGTGGGGTATTATAGGTGCTTTGTGGAAGGGTTCTCCAAGGTTGCATCATCATTGACAGAGTTGACATGCAAGAATAATAAATTTATTTTGTCGAACAAGTGTGAAGACAGTTTTTAGAAGCTCAATGAGAGTTTGATCACCGCACCAGTTTTGAGCCTTCCTACAGATCAAGGTAAGTTTGTGGTTTACTGTGACGCTTCAAGGCAGGGTCTGGGTTGTGTACTTATGTAGACAGGAAAGGTGATTGGCTATGCATCACGTCAGTTGAAGGACTATGAGCAGAGATACCTCACACTTGATTTAGAGCTGGCAGCGGTTGTTTTTGTGCTGAAGGTGTGGCGGCATTACTTGTATGGTGAGTAGTGCGAAATACACACTGATCACAAATGCCTGAAGTACTATTTCACTCAGAAGGATCTGAACATGAGGCAGAGACGTTGGTTGGAACTGATAAAAGATTATGATTGTGAGATTCTTTATCACCCTGGGAAAGCCAACTTGGTAGGAGATGCCTTAAGCCGGAAGGGTCCAGGACAGTTGTATAGTGCCAGAAAAATATTGAGGAAGTGGGCTGATGAGATGACTCGGGCGGGGATTGAGTTGGTGGGCCGGTTGGCCAACATCACTTTACAGTCTACTCTCTTGGAGAGAATCAAGCAAAGTTAGTTAGATGATCCATAGTTGGGGCAGGTTAGGAAGGACATCCTAGCTAGAGTAATTAAGGACTAAATAGTGTCGAGTATGGGTTTGTTGAGGTATAAGGGTCGGATTTACGTTCCGATGGACACCGGGATTAGATGAGAGATTCTGGATGAATCTCACACCACCCCTTTTTCTCTACATCCAAGCACCACAAAGATGTACAAGGACCTGAGGGTGTTATAATGTTGGCCTGAGATGAAGAGCAATGTGACTAAGTATGTAGCAAGGTGCTTGACTTGTCAGCAGGTCAAGGATGAGCATCAGAGGCCAGCGGGACTGTTACAGCCTCTGGATATTCTAGAGTGGAAGTGGGAAGATATCACGATGGATTTTGTGGTAGGCTTGCCCAAGATAGTAGGCCAGCATTATTCTATTTGGGTCATTGTGGATCGATACACGAAATCAACTCATTTTTTGCCAGTGAGGACGAATTACACATTTGACCAATATGCAAATCTCTATGTGAGAGAGATAGTTCGCCTTCACGGGACTCCAAAGTCTATCATGTCTGACAGAGACCCTATCTTTACTTCCATGTTTTGGGGAAGTTTGGAGAGGGCAATGGGTACACAGTTGAAGTTCAGCACAACTTATCATCCTCAGACCGATGGTCAGTCTGAGAGGACTATCCAAATATTGGATCACATGCTGAGAGCATGTGTGTTGGACTTTGAAGGGTCCTGGAGTAAATATTTGCCTCTGATAGAATTTTCTTATAAGAACAGTTACCAGTCTACCATTGGGGTAGAACCTTATGAGATGCTATATAGTAGGAAGTGAAGATGGCCCATACACTAGGATAAGATGGTTGAGAGAAAATATTTAGGTCCTGATGCAGTTCAGAGGACCACTGAGGCTAACGAGAAGATTAGAGCTCAAATGCTCGCTTCTCAGAGTAGGCAGAAGAGCTATTCCGACCCGAGGTGGAGGAATGTGGAGTTCTAGGTGGGATACTACGTCTACCTTAGGGTTTCACCTCTGAGAAGGGTGATGAGGTTCGAAAAGAAGAACAAGCCATGCCCCAGGTTTGTGGGACCGTTTGAGATCTTGGACAGGATCGGGCAGGTGGCCTACAGGTTGGCCTTACCTCCTGCACTGTCTAGTGTTCATAATGTATTCCATATTTCCATGTTGAGGAAGTATGTGTTAGATAGAACGCATGTAATGAGTTATGGGGATCTAGAATTGGAGGCTGACTTGTCTTATGAAGAACAACCAGTTCAAATTCTTTATAGGAAGAACAAGGTCCTAAGGAACAAGACTATACCTTTAGGTAAGGTATTATTGAGGAAAAACAAGGTCGTGGAAGCGACCTGGGAGCTAGAGGCAGATATGCGAGCTCAGTTTTCCAAGTTGTTCAGGTAAAATTTTGAGGACGAAATTTCTGTAGGGAGGGGATAGCTGTAACGTCCCAGAATTTCCTAATAAGGCTTAGGACCTTGATTAGGAGGCCAGGATGGCAATAAATGTAATTATGTGTTTAATGGTTATATTAATTGTTATTATGTGAATTATGTGATATATGTGAGAGACCACATTATTATGTGGGTTTATTTGGGTTACTCGACATGCTTCGTTTGCGCTGCTCTTCTTCTTCGGGCACATTTGACATGGTGCTAGAACTTTGTTCAGGGATTTTTTGCTGGTATTGACCTAGATTTGGATGCTAAAGTAGAATTTGGAGCATTCCAAAAACTTGGAGATCCATTTACAAGAAGACAAGTAGTTTGATAGAATATTGTTTTGTTATTTTATGTGCACGAGGGGATCCTAGTGAGAAATTAGCGAAAAAGGTCACAACCGAAATAAATACCCGCCGCAGGGTGAGCCTAGGGGTATTTTGGTAAATTAGTACATTACCAGAGATTATTGGGTAGTGGATATTTATTTGGTGTTATTTAAGATAGCTCATATTTATTTAAGGAAATATTGAGAAATGGTGGCAAATGACTATTCTGCCCCTATGGGCATTAGAGGGAAAGCTTTGGACTTAAGGGCATTTAAGTATTTTATGGAATTTTTCTATACTTAGCCAAAATAGGAAACAGAAGAAACAAAGGAAAACAGAGCAAACACTTCCCCTTTCCTTCTCATGCCTGTATCTCTCTCTACTACCTTGGGATGTTGCCATTTTGAAAGAGGAAAGCTTGGAGTTTGGAAGCTTGGGACTAGGAATTGGTGTAGGAAAAACCTAAGGTCGTTCATAACAATAGATGTAACAATTTACTCCTTTGAATCTTTGATTTTTCTGTGTTCTTGGTGTATTCTTAAGTGTGAGGGTTTGATTAAGGATTTTTGGGATTTTTTGGAGTTTTTGGGATACACTTGGGTAGGTTTTGTTGCCTTTGACGAGTAGAGTGGATTTCTATGGTTAATTCTGGGTTTGTAGGTCTTGAGGGATGAATATTTCGAGCTTTGGCTAGGGGAAATTCGATGAGCACTGTAGCGCTAGGTTGGGACCGCTACATCACTAGGCTGCGAATTTGGGGGCTAGAGTCTCTAACTCTAGCACTGTAGCGCTACTCAGCTTTTAAAACATGATTTTTGGGTACTTTTTAGGGTTTTTGCTCAAGAGCTCATGGGACGATTTCACCACCCCATTTGGTGGAATTAGAGGTCCCGAGGGCATGAGATTGGTCCAAAGATTAGGCTTTGGATTTTAAAACTCATCGAAGTACCATTTATGGTTTGTGACTAGTTGTTCGCTAGGGCTCAAAATAGGATCGTCCTCGAGGGTTGTTCTTGTGTACGCTTACTTGGACCTGAGGCTAGAAAACTGCACCCAATACGTGTTAGATGTGATTAGGGCTTGGCCCGGCTGTTATATGTTATTATGAATAGGGCTTGGGCCCCAAGATTTTTATGCTAGGCTATTGTTTCACATGTTTGCTGATAAATGCTTAATTGTTATGATCGTTGCATGAACTCTATGGTTAGGGCATGTGGCCCCGTGATATGGATATGTTTAGTGTTGTGGAAAATGGTTATTCAGTGGTATTAGACGATTAACGTGCATGTGTGCGTAGTTGTTGGGGTGTGCCTATCCACATCTGTTTTCTGTATTGAGGTATGTAATCCTGAATCAGGGCTTGACTTATGAGTGAAGAATAGCAATAACGCGTCGCGCGTTGGTCGGAAGGCTTAAGCCTAAACAAATAACGTACTATTACGTTGGTTGCCTTTAAGGTTGATATTAAACCAATGGGGTTGGGATAGCTCTATGGCTAGTGAGACAGAGCTAAGGGCGAGGGCCCCAGTTGACTCTATGGTCACGTAGCTAGGGCATAGGCCTCGGGATTAGCTCTAAGGCCATCTATTTAGGGCAGGGACCTCGTAATTGGTCCAATGAACACTTGTTTGTATTGAATAATAGTATTTTTGGATTAATGTTGATGAGTTTGTAATAGGGATGTCTGGATGTTTATATTCTTTGTTTATGCATATATTGAGTTTTCTTGCTCAGTCTCGGCTCACGGGTGCTTTGTGGTGCAGGTAAGGGCAAGGGAAAGCTTGACCAGCCATGAGTTGGAGAGCTTCGGTGGTGGTGTGTACATATGCGGCTGCTCGATCATCACGACTGAGATTTTCTCAGAGGAACTAGGGTTATAGCTCTATTTCTCCGCTTAGGCTGGCTAATGTAATATTTTATGTGTATAATTATGTTTTTAAAAGTTTAGTTGTAATATTTTGGGATCCCATGTTTATGTGAAACCTTTAAAATAAAAGCCAACATTTCATTGAACGAAAGTTTTACCCTAACCCTTGTCACTAACCTTAGTTACACATTTTAAACAAAATGACTTGATTAGCATATCTGACACAATTTTAAGTACACAGTGTAACGGTCCTTGATTAGGATGGCGTTACAAGGGGTAAAATAGTATTTTAGTCTCATTTCATTGTAGAATGTCTATACAGGATTGAGTGACAATTATGGTTGTAACAATGGATAATCAACAACGTATCTATATTTATTTTAGAGCGTTCTATGAATTCAAGAGTGCAATTCCGAGTCTTTAGTGGAGTCACGAGGAATTGATAAGTTCGTAAATTTATTTGTTAGATTTATGATAACTTATTGGAGTTTGATTTCATAGGCCCATGGTCCCCATTGTACCTTAGATAAAATCATCTAGATAGTCTCAATTAATTGATTTAATTATCAATTAGAATTATCAAAGTTGACCAGGTCAATTTTGGACAGTTTCACAGAGTTATATAATTTAGAGAAGAAAAGAGAAATTAGGGCAGATTTATCAATTAAGATAAATTGGTATCTGTTGACCCTTGATTTGGCCAATGACACGGAGTCAAATGTACGACAAAAGTTAAAACGACAATTAAGAAAGATAATCCAATGGAAAAAAAGAAAACACCAAGGATTTATAGTGGTTCGGCCCCAAAGAATGGTAATGACCTACATCCACTTAGTGCTATTATTAATATTGAATCTCAAAGCCGTGATCAAAGAACTAGGGTTCTCGAGTTTCACAAACCTTGGAAGAAATACAATGAAACGATGGATAATTGCACTATAGCTCTCTTTCTCTCTCTATCTTCGCAAAGAAATTCAAGGATCAAAATTCCCTTCCTTGAGCTATTTCATGTATATTTATAGGCTCAAGGAGGGTTACATGGGCCAACGAGCCATATCTTTCCTTAATAATCGCGTATTAAGGTAATAATGAGGAAATATTCAATGCAATTATTATGAGATTACAATCTTAGAAGGAAACAAATCAAATTATACGAAGCGATGTGCCTCTGGTCGATAGTTGAACAACACTTCTGCCACGTGTCAACCACGTGTGAGAAATCCCTGCCACATCATCAGCAGCTGTTTTTTGGGTAAATATTTGCCCCCCCCCCCCCCCCAAGTTTATTTATTGCGACCAGCAATATGTAAACTTAGGAAGCTGACCCTTCGAATACCCCACGAAATCTGTCAGAGTCGCCCGTGCTTTCTTGAAAAAAGTGATCAATCATGTCCAATCAAGTCTTTTCGGTTTCCCAATAACTTGTCTGACGGCCATTACACTTCCCCATGCTTTGAAAAAGGTAATTCATGATTACTTCTTATACTGTGTCGCAATCACTATAAGTAATACCCCAATTCCACATTTTTACTTTTCACTTATCACTTGCCATCTCCTCTCCAAGAACTTCGAAGAACTTCCGTCTTTAGAGCCCAGAAATTCCCAAGAACTGACATCTGGACGCTTGAAAGTTTTCATCTTCAGACTTTGTGTTCAGACTCTGTTCTTCATCTAAGTAAGTTTCATGAATTTCTTAGACGTTTGAGTTGCCATGCAAAACTGTTTCATACTTATTTTTATCTCTGAACCTTTCCATGCTCTTGGCTGAAACTGTTATGGCAATTGTGTGCATATCAATGGATGCTTGATAGGGTAGTGAAGTAACGTTTCGTAGGAGTTAAGAGCCAGTTTGGTAGTCGAGATTGTATATTTAAGGGCGTAAAATTCGATTTTTAGGCTAGTTGAAAAACTGGGTTTTTCCCGCCCCTTTGGAGTCGAAAAAGCTTTTTTACATAAAAACTTTTTACTTCCGCTTTTCAATCTATTTTTCAAACTGCTCGTATAAAACATAGTGTTTTGGTTAGAATGCTGCTGGCCGTATAAAAGCTTAACTTTTATACGCGAGCAACCTTATTCTAACTCTCAACACAGATTTTTAGGCTTTACGTTCTCACCTCCCCTTTCTCTGTTCGCAGCTTTTCATGAAAGATCCATGGGGAGGTGAAAGGCCTATTGACAATGACTTGCTTGCCCAATTACTTGAAGACGAGGAGCAATTGTAGTTGTTGATACTGGAAATTCCTTTTTCTCGAACCCCACCCAATAAAACTCAGTCAACCTTCCAGCCGTGTGTAGAGTAAAATCCACTGCCCAGAAAAGGAAACCTTCTAACCCTTCAAATCAGCCTGCTCCTCAGGCTGGAATTCCCTCGACTAGTGGTCAGGAAAGAAATATCCCTAACCCCAACATCCAAACTCGTGCTCAGCCTCGAAACGCTGTTCAACCAGACGTTGAATGGTACGTCGCCCCTTCTAGTCGAGTAACGATCAGAATGATCGTTAATTATATTAAAAAATATGGACTTCCTGGGGTGACACTAGTCCAACCCACTCAAGACCAACGTGCGAACTTGCCTGGAGGCGCTTTCAGCGCCTGGTCGAGGTACCACATCGAGGCAGGAGCGATCCTGCCTCTTCATCATTTTTTCAAGGAGGTGGCCAATTACTTCGTGGTCACCCCTTTTCAAATAACTCCCAACGGATATAGAATGCTTGCTGCACACTCTATCCTCTATATCCATAAGAAATGGTCTGTCCCCACGCCACAGGAGGTCAGCCACTTGTTCGACCGAAAATATAACCCCAACCAGGAAAACACGGGGCCCGTCCTTTATATTTCTCATAATAAATGGACAAAACGTGTCTGTACGAGTGATCAAAAAGATCTTACACTTATAAGCGATTAGTCACATAAAATGACCAACCCTTTTTCATAACTTGTAAAAAGTAAATTTAATACAAGCCAATCCTTAAAGAAGGATTATTCATTGATAGTACTTCCGCAGGTGTTCTCCATTCCAATAGCAAGGAATGCGATCTCCATTTAGGCAAGCAAGTTTGTAGGTGCCTGGATGGAGGGCTTCTTCAATCTGGTAAGGCCCTTGCCAATTAGGTCTGAGTACTCCAGTAGCTTAGTCGTGGGTGTTTAGGAAAAATCTTCGAAGTACTAGATCTCAGACATTAAATTTCCTTTCTCGCACTTCAGAATTGAAATATTGGGCGACTTTTTGCTGGTACACAGCTACTTGGAGTTGGGCATGTTCACGTTTCTCATCGATCGAGTCTAGGGATTCCATCAATAGCCGGTTGTTCGAACCTTGATCGTACATTATTCTGTGATGCGAAGGCGGATCTAACTCAACAGGCAACATAGCCTCATACCCATAAGCTAAAGAGAATGGAATACGCCTGTTGCTGTTCGGTGGGAAGTTCTGTACGACCAAAGGACTTCAGGCAATTGCTCTGGCCATGCCCCCTTAGCTTCTTCCAGTCTTTTCTTCAGAGTATCCTTTTAGCGTTTTGTTGACTACTTCGAATTGTCCATTTTCTTGGGGATGAGCGACTGAAGAAAAGCTCTTGATAATACCATGCTATTCGCAAAAGTCTGATGGACCCAAAACTGGTATGTTTAAAAATTTATAAATCGCAAGCGCACGAATCGTTCATATAGAATAGTGATCGTGTAAGCAAGGATGTCAAACCCAAAGGAGTTGTCTAAAATCGAAAAGAAAACTATTTTAAACCAAAATTAATAAATTCTAACCTAGTTCCAAAGATTGAATAGACTTTTTAATAATGAAAATACAATAAAAGACAATAAAAAATGAAAGACAATATATATAAATATAAATTAAAAGTAAAAATCAAGATAGTAAAATAAGATTATTAAGATAATAGAATCCACAAAATATAAGTTCAATAATATTTATAAGTATATTGATTCCCAAGTTTTAGTGATAGTTAAAATAAATCAAGCTATCATTTTCCAAATAGATTTATAATTTTAAGCACAAATTACTTCTTAAAAAGATAAGATTTTTCTTCATTTTTCAAAATTATAATTTCAAAGCATTTAGTGTAAATCAATCTAATGAAATAACAAATAAATCAATGAACATTATTTATAAGGCAACACATAATATTTTTGTTCTAAGCATGGATGTGTATAATTTAATGACACATCTTACACAAAGAATATTATGTTTATGCACTAATGAAGAACAAAGTGTAAATATGTGCTAACAATCCAAAATACATGATATTTAAGATGAAAGAAGATATTTGAAGAAGAAAATTCCATAAACTTTGTTGCACAAAATGGGAAATCAACATACAAAATAAATAATATCTAGTTACATATTGTTTCATCATCACCTTAATAATCTTAAAAAGATTAGAAACACATAACTAGAATAGCAAATACAAACTAAAAATTACAAACATAAATAGGAAAATTTGGAGGAGAAACCCCCAAAATTTCCTCTAAATATACATAGAAAATAACCAAAAAGAAGAAGAAGAAGAAGAAGAATAGAATTGAGAGGTTTTGAATGTGTAGAAATTATGGTATAGTAACCTCCCCCCCAAAAAATGGACACCCTAAATCCCTTATTTATAGCCAAAAATGAGGTATTAAAATAATCAATTTAAATGAATTAAATTGATTAAATTAATTGAATTAATTATAATATGCCAAATAGGGGTAAATTATAGGGTATAATAATTATGTTTTGGGGTAAACTGTGTAGAAAGTGGGGTAAAAAGTGGTATTTTTGTCATAGGGGACAAATGTGCTTTTGGACAATTTATGGGCTCAAGATACAAAATGGCATGCATGGGGGCTTCTTGATTTGTGGCAGGTCGGAGCTGGTGGGCTTCACGTGAGTATGGAGAAGCAAGGTCACATGTGAAGGCTGAATGGTGAGCTTGGTTGGCGCAAGTGGAGTTGGGAGCTGACTGTTGATGCTTGGAGTGATGTTTGGAGTGGCAGCATGTGATGGTGAAGATGAAGGTAGCTTCTGCTGGAAAGGAGAAATTGGGCTTGGGCCCTGGAGCTTGAAAAAAATGCCAAGTTACTTATAATCTCTTCAAAAATGCCATAGATTGCTTTTCTTTTTTCAGCTTTATATCATTTCTTTTCTTTTCTTTTCAAAGCCCAAAAATACAATAAATTCCCTACAAAAGCAACATAAAATAAATCATAATAAAATATTTTCAACTATAAAATAAATCAATTTAATTTTTTGAAAATATGAATTATAACTTAATTTATATTTAACATTTAATTTCAATGATACACCATTTTTTTTACCACAAACTAAACAACAATAACTCAAATAATTAACTACAATTTTTTACAACAAAATAACTATAAAAACACACAAAAATATATAAAATCAAAATAAGACTAATAAATTCAAAATTACTTTAAAACTTAATAAATCAATTAAAAACTCAAATATTAAGCAACAATTAGCACATAAAAAGTGATAAAATAACTCTATTTTGTAGAGTTATCAAAGTTCGTGAATAAATCACTATCAAACTGGGTGCCGTTATCCGAGATGATTTTCCTTGGCAATCCATACCGACAAATGATATTTTTAATCATGAAATCCAGCACCTTCTTGGTCATTATGGTTACGAGCGGCTCGACTTCGGCCCATTTAGTGAAGTAGTCGACGGCAACCACAACATACTTGAGGCCGCCCTTTCCTGTGGGCAATTAGATCTATGCCCCAAACTGCAAACGGCCACAGACTTTGCATCTGTTTAAGCTCGTTAAGGGCTGCTCGTGGGATTTTGGATAACCTTTGGCACTTGTCACACGTCCGTACAAACCCCATCGAGTCTTCATTCATCATGGGCGCTAGAAGTATCCTTGCCTCAGGATCTTTTTTGACAAGCTTTGGCCCCCAGCGTGGTCTCCACAAAAGCCTTCGTGTACCTCTTTCATCAATTCTTTGGCCTTCTCTTTTCAAATACATCTGAGGAGTGGCATTGAGTATCCCCTTCAGTACAAGATTCCATCGACCAGGATATACCTAGCAGCTTGCCGCTGAAGGGTCCTAGCTTTGTTTCTATCCGTTGGTAACACGCCTTGCGTCAGATACTCTATATATGGTGCCATCCATGTATCCGCCATATGGATCACCATAGTGGTCTCCTCTTCTTACATTCTTGGCATAGACAGCTGCTTAACCGATACTATATTCAGAGTATCAACATCCTTCGCACTTGATAACTTGGCCAAAGCATCAACATTGGAATTCTGGTCGCGAGGTACTTTCTGGAGGGTGTATTTGTCGAACTGAGCCAATAGATCTTTTGTTTTGTTTAAATAGGCAACCATTTTTAAACCTCGTGCCTGGTATTCTCCCATGACTTGATTCACCACCAGCTGAGAATCACTGTAGATGTCAAGCACCTTTATATTCATGTCCCTGGCTAACCACAACCCATCGAGTAATGCTTCATACTCAGCTTCGTTGTTAGAGGTAGTGAAGTCAAACCTGATTGTGCAGTGAAATTGATGCCCTTACGGTGTTATCAATATCACTCCTGCTCCGGCGTGGCACTCATTAGAAGAACCATTTGTAAATAATTTCCACCAGGGAGCTTGGTTTTGAGACTCAGGCTCATTAGGCTCTTCAGTCTGCTCGCTATCTGTAAGTTCAGTGAACTCTATAATGAAGTCAGCCAGGGCTTGCCCTTTTATCACTGCTCACGGCAAGTAAGATGTATCGAACTGCCCAAGTTTGACTGCCCATTTTAACAATCTACCCGCAGCCTCTGGGTTTTGCAAGACTTGCCGTAGAGGCTGGTCGGTCAAAACTGCGATTGGGTGAGCTTGAAAGTAAGGTTGCAGCTTCCTGAAGGCCAAAATGAAGCAATAGGCTAGCTTCTCGATGGGCGGGTACCGCTGTTCTGCTCCAATTAGCCTTTTGCTTACAGAGTAAACAGCCTTCTGAACGCCTTCTTCCTCCCTTACAAAAACGACATTAGCAGCATATTCCGTGATTGCCAAGTAGATGAACAAAGTTTCCTTATCAACCAGTTTCGATGGAACCAGTGGTTGTGCCATATGAGTTTTCAATGCTTGAAAAGCCTGCTCGCACTCCTCCGTCCATTCAAACTTTTTGTTGCCTCTAAGTAGATTAAAAAATGGAACATACTTATCTGTTGACTTCGAAATGAATCTACTGAGAGTGGGAATTCTTTCGGTTAAACTTTGAACATCCTTAATCTTTGCTGGTGATTTCATATGGATCAGGGCTTTAATTTTCTCGGGATTGGCTTCAACTCCTCTCGAGTTAACTATAAATCCCAAGAACTTCCCTGATCCTACTCCGAAGGAGCATTTAAGGGGATTCAACTTCATCTGATATTTGTTCCAGACGTTGAAGCACTCCTGCAAATCCTTTATATGCCCTTTTGCCTTCTTCGACTTGAACAGCATGTCGTCGACGTAGACCTTCATGTTTGTGCCTATCAATTCTCTAAACATGTGGTTGACTAGTCGCTCGTAAGTCGCACTAGCATTTTTCAAACCGAAAGGCATTACTTTGTAACAGTAAAGCCCTGTATAAGTCCGTAAGCTAGTGTGATCCTCATCATGGGGATGCATACTAATCTGATTATATCCGGAGTATGCATCCATAAAAGAGAGAATCTCATGCCCTGCGATGGCATCGACCAGTTGGTTGATTCTTGGGAGTGGGAAACAATCTTTGGGGCAGGCTTTATTAAAGTCTGTGAAATCCATGCACGTGCGCCACTTGCCATTTGGCTTGGGAACTAGCACGGGATTAGAGACCCACGATGGATAAAATTCCACCCTGATGAATCCATTCTTCTTCAGCTTTTCGACTTCTTCTTTTAAGGCCTTTGATCTATCTTTGTCGAGTAGCCTTCTTTTTTGTTGCACTGGTGGAAAACTTTTGTCGATTTTCAAGATATGGCTGATGACTGCAGGGTCTATTTCGACCATGTCTTTGTGCTACTAGGAAAAGACTTCTTGGTTCCTCCATAAAAGCTCCACCAGTGCTTGTTTTGATGTTGTCTCTAAGTTTTTACCGACTTTCATAACCCTGGTTGGATTTTGTTCATTGAGTTGGAAATCTTCAAGGTTCTCGATGGGTCCAATTTCTTCCTCAAAATCCCCAAAGTGAGGCCTGTGAATCAATTGCCACTTGCAACTCTTTTCTGGGAACATCTCTTGATACACCCTTCTTTGCCTTGGTGATCGAGGCGTTGTAGCACTCCCTTGCTTTCCGCTGATTTCCCAATACGCATCCTACCCTTGCGTCTGTCGGGAATTTCATGGCAAGGTGCCATATTAAAGTGACGGCCTGTAGGTCTACTAGAATTGGTCTCCCAATTACAGCATTGTATGTTGAAGGACAATCAACTACTATGAAAGTAGTGAGTAATGTCCTATTAGCAGATGTAGTACCTGCTGTAACTGGAAGCCTGATCGACCCTAAAGTACTGAGCCCTTCACCAGAAAAACCATAAATGGTTTGGTTGCATGGCTCCAGGTCTTTGACGGACAACTTCATTCTTTCCAGCGAAGACTTGTACAAGATGTTGACCGAACTTCCTGTGTCGACCAACACCCTCTTCACCATCATGTTGGAAATTTGTACATCTATGACAAGCGGATCAGAGTGTGGGAATCGCACATGTTGGGCATCGTCTTCAGAGAAGGTTATCAATTCCTACTCCGTTTAAGCCTTTTTTGGTGCTCGATCCTCCACACTCATCATCTCGATGTCCTGGTCGTGGCGTAGGGTCCGAGCATATCATTCCCTTGCCTTCCCACTGTCTCCGCAGATGGTGAGTAAAGTGCCTTCCACAGGAGCTGCCTGTAGAGGTGGCGAGCGTTGGCATGCAGGCACCTGCTCGTTGCCACCTTGAGCCTCTCGCTGAGACCCTCCTGCAGCTCGCACATATCTTCTTAAATGTCCCTGCCTGATCAGGAACTCAATCTCATATTTCAACTGGTTACATTCATTAGTGTCATGCCCGTAGTCGTTGTGAAAATGACAGAACTTTGTCGTATCTCTCTTGGAGATATCTTTCCTTATAGCTGCGGGTCGTTTGTAAGGCACGCTTGAACTGGTCGCCTGGTAGACTTCAGCTCGGCTTTCGACAAGGGCCGTGTAGTTGGTGAATCTCGGCTTGTATCGATTGCCTTTGGGGCGTTTACTCTCAGAAGCTGAGGGTTCATTGTTCGCCCGTTTTCCACAGTTCCTACCATTGCCATTCCCGTTGCCCTTGTCGTTGCCATTGGGCATTTCTGACCCCTTTACGGCTTTGGCGGGTTCTTCCATGGGTCCCTTGTCTTTTGTTGGCAATTTCCCTTCGTTGGCAATCGCGTCTTCGAGCTTGATATATCGATCAACCCGATCCAAAAACTCTTGGGTACTTCTTACCCCATTCTTTCTGAGGCTACTCCAGAGGGGTGAATGGCACCTAACCACAGCAGTTAGAGCCATCATCTTACCCTCATTGCCCACTGCCTTGGCTCCAGCTGCTGCTCGCATGAAGAATTGGACATATTCTTTCAAGGGCTCTCCCTCTTTCTGGCGTATCTCGACCAGCTGGTTGGCCTCTGTGGGGTGTACGCGACCCGCGTAGAACTTTCCGTAAAATTCCTTCATGAACATTTCCCAAGATACTATACTAGCAGGAGGGAACTTGAAAAACTACTCCTAGGTGGTGCCAGACAGTGTCGCAGGGAAGATCCGGCAGCGGGCATCTTCTGCACTTTTTGTATATCCATTTGTATCTCAAATTTATTATCATGAGATATCGAGTCTCCGTACCCGTCAAAGTTTGGCAATGTTGGCATCTTGAACTTACTGGGGGTTTCGGCCGCAACAATCCTCTGTACAAAGGGGGTGCCCTTCCTTCTATCGTACTCAATATGGGACATTCGTCCCCCGACCACCTGTTGTACCGCCTTGTACAGGGCATCAATCTGAGCCTGAACAACTTCTGAGACTACTGGGGCCACCTGTGCCAGGGGAGCGCACTCGTCGTGCCTCTCACGGTGGTCGTTAAGTACGTCCCTTAAATCATCATCTCTACGCCTCTGCTCGCTAGCTCCTAGCCGACTAAAGACGTTCTGCTGCCTGGGTTGCCCCCCAACGTTGTTGCTAGCTGGCCTATTTTCTCTAGGCGGGGGGCTTCTGTCTCCACCTCTTTCCTCATTTCTCCTACCAGCATTTCTTCTGCCAAAATCAGCTTCATTATAGTCGTGGCCATCTCTGAATTGTGGCTGACGATGGCGTGACCGGCTGTTCACGCTATTTCCTCCTCGGGCTGGCATTTTCTAAGTGTCAGGGGGAGGCCTATGCTATTCGTTGGGTCCCTGTGCATTGTTATGCCATGGGGGGCCCCTGACCGTAGAGGCTGACTCATTGTTCCTCCTATTGGCAGAAGGACGCTTCCCACTGCTCGATAAATTTGGCTCTTCATCCCCGGGGCGTCTAGTGCTATGGGGCAGTTGCCCTACCCTATTCTGCCTCAGGTGCTGGGGATTGCCTCGACCAGCCTGAGATGGATGCTGCTGCTCAGGATCCCTAGGTGGGACATCATCCTGAGCCACAGGCGGCTTCTCCGGCCTTTGAGGGCTTGTTGGCTGGAGTGGAGGGCTTGGATTGGGACCTCTTTCAGGTGGCGCATTCGGTGGCTGATCTAGCTGGGAGGTTGGCACGGCCTGACTCCTAGCCAGTTGAATAGCTGCTTCAAGGGCGGCCATGGCATCCCTCTACTGACGATCCATTTCCGCCTGTCACTCACTCAACTCCTGGGACTGGCGTTCTATTTCTCTTTGCTGCAGCGACATTGTCTCCGCAGCACTCTCCTGATTGGCCCTCAGATTAGCCAACTCATCTTGCAACAGTCCTAGTGTTGCCCTCAGTGTTTCAGAATCTAACTCCTCCTCATCAAACTCCAAATGTGGTTCATTCTCAGCCACATTTTGGGGAGGAGGTTGGGATGGTGCAGCGGCAGTAGCATGTCCAGTCTTCTTGAATGTTTTCGCCATTAGATTTTCTCACAGTTTTTTGTCAAACTCTCCATGAAAGCACCAGAATGTTGACCCTTGATTTGGCCAACGACACGGAGTCAAATGTACGACAAAAGATAAAATGACAATTAGGAAAGATAATCCAATGGAAAAGAAGAAAACACCAAGGATTTATAGTGGTTCGGCCCCAAAGAATGGTAATGACCTATGTCCACTTAGTGCTATTATTAATACAGAATCTCAAAGTCGTGATCAAAGAACTAGGGTTCTTGAGTTTCACAAACCTTGGAAGAAATACAATGAAACGATGGATAATTGCACTATAGCTATCTTTCTCTATATCTTCGCAAAGAAATTCACGGATTAAAAGTCCATTCCTTGAGCTATTTCATGTATATTTATAGGCTCAAGGAGGGTTACATGGGCCAACGAGCCATATCTTTCCTTAATAATTGCGTATTAAGGTCATAATGAGGAAATATTCAATGCAATTATTATAAGACTACAATCTTAGAAGGAAACAAATCAAATTATATGACCAGCCTGGTCGTATCTAAAAGTTAAGCCCTAGCGAAGCGATGTGCCTCTGGTCGATAGTCGAACAACACTTCTGCCACGTGTCAACCACGTGTAAGAAATCCCTACCACGTCATCAGCAGCCGTTTTTTGGGTAAACAATGTCTAAATTAATAAATAAGATTAAATCCAGGTTCAAATTATAAATAATTAATTTGATAAAGGATTAAAATAATTATTTAATTAATTAAATTAATAGAAAATAATACAGGCCTTGATTTTAAGTCCAACACGCTTATAATCAAATGGGAAATTTCACAGGCCTAAAGGCCATGATAATTTCGACTTAGGACTGTTAATTGACTATTATTTTAATGATTTTTTAATTAAATAAATGACCTCGAACTGATCGGCAAAGTGTGTGGAACACTGGTCGTTAGGTAAGTTAAAATTGAGGTTGTGGCCCCTACTTTCCCGGCATGAACCATGAGCTGAGTGCTTGCGTATGCATCTCGCTCAGTTAAGCCGCTCGGCCGAGCTGATTTTCTCAGGACGCTTTATTGATAATATGAATAAGATGAGTATTCTTTTGTAAATTGTAGAATGTGTTTACAAGTTATATGATTGGAATGATTGCATCTGTTATATGTGAAACATGTTCTTACTGCTTTGAATATTTGTATTATTGTTATACTCTGTGCAGTTTTCTTGTTGAGCCTTGGCTCACGGGTGCTCTATGGTGCAAGTAAGGGAAAGAGTAAGCTGGACCAGCCATGAGTTGGAGAGCTCCAGGGGCGGTGTGTACATATGTAGCCTGCTCGACCGCCATGACCATGATTTCTTGGGAGGAACTAGGGTTGAACCTTGCTTTGCCGCTTAGGACAACTAGTTTGTATTTTATGAGTTTGTAAACACTTTTTGGGATCCCGTGTATAAACTAAAAATTTTTAATGGAAAATGATTACTTTGTTGACAAAATTTTTAATATCTATCCTTTGTTTAGTTTTAATTACACATTTAAGTCTAAATGACTAGCTTAGCGGGTTAAGCGCCAATTCAAACACACAGTGTAACGGTCTTGGCTAACCAGGGCATTACAATTATGAAATTTGGGGAAAATTGAGGAATTTATCCTTAAATCTTGAATTTATGATTTGGTAATTGGAATTTGATGTTTGGTTGATGTTATATGATGTATACTAGCTTGTATACTTTTTTTAGAGTCATTACTGTACTTAGAATTGGCTGGAAACAAGTTTGGGGTCAAATTGGTTAGGATTGAGAAAATTGAAAAACGTAGAAAACTGGGCTATGTGTAGAGTCGGTCGACTGACTTGTCCAAACCAGTCAATCGACTTGTGCAAGCTAGTCGACTGGACTGCTGTATGTTGGTAGGCTGCATATTTTTTGGCAGCCGGTCAATCGGCCTTGGGCAACCGGTTGACTGACCCACACTATTGGCTTGGTTTCAAGTCTGATTTGGATGGCTTTTGATGGGTAATCTTAGGGGAACAAAATCTAAGGTTCCTAGGACATAATTGATGATGTTTAAAGTGTATTTAGAGCCTATGAGGTTTATGAAAAGTGATGTTGGGTTTTTGTTTAATGGAAGAATCAAACCTATGTTATATTGATTGTGGCTTAGGGATATTTAAGGACGATTGAAGGAGGTCACACTTGGGTCGGTACTTATTTCGTTCTTGGAATCCATATAAGTAAAGTTGGCATTTGCACATAAAGTGGGCATTGGCCCTATTGTATGAGTAAACATTTATAACTATAACACTAGTATGAGGAAACGATTATTACCGTAACATTGAAATTGAACTTGGGTTATCTACCCTAGTTCCATACTTTTTTATTATGCTTATTTGTAACTGAATTGACTATGAGTAAGTAGTTATGAGTATATGAATAATATTGATCTATTATTGAGTATCCTTATTGCACATTTTGTTTGTTATCTTTATTAGCAACTAATTGATTACGAGCACACACTTATTACAGTAACCTTGGTGCCGAGAGACGCACTTTTCTCGGCACGGGCCGTATACTTGGTGCTTGATGATAGACCGTATTAGGCATTGACCATACACATGGTACTTGGTGATGTATCTTATTTGGCATAGTTGGTGTTGAATATTTATATGATTAAAATATATGTGATTATGATTTATGAATCATAAATATTGTTATTGAATATATGTAATTATGATTTATGAATCATAAGGTTTGTTATTGAATATATATGTGGTTATGGATTATGAATTATGTGAATTGTTTTACATGTGTTATATGGGATGTTATTTATGCCTTGTGGGACTTTTCTTCTCGAGCCTTGGCTCACGGATGCTCTATGGTGCAGGTAAGGTTAAAGAAAAACTAGTCTAGCAATGAGTTGGATGGCTTGGCAAGGGTGTGTACATGTTTGTCCTACTTAACCTTTGGGGTTGAGTAATCTGATTGAATTGAGTCAAAAGTCCGATTTTGTCGCTTAGGTCGACTTATTTAGTGAACTAAAGTTGTAATCTTGTTTAGTTTAAACTAAAAGGGATCCCATGTATCTTTTATGAACCTAGTGAAATGAATTGAAATTTTTTATCAAATTTTGGAGTTTTAGTTTACTGCATTACCTTTAAATGATACTTTTAGGTCAAAGTATATTGCCTAACATGATAAGCATTATTTTAACACACACAAGGTAACAGTCTTGGATTATTAGGGTGTTACAAAGATCGAAAGTCCATTTTGTCGCTTTCGACCAAATTTTTTTGCACCTGAACCTTTATTTAATTTAAACAAAACTTTTGAGTCCAAATGACCCTCTTAATGAGTTAGGCACTATTTTAAACAAACAGTGTAACAATACGGGATTAGTAGTGCATAACTACATGGTATCAGAGCTGCCAAGGCTTTATGGTTCCTGAAGATCGACCGAACATGTTTGCTTGCTGCTAAAGACAATCTTGACTCATGGTCTGGTGGGTAATGGGTTGAATACGTGTTTAAGTGCTTAGTTTAAATATCTGTCTTATCTGCATGCTAGAATAGGTAGCAGGATATATACTGTTAGGGCATGGCCTTTTTTATTGGTACGTGAATAAGATAGAGGTGTTTATTAGCATTAATGTTGCACGTGGATTCTTTGTTTGTTAAGTTTTGACCGTGTGACACCTTTTGGATACTGTTATTATGTTTGACAGGTTAAGTCATTGATTACAGACATACTTGGAAGTTATGCCTCCAAGGCGGCCAATTAGGTTAGGAGGCACTAATATCGAGGCTAGGGATGATAACCAGGGCCAGAACCCTCCACCTGCCCCTCAGAATTGGTAGCAGATGTTTGTAGAAATGAAAGCGAGGCTTCAGAGGCAAGAAGACGAGATCATATGGTTGAGACAACAAGTTCCGCCAGGAAACATTGCATCGAAGGTGCTACCTGCAGTAGTATCGGTATTGGTACAACAAGAGATTGAGAACAGGTGGGAACCACTGTATGAAAGGTTTCTAGAGCAACACCCTCAAACCTTTACGGGGCCCAGATCCATTTGGAGATGAGTAGTGGATGGGCATGATTAGTTCCATTCTAGATTTTTTTAGGGTGGCGGGCAACGAATGAGTGGCTTATGCCACTTATATGTTACTAGATGATGCCCATATTTTGTGGGAGGTGGTATCCTAGACTTAGAATGTCGCTACGATGGATTGGAAGTCCGAGAATTTTTTAATGAGAAGTACTATAATGACGTATTCCAAACAACGAAGATGGACAAATTTATGAATTCGATTCAAGGAAATATGTTAGTGATTGAATATGTTATGAAGTTTCATAGGTTGGCCAAGTTTGCCTCTGAATTGGTGCCAATCGATATGACTCAAAAAGATTGGTTTGTTCAGGGGCTAAACTCTATGATATAATGGGATGTCAGGATTACTTCAGTACATGGGGTTACCACATATGCTTAGGTGGTTGAGAAGGCCCTTACTGCTGAGGGCACAAAGGATAAGATATGGAGAGAGAGCGTCGCCAAACGTGATGCCCAGCGGGTGGTACCTTTGTTTACTAGGTCTAGTAGTGGTGGTGGCCCCAGTGTCTAAAAGATGAAGACATCAGACACTTTTAGTACCCCCGGTTCAGACAAAATATTTTAGGGTACTCAAGGTAACTGGCAGGGTGGGAGGGAAAGCTGGATGACCTATCTACAGTGTGCTCGATGCATGAGACGCCATTTAGAAGAATGCATTGCTAAGGCATGTTTCACATGCGGAGTGGTGGGCCATCTCAAGAAAGATTACCCACAGTTGATGAAAAAGGAACCAAGAAGAGTGATAATTTGGTTTCGGCTCGAGTATTTACACTGACTCAGATTGAGGCTAAGGCTAGTCCCTCCATAATGACTGGTCAGATTTCTAGCGCTAGCTCTTCTTATACAATGTTGATTGATTCTGGTGCCACACACTCATTTATTTCTAGTAAGGTGATAGATAGACTTAGTAGACCTTGTGATGTGTATGCTATGGGTTTGGGACTTTGTTGCCTACTGGGAAGTTGGTAGTTTCTAGGAGATGGATTACGTCCTTGCCCATAGTGGTTGATAGTAGAGAACTTTTTGGACCTGTTTGAGCTAGCAATGGAGGATTTTGATATGATACTGGGTATGGATTGGTTGGCCAAGTATGATTGACTGTAGATTGTAAAAGGAGAATGGTGAATTTTTAGCCCAAGGGAGAGGACTCGTTGGTGTGTTGTGGGCGTGGTCAACGAGCTCGCATTCTGATGGTTTCATCATTGAAGGCTAAAGACTAATTTCAATGAGGTTGCATAGGATTCCTAGCTAGTGTTGTGGATACCACTAAGGTTTTACTAGTTAGACCAGAAGAGACTAGATTGGTATTTGAGTTCCTTGATGTGTTCCCAGAAGACCTGCCAAGACTGCCACCGCATCCAGAGATTGAGTTTGTTATTGAGCTGGCAACCGACATCCAAGGCACCTTATAGAATGGCATCAAAATAATTAAAGGAATTGAAGGTTCAGTTGTAAGAGTTACCAGCTGAGGATCCAAGAGGAGGATGTTCCAAAGACTACTATTCATTGAAGCGTCGGATGATTATTGTACCAATACTTTGTCTTGCTTCAGATCAGGAAAAGTTTGTGGTCTACTGCGATGCTTTGAGATAGGAGTTAGGTTGAGTTCTAACGCAGATTGGGAAGGTAATTGCCTATGGCTCGAGACAGCTGAAGGAATATGAGCAGCGGTACCCTCCTCATGATTCAGAACTGGCAACAGTGGTATTCACACTGAAGGTGTGACGACATTACTTGTATGAGAATAAGTGCGAGATATACACCGATCATAAGAGTTTGAAGTATTTTTCCATGTAGAAGGATCTGAATATGAGACAGAGATGCTAGTTTGGGTTTGTAAAGGATTATGACTATGAAATCCTTTACCATCCAGTGAAGGCCAACGTGGTGGTAAACGCCTTAAGTTGGAGAGGTTCGAGACAGTTGTTTAGCTTGAAGCAGATATAAGGGAGGTTGGCAGATGATATGACTAGAGCGGAGACAGAATTTGTGGTGCGCCAGTTGGCAAATATTACCTTGTAGTGTACACTTCTCGAGAGGATAAAGGAGGCTTAGATGAACGATCCTCAACTAGTGAAGCATCGGGAGGACGTCCTACCTAGAGTGGCTAAGGACTTTATATTCTCTAAGACTGATATGCTAGGGTACAATGATCAAATATGTGTTCCGATGGATGTTCGTATGAAGAGAGAGATTTTGGAAGAATCTCATACCACTCCATAATCGTTACACCCAGGCATCACGAAGACGAATCTGGATCTAAAAATCTTGTATTGGTGGCCAAGGATGAAGACAGATGCGACTGAGTATGTGGCTAGGTGCCTAACTTGTCAGTAAGTGAAGGCTGAACACCAGAGGCCAACAAGATTACTATATCCCTTGTGTATACTTAAATGGAAATTTGAGGATAAACACATGGATTTTGTGGTTGGATTGCCTAGAACAGTGGGACAATACGACTCAGTTTGGGTGATCGCAGATCGATATACCAAGTCAACTCACTTTTATCCTGCGACGATGAATTATAGTGTGGGTCAGTATGCTATACTATTTGTGAGAGAGATTGTACGTCTCCATGGTGCACTGAAGTCTATAGTTTCAGATCGGGATCCTACCTTTACTTCTATGTTCTAGGGAGGCTTATAGAATGAAATGGTAATAGGTTGAAGTTCAGTATGGCTTATCATCCTTAGATAGATGAACAATATGAGAGGATGATTTATATATTGGTGGATATGTTTCGAGCGTGTGTATTGGATTTCGAGGGATGTTGGAGTAAGTATTTTCCCTAGATTAAGTTTTCCTACAACAACAGTTTCCAGTCAACTATCGGGGTAACTCTGTATGAAATGATGTATAGAAGGAAGTGTAGATGACCCATCCATTGGGATGAAATAGGTGAGAGGAAGTACGTTGGTCCTGAGGCAGTTCAGAGGACCAGTGAAGCCACTGAGTCGATTGGAGCTCGGATGCTTGCTTCACAGAATAGAAAGAAAAGATAATTGGATCGAGTAGGAACGTGGAGTTCCAAGTCAGGGACTACTTTTTCTCTGAGTTTTGCCGATGAAAGGAGTAACACCGCTTGGGAAGAAATGAAAGTTGAGCTCTAGGTTTGTTGGACCTTTTGAGATCTTGGAGAGGGTTGGGCAGGTAACTTATAGGTTGGTTATGCCTCCGAATTTATTAGGAGTCCATAACGCGTTTCATGTATCGATGCTTTAGAAGTATGTATCAGATACGACGCATGTATTGAGTTCGGAGACCTTGGAGTTACAACAGGACCTATCGTATAAGGAGTGACCAGTACAGATCCTCGGCAGAAAGGATAAAGTCTTGCAGAACAAGACTATCGCCTTAGTGAAAATATTTTGGAGGAACAACAAGGTAGATGACGCGACTTGGGAGTTAGAATTGCATATGCGGGACCAGTATCCCGAGATGTTCAGGTAAATTTTGAGGATGAAATTTCTATTAGGAGGGGATAGTTGTAGCATCCCAAAACTCCTAATAAGGTTTAGTACCCTGATTAGTGTGCCGAGAGGACACATGGGATAAATATGTGAATTATATTATTATTATATAATTGAGTAAGAAATATTATGTGTATTAAATGTATTTAAAGACACACTTTTGTTAAAATTGAGCATTTTCATAATTATTGATCCGTTCAGGGTATATTTATAATTTTTATATGTTATGTGCTTGAGACCACATTATTATTTGGATATATGTGATTTTCGACATGAGTGGATCCTTTCGAACAATTTTGGAGGAAAAGTCATAAAGGGAAAAATGCCTAAGCCTAGGGGTATTCTGAGAATTTCAGTAATTTGGGATAAGTGATAAAATAAAATTAATTAGTGGAATAATTATGATTGATGAGTATTAGTTTATAAATCGGGGGTTAGTAGTATGATTAGAGTTTTAAGTGAAAAATGACTGAAATTGTAACGACCCAAATAATTTACAAGACTAATAATGCAGATTAATAATAGTTTTAACCTTAAAGGGACGGTAAAATCCACATAAAAAACTTTCAGAAAGGGATAAAGCTTTAGTTTGGAAATATGTGCATACTTAAAATTTATTACAACATTATAAATTTCTAAACATTCAAAATACATAGCCCAAAAAATGTACATTTCCACAATGCAGACTCCAGCGCTCACTACTTTGCCTTGCCTTTCAACTTACCTACAACATAAAACAACTAGGTAAGCGACAATGTTTAGTAAGATCAACCCAACACAAATAACATCAATAAAGAAAACCATGTTTTTTTACAACAACATTCATAAATCTAACCAAAATTAAGGTTCCGGTATGACCAGGCCCTAAACATAAAATTCAAGAACGCATAAGCGTCCTGGCAAACTTGTGGTCTTTCCTAATAACCGAAATTCAAAATCAAACTTCCACGCAGAATATCCAAGAGCAAAACAAATATATAGAACAATCTCTGTAATGCTAGAGTAGTAATAAAATAACTGAGAAATCTTATTAGAAATAGCACCAACAAATACCATTCTAGAGGCAACTTATACTTTTGACCCCAAATAAGCTCTCTACAACTTATATTCCTATGCAATTCAGATCATCACATCCTAATATAGTTTATAGAGTACATGCATCACATCAATAATCTCTTTATTTCATTTTATATTTAATCGGATTAACCAATCCTAACATCAATTAGAGAGAGAATGCATGATATCAATATTCAATTAAGCAGTATTTATATCAATTATCAACTACTGTCAAGGGTGTGGCAACATTGGTTTCAAATATTGCAAGAGATCATCACTCGTTTGGCACTAGTAAAATCCTTGACTTTCCTTTCTTCAAAAACTATGCTAGTGGGTAGAGTGGTTGGCACATAATTAACAATCCCATGTAAAGAAATAAGACTACTTCTTTCAAATCTTTATTCTCTAAGTTTGTGATTAGTTGTGAAAATAAATGAAAATTATAATCGCTTATCGTAAAATATGAGTTTGTAAGAATAGCCTTGGAACTATATTTTCCATAAGGTAATCATCATAAAATGAGCATAAATACCATTTACTTGAATATTTCCAAAAAATAGTAAAAGTATGTCTATTATGACCATAATAAGAATAAATAATTCAATTATTATTTAGCGAAAATTGCATTCATTAACTTTTATTTAAAACATAGGACTTTGGACCCTTACTCTCTTCCTTTAGTCCAATACTTTTCATGATAGACCAAATTCAAACTTTGAAAGTCTAACCACCATAAAATAGTTTCATTTTAGGTCTATTAATATAATGGGTTGCCTACTTAATTTATGAAACTTTTAGTGTGTCTAAAAACTACAAATTCATAATTTAAATCCCATTGTCCAAAATTTCAGTTTTATTGCCTATATAAACAAATTTCATAACCTCCATTGTATATGTTAGATTTAGATAAAACTTTTAAGAATTTTGAATTTTTTTTTTATCAAGAAAGGATATTTTATTGATCAAACAAACTAAAACAACCTAAAGGCTGGAGCAAAAAACTCCCCCTCAATTACAAACTAGAGATAAAATGGATCATCAATTTCTCTCTGAAAGTCAGCTTTTTAGTTCTAATACTAAGGTTAGAAACTCTAGCTTTTACTAATTCTTTAATCAGGGAGTCTAAGTGATAAGCAGAATAACAACTACTTTCAAAACAACACTTATTTCTATTAAGCCAGAGGTAGTAAACAGAAACAACCAAAGTAGCTGAAACTACCTGAGCCATGCAGCCTTTCCTGGTATCATTCAGCCAGATGCACCAATCTTTAAACTTCTCAGGCTAGTTTAAATCTCCCAGCCAGCCAGTAATAGCTTGAAGCACTCTCTTGGACAATATACAAGCAAAAAAGAGGTGAGAGTGGCTTTCCAATTTAGACTCACAAACCGGACAAGTTAGACAAGAAACTGGTATGTGACAGTAATGCAGCAAGTCCCTAGTGAGTAATTTCTGGTTGATCACTTGCCATAAAATGAACCTATGTTTGGGCATTGAAAGCTTGCACCAAACAGCCTTCATACTGTTAATGGGAGTACCAGGAATAGATAACAAATACAATTTATTCAGTTGGATTTTCCCCTGTATGACAGTTGCATTCAAGGTCGAGCTAGAAAGAGCTTTACTCATCTTGATCAACTTTTTCCAGTACCAGTTAGAATCTTGATGCAGAACATAATCCCAAATCTGGTCCCCTTTCAAATAGATACAATTCACCCATTTAACCCATAAGAGGTCCTGCTTAGAAGAGATAACCCAAATGTATCTTGCAAGATTGATTTTGTTCCAGAGAGGCCCCTCTTTAAAGCCTAAACCACCATGACGTTTAGGCCGGCAAACTTAATCCCAGGAGGTTAAATGAAACTTGCTTCTGGTGCCTTTAACTCCCCACAAAAAGTTCCTCCAGAGACAATCTATCTCCTTAATGACACTTTGAGGCAAAAGAAAAATGCTCATCCAGTAATTCCTTATCCCCAACAAGACAGAATGAATAAGCTGCACGCGACTAGCATAGGACAAATTTCTACTGGCCCAACCATGTAATCTTTGACTTATTTCTGTAAGTATGATATCACAGTCCATAGCCTTCCATTTGGTAGGTCTCAACGGCATGCCAAGATAAACCAATGGAAAAGACCCTTCTGTCATTTTAGATAGATTCAGCAGAGAAGCTTTATGAAATGCCTCAAAAATATATTCGGGACTTGAGATTATTAATGAACTGACCAGATGCAGCAGAGAAGGCTTCAAAAGACTTTTGAATAATCTGAATAGAATTAGCATTTTCTTTCCAAACAAGAAAGTAAGTCATCAGCAAAGCAAAGGTTAATAATATTCAAAGATTTGCATAAAGGGTGGAATCTGAATTTTTTATCCTTAGAAGCCTCATGAAGGACTTGAGTAAGATGTTCCATCACTAAAACAAAGAGTAATGGAGAGATAGGATTACCTTGTTGAAGCCCTTTACCTCCTTTAAAACTATCTTGGATCCGACCATTCATGAGTAAGCAATAGGAAGAGCCTCTAAGAAAGATCATAACCCACCAAATGAACCTGCCAGGGAATCTGAATGTTTTCAACAAGTTCTCTAAAAAATCCCAGTCAATGGAATCATAGGCTTTACTGATATCTATCTTCATCAAAAAACGAGGAGAACTTTGTCTTCGATTATAACCCTTAATTAGATCTTGAAGAATAAGGACATTATGGGCAAGAGATCTATTCTTAACAAAAGCCCCTTGATTTTGATTGACCAGCTTAGGAAGAATACTAGCCAATCTGTTACAAAGCATTTTTGAGATGCACTTGTACATAGTAGTACAGCAAGCGATTGGTCTATACTCTGTGGCATTTGTGGGATGACTAACCTTGGGAATGAGAGTTAAAATAGTACTATTCAAAGACTTAGGAATATATCCTGTGTTAAAGAACTCAAGTACTGCCTTAGACACCTCTTTCCCTATGTCTGTCCATAAACTTTTGATGAAACCAGCTCCAAACCCATCTGGACTAGGACTTTTAATAGCATTTATACTAAACATGGCAGTTTTGACATCTTGATAAGAGAAAGGTTGAATCAGCTCTACTTGGTCTTCAAGGTTCATAATCGGACCCAAGTCTATTATTGAAGAATCTATATGACCTGAAGCTTTACTTGAGCAACCCAAGAAAGATTGAAAATGTTGAACAAAGAGGTTAATCACCTTTGGGTAATTATCTTCTACTCTGCCTTCTTTAGTTACAAAAGGCACTATCCTGTTACTGGCTTTCCTTTTCTTCATACTAGCATAAAACATGGAGGAGTTTTCATCACCAAACCGGAGCCAATCTATCTTACTCTTCCGATGAACAAAACTAGCATAGGCTTTCTCCTGCTTCTTAAATTCCAGAAAAGAGGATCTTTCAGCTGAACTCAAGCTTTGATTATTCAGGTCAGAGAAAAAAGTAGATTTAGCTTGTTGATAAACTCTTTTCCTTTCCTCATACTTCTTGACAATATCTCCTATAACCCTCGAATTAAACCTCTTCAGCTCATACTTAAGCCGAGAAAGCGTCCAAGTTATCTGCTCCAATCCTCGGCCCTCAGCCTTTAAAAGCTTATACCAGATAGCCAATACTGTTGGCTTGAAATTAGGATGGCCAATCCACATATTTTAGAATTGAAATGGTCGCATACCCTCTTTCTAGACTGAAAGATGCTTCAAAATTATAGCACAGTGATCTGAAACTACCTCCCAATTCGCTGTTGCACTGACGTTAGGAAATGAATCTAGCCAATCCTCATTGAAGAACACTCTGTCTAACTTGGAAAATATACGGTTTCTCCCTTCTTGATTGTTCGACCATTTATAAAACGAACCCATAATCTTCATTTCTTCCACTATGCCAAGATTAAGCCATTGTCTTGCATCTTCTAGCTCTTTTATTGATATAGCCTTACCTCCCATTCGATCTGCTGAATCAAAGACAACATTGAAATCACCTACAACTAGCCAAGGTTTAACTGGGAAAGTTAAATTGGATAGCTCAGACCAAAGAAATCTCCTGACCTCCAGCTGGTTAGAGCCATAAACAACTGTAAGGCAAAAAGTTTGGACTGTAGCATATAGCCGAACCTTACAGTGGAGAAATTGAACATGATCCTTTATTACTTCTATGTTAACCCAACAGGCCTTCCAAATCAAAAGAATTCTACCCTCCAAACTCGAACTACTATAGAAGACCCAAGCCATAAAACTAGTACTCATAACCTCCTTAATCCTCTCTCCTTTAATTTTAGTTTCTAGAAGAGCCCCAATACCAATTTTATTCAACTTGCAGATATCTAAAATGGATAACTGATTATTCCTCTTATTTAACCCTCTAACATTCCAGCTCATTAAAAAATTTTATTTTTTGTCATAAGAATATCTCTATAAAATTTCAAGTCAAAATAATAAATTTTAACTATGGAAATAATGTTTCTTAAAACATTGCTCCAATCTGCCAATGAACAGCCAGTTTTTATACACAACTTTTAAACAAACATAACTTGTATAATTCTAAACATTTTTTAATACTTAAACCTATTATAAATATATAAGGATCCTAAATAATAGTTTGGTGAAATAAAATATATAAAATATGGTAGTTTTGGAAAGTTAGACTTGTTAAGGACATGGTTCAAAACTGCCAAAAAAGTGGGCATGTAATGACCCAACTACTCTAGACTTTTGGACCATTAATGAAACGATGCATACAAATCCTTAATAAAGCTTACATTGCGAAAATACCATAATTTTATTAGGTAACTTGTAAAAATAAGAGTTTCTTACAAAAATATCAAGAAGGATATGGGATCCCATTGTCTTAAAAACAAAACATAATTTAAAATAAAGGAGTTACATAGAAAGTGCGGAAAAATTACACATAAACCCATAAATAAAAGACTACATCCTCGAAATCGAACTCTCGACTCCTTGACTCCATTCACCACCGATACACAATCTCCAAGCATCCACGAACCTTACCGTCACTAATAGCTATTTTCCTGCACATTTAAACAAAAAGGAATGAGCCTAATGCCCAGCAAGGAAAATCTAACACATACTTCATATACATAAATTTCATAATAAACATAAAGACATAACATAACACTTATTACATACACATACTATAATGGCCATTATTACTTGGGGTCCCATAGACTAAACAAGTCATATGCCCATGAGATTAGTGGGGTCCTACTAGCTAAGTAGGTCATATGCCCATAATCTATTTGGGGTCTTGTTAGTCATATGGGTCATATGCCCAAGCCTACAAACATACATATCATAACATAAGAAACATAAGATAACATATAAGACATATAACATATGCATTTCTATCCTATTTTCCTTACCAAAGTTACCGGGATAAGAGGACAGCATTGGGACTTTTGGAACACTCCTAAAACCATATATAACAGGGTGAGTAGATTGAAGAAAAAGTAATGAAAATAATGGAAGGAATGGAATGACTAAACCTTTGAGAAACATACTTACCAAAAAATTATGTGTAAGTACTTAGATTTCCTAACCAAAATAAGAATAAGGTTAGAAGACTGAGTAGAAGACTATGAGAAAGAAAATAACATAATACCAATGAACTAGGGTATAGAAATACCTTGAAGACTTGTAGACCAATCTAAACCTCGAACTGAAATACTATGAAACCTTACTTCCCCAAGTGTTTGATAAGCTTATAATGATCAAGCTTATGATTCCCCAACCCGGGTGTTTACACTCTCACACTCACTTAGCACTTGCAGCCTCTGAACTTAGAGCAAAAGATGAATAATGGTTGGGTACTAGGTCCTATTTATAGAGTTTAGGAATGAAAGGATCTAAATTATACTTGAATAAAAATAATAGCTTTTTAGGTGAAAATAATTTGAATTATCGTTCAGCAGAGGCTGAAGACTCGTTCAAAAAGATGCTGGACTTATCAAGAGGTTGAATGGCTGAAAGGAAAAAGAATTCAAAAACTTTTGAAATATACTGAAGGAGGCGATATATCGCCCCCTGTAGGCGATATATCGCCTGGGCCAGTATGCCCGAGGCTGTCGTGCATCGTCTCGTGTTTTCCGTATCTACGTGCTGCGATATATCGCCCCCTATAGCTGCGATATATAGGCACACACTGATTATTTAAACACAAAATTACACATTTTTATCTACGTTTGAATGGACTAAACAGCCTTGACTAAGCCCTCAACGTATTCAAAGCTGCTGACTGACCTTATAGCATTCAAACTTTACCCCTTATTAAATTTATTCCTCAAAATACTTAATCCTTAATCATCCATACATAACATGTGCTTAAAATTCTATTGGTTCTTATCTAAACCTTATAGTATAATAAATATTATCCTTAATATCAATCATATTAATCAAACCTTAGGTTAACATCAATATTCTTAAACTATAGGTTAAATCAGAAAATCTATAAGTACTACTATGAGTGTCCAAATAATTCCCGGTCTGAACCAAAAATCCACAGTTACAAAGATAATACTATAAATACTATAATTCTACTATCTAACTAGCTAAGTAAAGTTCTTCAACTAAGCTTGCCTTTCTTCCCGAACCGCTTGACACCTTTCATAGGAGATATCTTTAGGAAGACTTGATCGCCAACTTGGAACTCCACATCGTGTCGCTTGATATCCGCATAGATTTTTTGACGGCTTTGAGCAGCAAGCATACGCTGTCTAATAAGCGCTATTGCTTCTTGAGCTTATCTAACAGCTTCGGGCCCTAGAAGCTGCCTTTCTCCTACCTCGTCCCAGTGCAACGGTGATCGGCACCTTCTTCCATACAGCAACTCATAAGGTGCCATCCCGATCGTCGACTGGTAGCTGTTGTTGTACGAGAATTCGATCAGCGGCAGGTACTTATGCCATGATCCTCTTTAATCAAGTACACACGCGCGTAGCATATCCTCTAAAATCTGAATCGTACGCTTGGACTGCCCATCTGTTTGAGGATGGAAAGCTGTACTAAGACTTAACTTAATACCCTTAGCCTGCTGTAAACTTCCCCAAAATCTCGATGTAAACACCGATCCTCTATCTGACACTATCGTCTTGGGGACTCCATGCAACCGTACAATCTCTTGGATGTAGATGTCTGCATATTGGTCTGTCGTGTATGAAGTTCTAACAGGCAGAAAATGAGCCGACTTGGTTAGTCTATCTATCACTATCCAAGCGGAATCACGCTGCTTATTCGTCTTTGGCAGACCCATCACGAAGTCCATGGCTATATCGTCCCACTTCCATTCTGGCACGCTAAGTGGTTGCAATAGACCTGCAGGCCCCTGGTGCTCTGCTTTTACTTGTTGGCATACAAGATACTTAGACACAAACTCTGCTATGTCCTTCTTCATCCCTGGCCACCAATAGATTTCCTTGATGTCGTGAGTCATCTTGGTAGACCCTGGGTGAACTGAGTACGGGGTACTGTGCGCATCTTCTAGGATCGTCTTCTTAATACTTTGATCATTTGGCACGCATACCCGATCCTTATATCTCAATAAGCCTTGGCTAGATATTGAGAAATCTGTAGTCTTGCCTTCTCTGACTTCATCCATATGTGCTGCTAGCATGTCGTCATGTCTCTGACCAATCCGTATGTCCTCTAGCAGATTCGATTGGATAGACAAGTTAGCCAGCTTGCCTACAACCACTTCTATTCCGGCACTGATAAGCTCCTGTTGTAGCGACTTTTCTATTCCGGCTAAAGCTGCTAAATTTCCATAACTTTTCCTACTAAGTGCATCGGCAACTACGTTCGCCTTCCCCGGGTGGTATAGGATTTCGCAGTCGCAATCCTTTACTAACTCCAACCACTGGCGCTGCCTCATGTTAAGCTCCTTCTGAGTAAAGAAGTACTTTAAAATTTTGTGGTCCGTATAAATCTCGCACCGTTCTCCGTAAAGATAATGGCGCCAGATTTTTAACGCAAAGACCACCACTGCCAACTCCATATCGTGAGTTGGATAGCGCTGTTCGTATTCCTTTAACTGTCGTGAGGCATAGGCTATCACCTTGTCATTTTGCATCAGTACGCAACCCAATCCTTGCTTCGATGCATCGCAGTAGACAACGAACTTATCGTTGGGTGTCGGTACGCTGAGTACTGGTGTTGAGAAAAGCTTATCCTTAAGCAACTGGAAGCTTTCTTCACACTTATCGTTCTAGTTAAACTTTTGTTGCTTCCGGGTCAGGTTGGTGAGCGGAGTGGCTATCTTTGAAAAGCCCTCTACAAACTTCCTATAATAACCTGCTAGCCCTAAGAAGCTTCTTACTTCTGATGCGTTCTTTGGTGTGGGCCAATCCTTCACGGCCTCTACCTTTGATAGATCTACTGCAACTCCATCTTTCGATATAATGTGCTCGAGGAACGCCACTTGGGAAAGCCAAAACTCGCATTTCTTGAACTTTGCGTAGAGTTGATGCTCCTTCAATCGCGTCAAAATTATCCTCAAATGTTCCTCGTGCTCTACTTCATCCTTGGAGTATATTAAAATGTCGTCGATAAACACAACGACGAATTTATCCAAGTAGTCTTTGAAGACCCTATTCATTAAGTCCATAAACGCGGCTGGTGCGTTAGTAAGACCAAAAGACATCACCAAGAACTCGTAATGTCCATAACGAGTCCTAAAGGCTGTCTTAGGAATATCTTCTCCCTTTACCTTGAGCTGATGATATCTTGACCGTAAATCGATCTTTGAAAATACCGTCGCGCCTTGGAGTTGATCAAACAAATCGTCGATCCGAGGTAGCGGGTACTTGTTCTTTGTTCAGCTCACGATAGTCTATGCACATCCGCATACTTCTGTCCTTCTTCTTCACGAATAGTACCGGAGCTCCCCATGGTGAATGGCTTGGCCTAATAAAACCCAAGTCTAGGAGTTCTTGTAGCTGCGTCTTTAACTCCTTGAGTTCCGTAGGTGCCATCCGATATGGTGCCTTAGAGATAGGCTCGGTGCCTGGTACTAATTCTATCGTGAAGTCTATTTCTTGAGTTGGTGGCAATCCTGGCAAGTCATCGGGAAATACCTCTGGAAATTCTTGTATAACTCGGACATCTCCAACCTTAAGCGGCGTCTGCCTTTCCACGTTCGTGATGCTGGCTAAGAATGCTTGACATCCTTTCTCCATCATTCTCTAAGCTTTGAGAGATGACACTAATGGGGTGCGCAATCCTGAAGCTTGTCCCATGAAGCATAGATTCTGGCCGTCAGGAGTCTCGAACATCACCTTCTTGCGTTTGCAATCGATCGTTGCGCCATGCTGTGCTAGCCAATCCATGCCTAGTATTACGTCGAAGTCCATGATCACTAGCTCTATCAGGTCTCCTTCTAGTTCTATGTCCTCAATCTTGATTGGTACGCCTCGTACTATTCGTGATGATAGAACTACTTTGCCCGAAGGCAACTCGGTTACAAACCTAGTTCTAAATCTTTCACTAGGTTTGTCTTGTTTTTCTATCATTCCTAACGAGATATACGAATGAGTGGCTCCTGAATCAAATAATACATGACATAAGTTATTGAGGATAGAAACCTGACCTGTGACCACCTTGTTGCTAGCATCAGCCTCTCCTTGGGTTAAAGCAAAAACCCTAGCAAGAACCATCTTTTCATCCTTCTTCCCTTCTGGCTTTTGCTGAGGACAGTCTCTTTTACGATGCCCTTCTTGACCACAGTTAAAACACTCCTTGGTGTTTGCGCGGCATTCTCCAGGATGTTTCTTCAGACACTTAGCACATGGCGAGTATTCTACGTAGCCCGGCCTATTTCCTCCATTATTCGTATGTGCCTTCTTATCGCTGTCGAACTGACGAGCATATTTTTCTACCATCAGCGATGACTCCCGAGGTGTAATACTTCTTGTGGAATAGCTCCACAAATCTTGTCCATATCATGGTGGCGACATCGTTAGTCTGCTGAACTAAGTCCCACCATATGCTGGCATCCTTCCTGAGTAATGACGAGACGCAGGATATGCGGTCCGCATTACTGAGAATCATGTGCGTCAGAATCGGCTCCACGTTCCTTAGCCACTCTTCTGCCTCAAAGGGGTCTGTAGTCCCTTCGATGTTTGGAGCGTGCTGTTTGCGGAACCTTTCATACACTGACTCCATATTCGGTACTGAATGTGGCACGTAGTTCATCACTGGCCATCCCCCATATGGACCAACTTGTTGGAGTGATCGGGCCATTTGCTGTGGCTGCGTCTGCGGCTGCGGCGGAGGCTGAGTCTGCGCCTGTTGACGTTGTTGCTGCAAAATTTCCTCGACTTGTTGTCGTAGTCTGGCAATCTCCGCAGTGTTGTCAGCTTGTGGTGCCGGCGCGTTGCGGCTAGTAGTAGCACGCACTCCTCTTCGGCGAACTGGAGGGACTTCATTGGTCGCTGGAACAGCGTTGGAGGCGTTTCCGTTGGTGCGTGCAAATATTCGGAGCGACATCTTTAACAAAGTTCTAACAGTCGAGAACATGTTAGAACTTACCCTAATAGGCTCTAAGGCAAAAGCTTATTCTAAAACAAACATATCTCGGACCTATTTATTTATGAATTTTTATGAAAAGAAATATAAGTCTTTATTTATTATTTAGAGTGGGTTTCTATACTTAGAAAAACAAGCCATCTTTATTTTCTAAGTGTGTTTCTAATCATCCTATATGACTTAATTCTCAGGCTCGAAACTTATCTTTGTTCCAAAGTTAACCATATTGAGGGAGGGCTGGGATCAGTAAAATCGTTCCCACTACTATGGCCCCCTAACTCTCAATAAGGAAACTTGGTTCATTGATTTGTATCCACCCTCACCGAACTTAGTCATTATTCATTTTATTTATTACTTATTATGATTGCGAAAATAAAAATCAAACTCATACATGATAATAAAATAGCATGTTATTCATTTGGAAAAAGATTTTCACTTATTACAATCATAAAATAAGGAAATAAATAAAACAAACAAACAAACAAATGAAAACTACTATTCTAAAATTCGGGATCTTCTACATCCGATCCTTCATCTAGCATATCTTCATCTATCTCCTCATAATCATCATTGTCTTGAGCCTCAAAATTTCCTCGGGGAAGATTCAAGAAGATCCTATGTTGTTGTTCATTAGTGAATTGAAACTCTAAATCATAGGTGAACTTAAGTACAAGAGAATAATATCTTAGGGCTACTTGTAAGTCATCATCATTATTTATAGTCTCCCATATTTCTTCTAAAGTTGAAATTACTGAAGGAAAATCTTTTAAAAGCCTAATTACTAGGACATATTGTTCTGCAGCTCTCATCATGATTTGCTTAGACTCTTGAAGGTGACCTATCTCTTTGTGGAACAAGATCAATCTCAGAGTGATTTTCTCTAGTGTTCCTACGGTGTTCCTTGGTTCCCTTATTATTTTTAAAGCCTTAATGGCTCGGATATCCTCATTGCTTAATGCTCCGTTCATTCTTAACTAAAAACATAAACACTAAAGTTGTTAGCTATACACATAAGCAAAATAACTTATAACTTAAATACTTACATGGCGGTCAGATTCGGAGCTTTTGAGTGTGTGTATCGAGGAGAACTTCATGCAAAGGAATCGTGGCTTTGATACCAACTGTAATGACCCAACTACTCTAGACTTTTGGACCATTAATGAAACTATGCATACAAATCCTTAATAAAGCTTACATTGCAAAAATACCATAATTTTATTAGGTAACTTGTAAAAATAAGAGTTTCTTACAAAAATATCAAGAAGGATATGGGATCCCATTGTCTTAAAAACAAAACATAATTTAAAATAAAGGAGTAACATAGAAAGTGCGGAAAAATTACACATAAACCCATAAATAAAAGACTACATCCTCGAAATCGAACTCTCGACTCCTTGACTCCATTCACCACCGATACACAATCTCCAAGCATCCACGAACCTTACCGCCACTAATAGCTATTTTCCTGCACATTTAAACAAAAAGGAATGAGCCTAATGCCCAGCAAGGAAAATCTAACACATACTTCATATACATAAATTTCATAATAAACATAAAGACATAACATAACACTTATTACATACACATACTATAATGGCCATTATTACTTGGGGTCCCATAGACTAAACAAGTCCTATGCCAATGAGATTAGTGGGGTCCTACTAGCTAAGTAGGTCTTATGCCCATAATCTATTTGGGGTCTTGTTAGTCATATGGGTCATATGCCTAAGCCTACAAACATACATATCATAACATAAGAGACATAAGATAACATATAAGACATATAACATATGCATTTCTATCCTATTTTCCTTACCAAAGTTACCGAGATAAGAGGACAGCGTTGGGACTTTTGGAACACTCATAAAACCATATATAACAGGGTGAGTAGATTGAAGAAAATGTAATGAAAAGAATGGAAGGAATGGAATGACTAAACCTTTGAGAAACATACTTACCAAAAACTTATGTGTAAGTTCTTAGATTTCCTAACCAAAATAAGAATAAGGTTAGAAGACTGAGTAGAAGACTATGAGAAAGAAAATAACATAATACCAATGAACTAGGGTATAGAAATACCTTGAAGACTTGTAGGCCAATCTAAACCTCGAACCGAAATACTATGAAACCTTACTTCCCCAAGTGTTTGATAAGCTTATAATGATCAAGCTTATGATTCCCCAACCCGGGTGTTTACACTCTCACACTCACTTAGCACTTGCAACCTCTGAACTTAGAGCAAAAGATGAATAATGGTTGGGTACTAGGTCCTATTTATAGAGTTTAGGAATGAAAGGATCTAAATTATACTTGAATAAAAATAATAGTTTTTTAGGTGAAAATAATTTGAATTATCGTTCAGCAGAGGCTGAAGACTCGTTCAAAAAGATGCTGGACTTATCAAGAGGTTGAATGGCTGAAAGGAAAAAGAATTCAAAAACTTTTGAAATATACTGAAGGAGGCGATATATCGCCTGGGCCAGTATGCCCGAGGCTGTCGTGCATCGTCTCGTGTTTTCCGTATCTACGTGCTGCGATATATCGCCCCGTATAGCTGCGATATATCGGCACACGCTGATTATTTAAATACGAAATTACACATTTTTAGCTAAGTTTGAATGGAGTAAACAGCCTTCACTAAGCCCTCAACGTATTCAAAGCTGCTGACTGACCTTATAGCATTCAAACTTTACCCCTTATTAAATTTATTCCTCAAAATACTTATTCCTTAATCATCCATACATAACATGTGCTGAAAATCCTATTGGTTCTTATCTAAACCTTATAGTATAATAAATATTATCCTTAATATCAATCATATTAATCAAACCTTAGGTTAACATCAATATTCTTAAACTATAGGTTAAATCAGAAAATCTATAAGTACTACTATGAGTGTCCAAATAATTCCCGGTCTGAACCAAAAATCCACAGTTACAAAGATAATACTATAAATACTATAATACTTCTATCTAACTAGCTATGTAAAGTTCTTGGACTCTACAGAGCATGTTTGGCATTGTTTTCTATTTTTTGTTTTCAAAATTGTGTTTTCAGAAATGAGAACAGAAAACAATTTTTGTAGTTTTCAAAAAACAACAAGTGTTTGGTTAATGTTTTCTAAAAATAATTTTTTAGTTTTATTTTTTTAAAAAATAATCTTAAAAAAAATTAATAAATATATTTACAAAAAAAAAATTATTTAAAAGTTTGTAATAAAAAATTAGATAAAGTAATGTGAATGAAAAAGTGGTGAAAAATAAGTAGAGAGAAAGTAAGGAGAAAAATTTTGAGGAAGAAAATTTGAGAAGAGATAAATTGATGCAAGAAAAAAAAAAGAGAGAAAATTGTGAGATATAAAAAATGAGGACATAAAAAATGATGATATAAGAAGTGATGAGAGATAAAATAATAAGATAATAAGTTATGAGAGAGAAAATAAGGAGATGAAAAGTGATGAGAGAGAAAGTGAGATAGATTAATGAGAGTAAAAGTCATGTAGAATAATAATAATTTAAAATATTATATGAGAAAAATTTTTGAGAACAACTGAAAACAACTTTTGGTTGTTCTCAAAATTTTCAGTTTTTTGTAACTTTGTTTTTAAAAATTATTTTTTGAAAACAATGCAAAACACTCCTACTTGTTTTCAGAAAACAGTATTTAGGTTTTAAAAAAAATAACTAACTTTTTTTAGTTAAGGAGTCAAACACCCTCTTAAGTTTTACACCCATATTCTAAAAATCATAATTATCAATATATAAATAATTTCACTATGAAACCATCTAGATTTTAAGTTTACCATGTTATTAACACTCTTTACCCCGTAGACTTGTAAGAGCCATAACATAATGAAAACTTAACCTTTTAGAACGTTTGCAAGGCCTAAAATTATCTACGCTTCTTAATTAACATATTGGTAATTAACATGTTTTTTAGGTTCTCCTTAACCCGTTGGAAACTAAGCAAAAACTTCCAGATTCTAACTTTTCCCTAACCCTTTGGAATTTGATTTTGCCTACCCTCAAAGGGCTCTAATCTCATGCATGCTTCATATTATCCACTATCCTCCATCAATACATATTAAAACAACCAATTGTGATTTAAAACTTACAAGAACTCATATTTAACACAGAACTTAAAAAGTTCTAACTTTATCCTCAGATCCTTACCATTCTAGTTCAAGTTTTGGGTTGTGTTGTTCTAATCTCGAACCCTCTAGCACCCTTATACCACTTCGAAAACCTCAAAATATTTCAGAAACCAGATCAAAACTTAGTTTTTAATAAGAAAAAATAACCAAAAACTAAAATATATAACCCATTTATGATTACCTCATGTTCCTCAAACTATTGCATGCACGACTTCTTCCTTTTCTCTAAGCTTCTAAGAACCTCTTTATCAACTCAACCTTGCAAGAAAATGAGTAGGATGAGTGTGAAACTTAGAACAATGAAGAGAGAGAGGGGTTTGACCTTAAGAAGAAAATGAGAAAGGAACTCTAGAACACAAGCTTGCTTACCTTAGTTTTTGTTGTTCACAACCCTAGCTTGGATGGGGCTTCAATGGAGCTTTTCTTGATAAAGAGACTTGAAATTGTTAGGGACGGGAGAGAGAGAGCATCTAACCTTTTCTTTTCTGTTGAGTAAATGAAAAGAGAAATGGAAGTGGAAGAGTGGTAGTGGGCTCAGTCAACAAGAGAGAAAGGAAGAAGGGAGAGTTGGTGGGAAATTGAGTTGCTTGGGAAGAACACCACCATAATGACCCACACCTAACTTTTCTGAGTTGTTTAACACTCAATTACCCCCATAATTCCTCTTTAATTTCATTCAAGGTATGGTGAGGGAACTCCCAACACCCTCATTTATTTGATTCTAGTAAAAAATTATTCTTTAAACAATCAAAACCAATAACTTTCTCCACTAAGTTCCTACCACTACCAATAACCTTTATCAATTGGTCAATGTATATGTGACATGATATATAAATTAAATGTAACTTAGTACATTTAAGTTTCTAACTAAATATTTGTAGCATTTAGTAGAATAGTGGAATGTCACATTATGCATATTAAGTGTAAAAATTCTCAAAAACACTTCCTCCTCTAATTAAACTGATAATTTAGGGTAAAATTAAATCTAAAACCAAGTGTGTCAATCTTATTTAAATGTTTCACATTTATTTAGTTACCACACTTTAATTGTGGAATTATTAACTAGTTAAATTCTACAATTATGCTTATTAGACATTTCCCTTCAAATTAGCGATTTCAATTCCTTTCCCAAGAATTCCATTAAAATAAAAATCCTCTCATACTTTTATTAATACTCCTATGCCCAAAATACTTATTTTTCATGAGATTAATTATCATCTATAATTTTATATCTCTGAGATTTTCCCCAATAAAGGATTTTTGCTCGGTTCCAAACCAAGTTTTTCTCAATTTTGGCTAAGATGACTCAGTTTTCTCATTTTGATTCGACATACCTAAAACATACAATATTTTGGTCATGCATACTTCATTAGTAACAATTATAATTTCCCAAAAATTTGGTACATTACAATACCTACAATTTATAAAAGTTTTGTCCTGAAACTTAAAACAGATGAGGGTACAACTACTTCATCTTAGCCTCTGTCTCCCAAGTTTCTTCTTCGACACCATGATTACAACACCACACATTTACTAAAGGAATTGTCTTATTCCTAACTGTCTCGTATTTCCAGTCTAGAATCGTTACCGTCTTCTCTTCACAACAAAGTTGAGGGTCTATACTCAGCTGCTCATAGCTGAGCACATATGCGGTCGCTTGACCGCCACGGCCAAGGTGTTTCTCAGGGGAAATAGGGTTTAATCCTATTTTTTCCACTTGTCGACGGATTGTAAATTTTGAACTATAATGACCTTTTTGGATTGTAAATACTTTTATGGGATCCCATGTACAATTTAATGTTTTAAATAAAATATATCCATTCCTTTTGACTGAGATTTTCAGCCTGGTCCATTAATAACAATTAGATGCACGTTTATGACCTAATGACTCGTTTAGTGAGTTAAGCACTATTTAAAGTACACAGTGTGACGATATTGGCTAACCAGGGCGTTACAACGTTACCTCTCAAGAAAGTAGGAGTTTTCTCTCTAGATGCTTCATGAATGGATAAGCACATGACCATAAAAGTTCTAAGCACAAAAAGTGGGAAATACATGAGTAATCAGGTAGCGGAGTGTGAGACATTAACGATTTTTATCACTAGGAATGTTGGGTTCAATCTTTTAAGAATACCTTAGTATTTTGATAGAAGCTTTGCAGTGTATTCACTAAGATAAAGTTCAAACCCAAAATGTACTTTATTTTATGCACTAATATCGTTCAGGATAGAGGAAGAGGATGTATTTAACCAAGTGGGGGATTGTTATGATTGGTTAAATACATAGTGAAATTTGTTAGGCACGAAGAGGTACAAAAACCATAACGGTTCCACTAAAGTCAATATGTGTGAGTTCACTTTTTGTATAGGCATCAATAAATAATATTTTTTTGGTCCACATCGTTTCTTTGTAATATATAAGAGTGCCCAAAACGTTTGGAGGCATTTGGGGATGTTTTGAGACAAGTTTTGGGCTGCCAAGTCAGAGAGACTTGCGTTGTGTCCCCTCTAGGAGGCGAAGCGTCGCCAATCTCTGAAAAATCTACACCAGCAATGCTTCGTGTAACACCCCAATTTTCTTGAGATATTAACTAACCCATACAATGAATTTTCCTGAGTATATTGCTTAATAGCCTGAGTATACAATAAATTTTCCAACCCCTTTGTTTTAGGGCTGACTATCTATTTATAGTGGAGCTCTAATGGCTCCTGATACATTATGGTCCCAGGGGACGTATAGTACATGGGTACATCGTTAGTGTGGTGGCACAAGTAGTAGTTGTGTAGAAGGTCGTGAGGTTGGCTCTGGTACATGGTAAAAGGCCTGGAAAATCACTAATGGTCTTGTATCATGCCTGACTCCGCCACTTGTCTCGTATGGACATCAGAGGCATGCTGGGGGAGTCCTTGCTAAATACCATTCCATTATTTCCACTACTTGTTGGGTAAGGGTGTCATACGCATACCTTGGTTCTATTTGTCTTGTTTGTACCTTCCGTACTTGTACATGAATTCCATTTACGCTATCACTCTTCTTGGACGCATCTATGTCACGAGCTTCTCAATATTTAGCTAAGTATGCGTACTTGGGGTTTCCATTGTGACATATACATGGGGTGCATTTTGCTGGCGACACCTACCTCAAAATGGTATAGTGCCTCCTCAACAAGATACTTGCTTCCAAGAGGCTTTAGGGGGCCTGGTAGGATGTTCCTATGAAACTTTCATGTGAGAAGTTATTGATGCATGCGAGGCTCACGTCTAGGCATGAGTGCCTTTTGTAAAGATTATCCCTGAGCGAGGTGCTAGGTGCGGAGGTGGTGTGTGAAGCATGTGGCTACGTGCGAGACGAGACGACCTCATGAGGCGAGAGGGCTCACGGTAGCGAGGTCTCATGGAGGCGTGGTCTCGCAGAGGCATTGTATTGCGGAGGCAAGACGGTCTTGCAGTGGCACTGAGGCATGGTGTCGCAGAGCCATGGTCACATAGATGTGTGGTCTCACAAAGGCATGGTCTCGTGGAGGTAGGTGGGCTTCTCGGAGGCGTGGTCTCACGAAGGCAGGAGGGCCTTGTAGAGGCATGGTCTAGCGGAGGTTCGGTCTCACTGAGGAATGGTCTTGTAGAGGTAGGAGGGCCTCATGGATGAATGGTCTCGCAGAGGTACGGGGCGCATGGCATGGCGACGGGTGAGGTACGCTTGGTGGCAGGTGGTATTCTTCTACTCCCTACGCTTATCTGATGCCTTAGGGGAAACATAATTAAGGTCATTTAAGAGTAGGAAGTTTCTGGCTTTCACACTTGCCTGCCAGTCTATGAGAGGGTCTTCAGGCTTTCTAGTAAACTTCACGATAAGTTACCACGTTGTGCTCACATATGATTAAATGAAGTATTTTGATGTGTTTCGTTGGTGGCACCTACCTCGAAGGATAATTCAGTGCCTCATCAATGAGACGCTTGTCATAGTCATGTGATGGCCTTGCAAGTGCCATGAGTGATGCAAGGTGAGAGGGTGTAATGACCCAACTACTCTAGACTTTGGACCATTAACGAAAACTATCCATAGACACTAATCCTTAATAAAACTTACAAGTGAAATGATCATAACTTTATTAAAAACTTGTAAAAATAAATGTTAAACTTACATAAAATTTAAAATAGGATATGGGATCCCATTGTTTTAAAATCAAAACATAACATAATTGTAATTAAAAGGGATTACATAATAAAGTGCGGAAAAATACACATAAAACCATAAGTAAAGAAACTTCATCCTCGAATCGAACTCTCGGCCCTTCGATTCCATTCCGCTTCAATACACATGCCCAAACTACCAAGAACCTTTCCCGCCATCAAAGCTATTTCCTACACATATAAACATAAAAGGAGTGAGCCTAATGCCCAGCAAGGAAAATTTAACACATAAACCATATACATAAATTTCATAATGTAACATAAAACATATCATAACACATATGTCACATACATACTATAATGGCCATTATTACTTGGGGTCCCATAAACTAAACAAGTCATATGCCCATTAGATTAGTGGGGCTTGCTAGCTAAGCAAGTCATATGCCCATCATTTATTGGGGCTTGTTAGTTGTACGGGTCATATGCCCAAGTCTACAATTATACATATTATAGCATATTACATAACACATATTCATAAGATAAAATTTATCATAACATATAAATCATATAACACATAAATCCTATCCTATTTTCCTTACCAAAAATACCGGGATATGAGAACAGTTTTGGGACTTTGGAACACTCCTAAAAACCATAAATGGAAGGGTGAGTATACTAAAGAGAATGAGATGAAAAGAATGGAAGAACTATACCATTAAGAATATACTTACCAAAAACCTTATTTTCAAGATTTTAGATTTCCTATCCAAGAATAAAGAATAAAGTTAGCGTGCTGAATAGAAAACTACAAGAACTTAAAGAGAAATAATACCAAACGAGCTAGAGTTTGGAATACCTTGAATGCTTCTATGACCAATCTAAACCTTGAACTGAAATGTGCTATAATCCTTACTTCCTAAGTGTTTGGTAAGCTTATAATGATCAAGCTTATAATCCCCAACCCAAGTGTTTACACTCTCACAATAACCTAGCAACTTGCAGCCTCTGAACTTAGTTTGATGAATGAATAAATGGCTGGGTACTAGGTCCTATTTATAGATTTTATGAATGAAAAGATCTTCATTTAACTTGAATAAAAATAATGGCTTTTTAAGTGAAAAATATTTGAATTATCGTTCAGTAGAGGCTGAAGACTCGTTCTGAAAGATGCTGGACTTATCAAGAGGTTAAAGATTTGAATTGAGAACATTTCAAAAACTTTCAAAATGCACTGAAGGAGGCGATATATCGCCCCCTGTAGATGATATATCGCCTGGGCTAGCATGCCCGAGGCAATTGTGCGAAGTTTCGTGATTTTCGTATCCCCGTACTGCGATATATCGCCCCCTATAGCTGCTATATATCGGCATACGCTGAATATTTAAACACGAAATTACACAATTTTAGCTTAATTTTAATTGAGTAAACAACCTTGACTAATTCCCCTAACGTTTTCAAAGCTGCTGATAGACCCTAGGATATTCAAATAGTACTCTTAATAAACTTATTCCTCAAAAATACTTAATTATCGTTAAACATACACATGACAAGTGTTACTTTCTTATTGGGTCTATCTAAACCTTATAATATAATATTTTTCATCACCAATATCAGTCATATTAATCAGACCTTAGGTTAAAATTAATATTCTTAAACTATAGGTTAAACTTAGGAAATCTGCAAGTGTTACTATGAGTGTCCAAATAAATCCCGGTCTGAACCAAAGTCCACAGTCATAAAAATACTACTACTATTACTATTATACTACTATATAACTAGCTAAGTAAGGTTCTTGGACTCTACAGAGGGCCTCGTGATGACACGATGCGAGGTGGCAAGACGCTGGGTCCGTGAGGCACGTGAGGCTCTTGGTACACGAGACATGGGAGCACGAAGCACGAGGCTTGTGAGGTGTTGGGCACATGAGGCTCCAGACATGCGAGACACCAAGCACACGAGACATGCCTCTCTTAGACACGAGGCACTTGGGTCTTCACTGAGGCAGGGACCTCACAAGGCACTTGGGACTGCTACCTAGATTATGGTCTCGTGAGACCTCTAGGCGTGAGCCCAATGAAGTTGCTTAGTGATGCTTAGCAATTTATTTCAATAAGGGATCATACCTTTTTTCCTTGACTGATTTTTGGCATCCACACTTGCCCCTTAGTCCATAAAGTGGCCTTTAGGCATTCTTGTAGACTCTTTTTGTGAAATCTTTATGGCATGCAATGTATAAGTGCGCTTCTTTATTTATGAGATAGGGAAATGCATACTTCATGAATGGTGATCATCAGGAATCCTTTGAAGTTTAATTAGTGCCAACCATTCATTTGTACAGATCCCATGAGTGCCATTGTTGTACTAAACTTCGGGCCGCAGGAAGAAGCTTGAGGAACACTACCCTAATGGGCCAAAGAAGTATCGTCTAGAAAAGGCGGGCTCTTGTGTGGTGCTCTAAAAATATTGCCCAGAATGGTTTATGTGTATCCAACACTTGTCAAATGTCCATGTGAAGAGTGCTTTAAAAATTCTTTCTTGAAGTCCTTTCTTCTTGTTGGCTTTCTCTTCACTATCAAAGCAATAGGTCGACTTGACCGCGAAGTCTACCAGTACTTGCTCGTTGAAGAAACACACATGGTGTCTTGTTTGTGTTTCATGCTCATTGGAGGAGCATTTGAGCTCCTCTTTGGGTATCTCCCATCCTATTTTTTTATATTTGTCATGCACAAACTTTTGACTATATATCTCGTCAATATGCATAGTACTATTTTTGCAAGCGCCTTCTTCGAGAGCTTTTTTGCAAGAATCTTATTTGATACACTTTTCGCAAGCATCTTCTTTGAGACACTTTTTGAGCTAGGTGACTTTGGTTGACCTATAAATATTATGAGGATATTTTTTGTCCTTGATGTCATCTCCCCATGGGTTGGGACCCTTATAGGGAGATGGTGTTTGTGAAGCCTCGCAAGCGCCTATTTTCAAGGCCCTTTTATTGATTGCGAGTGAGTATTTTGCAACGACATCCTCTAGGGCCATTTCTCTCTAGCTAGGTGACTTGGTCGATGTAGACATAGGGATCTGTTTACGCTCCACTTTTGTCTTCTACGAAGCGGTCCCTTTGTAGGGTGGGTTTGTTTGTGAGGAAGTAACTTTTGAGGAACCTTTTGACTTTCTTAGAATCTATAAAGGTAGCTAGTCCTTATTCATTCAAATGTTATCTTATAAGGTTCACCACTCATAGATATAAATAAATTATAAGTGTTTTTATATATATCTCACGATGCTAGGCACCTGTTTTGCACATGGCCAGGTGCCTATTGAGGCTCTTTAGGCTAGGCACTTATTTTACACATGGCTAGGTGCCTGTTGAGGCTCAAAAGTCTTGGCATCTATTTTGCACAAGGCCAGGCACCCAATGAGGTTGGGTATAATACCTCCCAAGTGGTTGATGGGATCTATCTTTCCAAGCACTTTCTTTTTCGTTGTTTTCTATGCGCTTTGACAATTTCAATATACAATGGCATTATATGCGTCACATAAGTGTCTTTGGAGATGAGAGATGTAATATATAAGATAGGTGCTTGAAATTAGCGATAGTAGGAAATATGCAAGGGTAGGCACAATGCCATTGCCCTGTTACATACTAGGTGACCTATTCGAATCCTACCAAGATAAATTACATGTATAGGAGGCCAACTATGGTGGAACTTTTGATTCTTTACGAGGGATAACTAAAATAAAGAAAAACTACTACTACTTTGTGGTGGCCAATTGAGGTGACTTATTTGGTTCGTAAGTGACACCCTTGACGAATTCCACTAGATTTTTCTTATTGGAGGTTACCCTTGACGAATTCCACTAGCTTTTTTTTGAAGTCTTCTTCCAATCTTCAACTTGATCAGCGACTTTTCTATCACAATGATATGCTCTATGCAGAGTCTTCAGACATATTGGTAGAAGGGGAATCAGAAGAGGGTTTGCTTCCTTCAACATGCAAGTTCTCATGTCCCTCTTCCACACGTATATACTTTTGTGCTCTTTTGAAGAAGTCATCTAAATTTGTGACCTCCCTCTTGAGCATGTTATCCCATAACTTGCTTTCTAGACAAACTCCGGCTATGATTGCCATCTTGAGCTCTGCATCAGTTGAACTTCCCACCTCAGCTGCTTCCATATTGAACCTATGGAGATTTTAGGCTCTCACTTTTGCCTTGCTTTATGTTAGCGAGGCTGGTACTTGGCATAACATAATCATAGACCGTGGGGTGTTGCTGAAGAAATTTAATAGTGAACTGTTTCCCTAACATAATTTTTCCTGGCCTTAACCTCTCGATCCACTTGTACGCAACTCCTTCGAGTGTAATGGTGAAACAATGGCACCTTGTCTTGTTGTTGACACCCCTTAACTTCATCAACTACTAGGGGTGTGGTTCTTTCTTCAAATTCTCTCTGATTAAGCTTTTGCCTTAAGTTCGGTGGAGCTCTTTATGAGGTAGTCTTGAGTTTGGACCTCCTGTTGGTTGGGTTTGTGGTAGGATGCAATGTTGGCATAGAATCTTCCTTGCGTCTTAGGAGAGGGGTGTCACTTGTGGAGACTCGTGTTTTTCCACTGTCCACGAGTATGGTGGTTTTTTCTCATACATGTTCCCTCTGTTTATGCTTAGAGAGGGGAGCATTAGACTTTCTGTGTAATAGGTCATTGAGTACCTCTTGCATGGTCTCCATGGTGGTCTGCAACCTTTGATTTTTCAAGTGCAAGACACGTATTTCATCTTTGTAGCAACGAGTTCGGGAACTTGGGGCCACTAGCGATTGTGATGGAGAGTGTGTTGCACGATCATTTGTTGGAGTGGTTGCATGTTTTGCAAGGTCAAGTGTAGGATGAATGGTGGGGGATGATACTTCTTCCTCTTTGCCATTGTCTCTAGGCAGCCCTGACACACCTCTATTCGTCGCCAAGGGAGGATCCCACATGGATGCCCTTAGTTAGGTTCCATTTAGGTGAACCTCCACTTCTTGGTTGTCTTGTAGGCACTTTGAACGCCTTGGCATGTTTCTTTACTTAAAGTAATGAAGGAACCACTATTTGTTAGTTGTTCTTCCCACAGATGGTGCCAAAAGTTGACGGTGAGAACATGTCAACGATGTTAGGTCAGAAAACTCAATCCTTAGTAAGAAAATAACTTAGAAAGAAATTCGAATGGACTTGAAGAAAAATAAGTGCAGAATTACAATGGAGTAAAAATTCATATATTGCTTAATAGCCTTAGTATATAATGAATTTTTGAACCCCTTTGTTTGAGGGCTAATGATCTATTTACAGTAAAACTCTAATGGCTCCCAATACATTGTAGTCCTGGGGGACCATACAGTACATGGGTACATCATCAGTGTGGTGGCACGGGTAGTAGTTGTGCAGAAGGTCATGGTGTTAGCTCTAGTACATGGTCAGAGGCTAGCAAAAATGCTCATGGTCTTGTACTATGTCGTACCTCCACCACTTGTCTGGTATGAATATCAGAGGCATGCTGGAGGAGTCCTTGCCATGTACCATTATTGTACTTCCACTACTTGTAGGGTACAGGTGTTGTACACGTACCTTGGTTTCCTTTATCTTGTTTGTACCTTTTGTGCCTGTACGTGAATTCCATTTATGTATCACTCTTCTTAGGTGCATTTATTTCCCAAGCTTCTCAATATTTGGCTATGTATGGGTACTTGGGGTTTCCATTGTGACATATACACGGGGTGAATTTTGCTAGCAACACATACCTCAAAATGGAATAGGGCCTCCTCAACAAGATACTTGCTTCTAAGAGGCTTTAGGGGGCCTGGTAGGACGGTTCTATGAAACCGTCACATATAGGCATGAGTGACTTTTGTGAAGGTTATCCCTGAAAGAGGTTCTAGGTGTGGAGGTGGTGTGTGAAGTCGTGGCTAGGCGCGGGACGAGACACCCTCAATAGGCGAGAGGGTTTTGCAAGGCGAGAGGGTCTCGCAAAAGCAGGGTCTCACGGAGGCATGGTCTCATGGAGGCATGGTCCCGTGGAGGCATGGTCTTGCAGAGGCAAGAGGGTCTCATAGTGGCACGGAGGCATGGTATCGAAGAGGCAGAAGGTTCTCGTGGTGTCGCAGAGGCGTGGTCCTACAGAGGCATGGTCTTATGGAGGCAGGAGGGCCTCACGAAGGCATGGTCTCATAGAGGCACGAGGGCCTTATAAAGGCATGGTCTAGCGGAATTTCGGTCTCATAGAGGAGTGGTCTCAAGGAGGCAGGAGGGCCTTGCGGAGGAATGGTCTTGCGAAGGGACGGGGCACTGGGCATGGCGACGGGCGAGGTATGCTTGGTGTCGGCTGGTATTCTTCTAATCGCCATGCTTATTTGTTGCCTTAGGGGAAACGTAATTAAGGTCTTTTAAGAGTAGGAAGTTTTTGGCATTCACAATAAGTGTCAACATATGTAACATAGAGCGTAAACTACTTAAAACATTCAACATTCTCTAGCACAACCATACATCTAGCATAGGTATTTAAACGTAAAAATTCTACCATTTAAAAGTACATCAAGCGTACAACGTGTGTGTAGGTGTCCATTCTTCTTACCTCAAGTCCAAGCAGCAGCGATCCACACAAACACTAACGCGCCTCTTAGAGTATCCTTAGCGAGCCTAGACATGTCACATAACATTAAAGTCTTAAAACTCAACCAAACCAAAACCATAATAGAATGCAACCATTTGTTTCTTAAAGCTAATTCATACTCATAATATCCCTAAGAAATTCTTAATCTCTAGTGCATAAAACCCCAAACCAAAAAGGGTATCAATTTATACCAAAAGGGTGAATTAAAATTATAAAAATATGCATTTCTAGACAACTGGCCCAGTCGCACCCACAGAGCACACGACCTATCCAGTCAAGTAGCGTGGTTGCGCCATGGATGGGCACGGTCGAGCAAGGCCCTTTTTCTTGAAATCACAAACAAAATTTTTAAAATTACAAATCGACCCAAATCACAGAATTTTGACCCCAAATCACACAATCATCCATCATAACATGTATCCAACTCTTGGAAACCATATATGACCAATCTTAAACCTTCAGTACAAATTCATAAACCCAAATACATTTACATTCCTCTAACATTATAAAAAATCTAGATTTATCATAACTTGAATAATCACAGTTCAAAGAGTTACCTTTCAAATTTTCAGATTAAATCTTTGAAGTCTTGCTGCCCTTGTGCGATCCTTAGTCCACCAATATACAAAATACCCACTCTCCTTTGGATCTCCAAGCCTCAAACATTCAGAGCCTGAAAGATCTTCTTAGCCTGATAGTCTATCACGTAATATAAAAGAAGAATATTTGACTATCGTATAAAATTCTAAACCTGTTTCCCATTATAAATTTTAGTCCTGGTAATTAATCGTATAAAACTATTTTACCATGCCAACCCCAATCTCTATCTTTTCCTCAATAATTACTTAAGCCCATTGTTGTAATTTCCATCAAAACTAATAATTTCAACTTCTATTAATTACATTTTCTTCCATAAAATCCTATTACTACTTTGACCCCCATAACTCAATTACTATCACACTTTGCCCCTAATACCTGAAGAAACAATGTGTGGATAGACTGACAGGTTCATAAAAATAAAACATACATTCAAATCATGTATATCATAGTTTAAGTTATGTATCACATAAAACATAAAAATTACCATATAACCCTATCACACGCTAGATTACAAAAATACCCATTACTAATGGAAGCAGATATTACAACTATTCCTTCCTAAAAAGAAATTTCGTCCTCGAAATTTACCTGAACAATTTTGGGTATTGCTCCAACATAGCCAATCTAACTCCCACGTCGCATCTTCTGCTAAGCCATTTTCCTAAAGAAACTTGACTAACCTGATCGTCTTAGACTATAATACTTTTTCCTTCTTATCAAGACTCCTTATTGGTTTTTCCTCGTAAGAAAGGTCTTCTTATACATTCAACATATCATAATTAAGAATATGAGACAGATGCGAGACATACTTACGTAACATGGACACATGAAAAAAATTGTGCACCCCTGCTAGTGCTACAGGCATGGCTAACCTATAAGCCACCTGTCCAATTCTCTCCAAAATCTAGAATGGTCCAACAAATCAAGGACTTAACTTTCCTTTCTTTCCAAAACTCTTAATCCCCTTCATAGGTGAAACACGGAGGAATAAATGATCTCCAACTTGGAACTCAACATGTAGACATTTAGGATCCATATAGCTCGTTTGTTGATCCTATGAAGCAATCGTACGAGCTATTATCTTGGCAATGGCTTCATTCACTTCTCGTACCATTTCTAGAGCTAAATACTTACTTTCGCCCATTTCATCCCAATGAATAGGCAATATTCACTTTCTTCCGTAGAGCATCCCATACTATGCTACTCCAATAGTTGACTGATAACTATTGTTATATGAAAGCTCTATTAATGGAAGATACTTGCTCCATGACCCAGTGAATTCCAAGACACACGCTCTAAGCATGTTTTCCATAATTTGAATTGTTCTTTCTGTCTGTCCATCTGTTTGAGGATGGAATGCGTACTGAACTTCAATTTAGTACCCATCCGTTGACGCGATTTTTCACCAATAGTGTATTAAGAAATAATAAGGTAGATTAGTTCTTAATAAACCGTAATGAAAAATAAACGAATTCACTCAACAACACAAAATTTTTTTGTGGTTCAGTGGTTAAAATCCACCTAGTCCACGAGTCTATATTATTACTGTTTCGCTCTCTCTCTCCCTCTCTCTATTTTGGCAGAGTTTTGGTATTACAGAATAATGGTGCCCTTTACTGTCCAATATTCCCAGCATTTATATGGGAATTTCATGGACAAGTTTGGGTAACTAGGTGAGTCGATCATGCATTTACATAATTATTATATTTAATACAAATAATTCCCATTTATATTGGGATATGATTTGATCACAAGGTAAATGTACTCCTAATATTTGGGATATTAAATATGACAGCCTCGTCATAAATATACGTATAAGGGGATTCGCAGGTATGCAATATACTAGAACTACCACGAGCTGGATATCTCTCCAAGCTCGTGCTTCACAACCCTCGTATCCCTAGCTCAGGTTAAACCCAGGATGCCTAACACCACGTGTGACCACATGAAACTTGAGTTGTCCACGTGGATAATACGCATATATCATTCCCTTGGTTATTTCTCCGTATATTTATTTGCCAGCTGTACCCGAGCTAAGTGAATTAACTCGGGCTAAAATTAGGGTACAATATTTGCCCCCCAAGACCGTGCTCCTGTATGATATCGTCTCATTCTGACACACACAGTAGGGGCTTTTAGACTTCTGTTACATAAAACCACGCTTGCCTATTACTTGAGTATTGGACACGTGGTGTACCGCAATTGGCGTCTGTTTGGGTTTCGAAGACTAGAATAATTATCTTGTCACCTTTTTGTCATCATTTGGTCTATTTAATCTTAGCCCTTGGATCTTGAACTAACCCAATTGGATGGCCCTGATTAATTTACACAATTTATGTATAAGTAGGATGGCCAGACTTCAAACCGCACCACCTTTCATTTGAAAATTTTCCTATTCTTGACTTCCAAGCCTCTCTTCTCTACCTGAAATCGCAAAAATCGTTCATCGTGCGCAGATATTTAGAAGCTTTCCAGGAACTTCCAGTTGCCGAGCCTATTCCTTCCAATCCACAAATCTTACTTTCTTGTAAGTACCTCACCTTTTGGTTTTAAAAGTTTTTTTTTATCCGATGGAATTTCTGTTCTTCACCATTCTCATCCGCAACATTCATTGTAGTTACTATTAGGATATTTCTAAATGTTCGTAGGGATTAGGTTTTGACTTAGGTTGAACGGGTAAGTCCAAAAACGTTTTAGAAATAAGACATTCATAAAATTGGGAAATATCTGGGTAAAACTGGGCAACTCTAATGGTAAAATTAATTTAAAGAATACCCATTCGGGGTTAAGGAAATGAAGGGATTTTAGGTTTAGAACTAGATAGCTTAGAGGTTACGTTTTCTTGGGTGGTTTTGCACTAAACCGCCTCCTAAAGAAAGTAGTGGCCTGACATTCTGACACATGGATCCCTAAACATCAGGGGTCTGTTAGGAAACTGAGGTGCGTAGCTTAGGATATCGCATGGCATCACGTGATGGGGCAGAAGGTAACCTTAGCACATATAACAAAAGTAAACTGTTTCCTTCGTACTCTCACGTCATAGCTTTAGATCCTCTTAGGCTGCCTACTAACTAAGCCATTTTGTCGTTAGGCGATCTGATGGCTCCTCAAAAGAAGAATGCCCCAAAGAAGAATGCCTCGAGCTCGTCCTCTCAACAGAAGAACAAAGGGAAGCAGATCGCCCCAGAGTCTCCCATCCTTGTGAATTCAGCTCGAGAATTTTTAATCCTTTTAAGATATATTTTTTTTGTCTTAACTGAATTTGTTTTTTGTGCAATATGAGAAGTTGTCTGGAGAAGGACTATCGCCAGGTTATGAATGAAGTCAAGGTGCTGGCCTACCAGTTGATTGGCAAAGGTCAAACACTGGCCTTGAGGACCCGGGCTACCCTTCCGGCGATCCCCGAACTCCCATCCTCTCAAGAGGATTTCCCGGCCATTGAGGACAAGGAAGATGAAGAGGATGAGGTGCCTCTAGCGCAAAAAATTCAAGCTCCTGAGGTTATCCAGGAACAAGATCTAGAAAGAATTGCGTCAGGGGAAACAGCCGGACCCTTCGGCCAAGGTAACCCATACCCCTTTCAGGAATTATATAGGGCTGTTGTCGATTTTAGGTTAGTTTGTTTTAATCCAAATCAGCTCGTCTACCATCATCCTTATAACTCAGATCAAAATATAACCATGCTCCAATGCGTAGACCACTTAGTGGTATGCCATGATAATAGTTATCCTAAGGGCACTATCATAGTTGATAACACCTTAAGCTTTAGATCCGCCATTTTTGAGGAATATGGGACCAACCCTAGGACCTGGCCTTCTTTGCTCCAGGGTGCATTTGCCCCTGGATTTAGACAGTATGTAGAGGAATCCAGCCTCAAGGAAGGTCCTGAACCCAAACCCCTTAGGATCCCAGAAATATTAACTGTAGACTCCCCTTCTCCTCCATTAGTTCCAAGGCCGGAGGTCGTGCCTATCCCAGTCAAAACACCCGAGTTGGTGATAATAGACTCCTCCCCCAGCTCGGAGGGTAGGATCATTGTTTTCTTTATCTTTATATATGTTTTTGACAACTTTATTTTGTGAACTAATTCCATTTGTACTTTTTAGGCGATTAGATGGAACAACCCAGAGCTCCCAACCTCTAAACTGCTTTCCAAGCTAAGAGGGCTGGCTCGAGCCCCATTGTGAAGAGGCCTAGGATTATGAAGAACGCCCCGTCTGTAGTGGGAAACACCTCAAAATCCCCTGCCAAGGGGAAAGATGCGAGCTCAACTCAGGAACCAGTACCGATGACTTTTGTTACTTCTAAGGTTCCCCCTCCTCCTTCACCTCGATTCATTCTTCCTCAAGCTCAAGTGATACAAACTGAGGCCTTAGCCCCCACCATCCGAATACCAGTAGATCCTCAGGACCTGGATAAGATCCTTGAAGCCTTTTGGGGTATCATTTATAAGACTACAAGCCATATGGTAGGGCACGCCTATAAGGCCAGCTCGAGGGATCTGAGGACCATCGAGGAGTGTAGCCCAGAAACGTTATGGAATCAGCTATGGGGATGAACCTCACTATAATATCTCTGACTTGTTTTGTTGTTTCAGTCTGGCCTGGCCTAATATCGCAACATAGCCCGTGCTAGGGCTAGAAATGATGAGCTCTGGGCCGAATTGAATGCTGCCCAAACAGCCCTGACTGCAGCTCAAGAAGGCAAGTTGCCAAAGCTACCTTGGCGGATGCTTAGCAGAATGAGCACAATGCCAAGGCTGCTCTCACCTCGTCCAAAGAAAGTGAGCAGGTTGCAAAGACCGCACTTTCTGCCTCCTAAGCTCAAACTGCACAACTTCAGGCCGAGATTGCTGAGGTCAGATCAAAACTGCTCGAGGCCAAAGTCACAGCCAACGAAGAGAAGGTGGTGTCATCATCGACCTTCAACCCATATGAGAACTTCTCTTTCATGGAACCTGAGTTGTGGGATCCGTTCCTTGTAAAATTCAAGGCTCGACTCTTGCAAGAACCGTCAGAGACTAGCGATGCATCGAGAATGGTGGTGGGAGATGGTGAGGAGGTCACATCTTCGGGGCGAGCTAATGCAACTCAATGATATCTCCTTTGTATTTGTTACTTTGTTTGTAACTATTAATTATTTTTTTTGTATTAAACAATTGCCTTCGGGCTTAGCTCGAGGATTTTTTCTCCTCGGGATAATTTGATTGCTTTATTTCAATATACATCTATCTTTTGATCCATTTATCTTTCCTTTACTATCTCTTATGCTTACGAATCCTTAGACTTGTACACTTAAGATTTTATTAATTGATTTTTTAGATCGGGATAGATTTTATCGATCTTGGTTTTACTAAAGTTTTGTTTGAATATTTGCATCATACCTGTTAAGAATCAGGCCTCGAACCTAGTTAGATCCAGGATTTTTTAGTGATTTAAACTTAGTTTGGTTTAGGTTTATTGAAAACTCGAGCTTTAAAGAAACCTTGAATAATCAATTTTCCCAAATTTCTAAGTTTTTTACCTAGTTAAGGCCAGTGTTTTAAATGATTTAAACTTAGTTCACTCTAGGTTTATTGAATACTCGAGCTTTAAGAAGCCGTTGAATAATCAATTTTTCCATACTTCTAAGTTTCAGACCTGGTTACGTCCAAGATTTCAAATGATTTTAAATTTAGTTCGCGCTAGGTTTATTGAAAATTCAAACTTTAAAAAGCCATTGAATAATCAATATTTCCATGCTTCTAAATTTCGGAATTGGTTATGTCCAGGATTTTAAATTATTTAAACTTAGTTCGCGCTAGGTTTACTAAAAAATAGAACTCTTAAAAAGTCATGAATAATCAATTTTTCCAAGCTCTAACTTTGTTAATCTTACTGAGCAAGCCTTATTTTGCCAACCTCGGATTATGTGCCCCCAAGTAACCAGAATGTAGAAACATTCTTGGTTTCTTTTACAAACATTAGAACACGAACTAATATAATCTAAAAGAAAATTAATCTAATAATCCATCTATTATTTAATCAAATTACTTTCATAAATAAGCCTTACATTGATGGTGGTACTACTAATAATATTTTTTCAAATGTAAGGCGTTCCAGGTCCGTAGGACGACCTCCCCATTCAACTGAGCTATCTTGAAAGTTCCTTCACGCAAAACCTCAACGACCTGATATGGTCCCTCCCAGTTCGGGCTTAAAACACCGTCCTTGGGATCCTTATTTGCCAAAAGGACCCTTCGAAGAACCAGGTCGCCCTGTCCAAATCTACGCCTCTTAACTTTAGAATTAAAATAGCTAGTGATTTTTTGTGATAATGGGCGAGTTGCAACTGCGATTCTTCTTGTTTTTCTTCAATCAATTCGAGAGATGTGTTAAGTAGTTCATCATTCTGTTCCTGGCCGAATGTCCTTCGCCTGTGGGTGGATACCTTGGCTTCGACTGGAAGCACGACCTCGCTTCCAAAAGTTAAGGAGAAAGGAGTATGTCCTGTGGAGGTTCTGTTAGAAGTTCGGAAGGCCTAAAGTACTTGCAGGAGCTGTTCGGGCCATAATCCTTTGGCTTCATCTAACCTCTTCTTCAATCTCGCCTTTAGGGTAGAAGGTCCCATCCACTATCACATACCGCAGAGCTTGATAAAGTATTTTTCTTGCATCCTTTTGATCATCAGGTAGCCTTCCTGTTGTGAGGTATTCCATTATGGAGTCATCCAACTCGGTCTTGTGTCGATCATTTCGACTTCAATCATTTCTGTTACACTTGAATTCTCCCAGAACTCCACTGACACTACATTCAATGTCTCAGCTTCTTTTGTGGTGGCAAGTCGTGCCAAGGCATCAATATTTGAATTTTCCTCGAGGTATCTATTCAACAGAACTGTACTTAAATTTAGACAATTCTCCCTTCACCTTAGCTAGGTAGGCCGCCATCTTGGTACCTCGAGCTTGATATTCTCCCAATACCTGATTGATCACGAGCTGAGAATCACTATAGCATTGGACGACTTTTGCCTTGAGCTCCCTTGCCACTCTCAGCCCAGCTAGTAAAGACTCCTATTCGGCTACATTGTTGGATGCCTCAAATCCAAATCTCAAAGCTATATGAAATCGATGCCCTTCTGGGGAGATTAAGATGATTCCAGCTCCCGATCCATTCTCGTTTGATGATCCATCCATGAATATTTTCCACAACTCCTACACTGGCTCCTTCGAGAGCTCCTCTTGAAATCTGGTGCATTCAACCATGAAATCAGAAAGGGCCTAACTTTTGATTGAGGTCCGTGGTATATACAATATCTCAAACTGGCTAAGTTTGATTGCCCATTTTAACAGACGTCCCGATGTTTCAGGTTTTTTCAAAACCTGCCTTAAAGGTGGGTCGGTCATGACGTTTATTGAATGGGATTAGAAATATGGCCAGAGCTTCCTGGAAGCCAATATTAGAAAGAATGTCAGTTTCTCTATCAATGGATATCGTGATTTAGCTCAGAGAAGGCTCTTGCTTATATAATATACTAGTTTTTGAGAACGGTCTTCTTCTTGAACTAATATGGCACTGACTGCATTTTCTATCACGACCAAATAAAGGAACAAAGTTTCTCCAGACATAGGCTTAGATAACACTGGGGGCTCAGCCAGGTCCATTTTTAGGTCGAGTAAGGCCTGTTCACACTCCTCAGTCCACTCAAATTTTTTGTTTCCCCTTAGCAAGTTGTAGAATGGCAGGCACTTTTCAGTGGATTTTGAAATAAAATGATTCAAAGCTGCCACCTTTCCAGTCAGGCATTGAACTCCTTTATGCGACCTGGGCGAGGGCATTTCTAACAACGACATGATTTTCTTGAGATTTGACACTATTCCCCTCGTGTTGACTATGAAACCCAGAAATTTTCAAGATGCCACTTTGAACATGCACTTATGAGGATTAAGCTTCATGTCATACCTCCTTAAGATTCCAAAACATTCTTCTAGATTGGATACATGATTATCGGCATTATTTGACTTGACAAGCATATCATCGACATACACTTCCATACTTCTCCCGATCTGATTAACGAACATTTTTTTGACTAAGCGTTGATATGTAGCTCCGACATTCTTCAGCCCAAAGGGCATGACTTGATAACAATATATGTTATTTGGGGTCATGAAGCTATTATGTTCCTGGTCCGCAGGATTCATCACCATCTGGTTATATCCAGAATACGCATCCATGAAGGACATAAGCTCGTGACCTGCCGTGGCATCTACCAACTGATCTATCCTTGGTAGTGGGAAACAACCTTTCAGACAAGCTTTATTCAAATAGGAGAAGTCGATACAGGTCCTCCATTTTCCATTTGGCTTTAGGACCAGCACTGGATTGGCGACCTAGATTGGGTATTTTGCCTCATGGATAAACCTGCACTTCAGTAGTCTAGCTGCTTCTTCCTCAAGAGCCTCAGCTCAGACTGTTCCCAAGCGTCTCCATTTTTGGGATTTTCCAGGCACGTTCCTATCCAAATTTAAAGTGTGCATGATTACACTCAGGCTTATCCCCACCATATCTTCATGTGACTAGGCAAAAACGTCCAGATTCTCTTGTAAGAAATTGACCAGCTCCTTCTTCCTTTTGTCATTAAGATTCTTCCCAATCTTTATGACTCTTGAAGCTTCATTGGGGTCAATGTTTACCTCCTTGAGCTCCTTTATAGCTTGGAGTTCTGACCTGTCTTCGCCTATCCGTGGGTCAATGTCATGGCGTTGGGCGTCTTTACTGTCCTCTTTTTGCTAAGGTTTTTCTGTCCCGAAAGTAACTTCTACTTCCCAGGACTCCTCACCTTCATCATTATGACCATAGCTTGCTGCCCGGGTAGTGATTTTCCCTTCACAGAAATAATATAGCATTCTCTACAAGCGAGCTGATCACCTCTGACGGTGCATATTCCCGTAGCTGAGGGGAATTTTACTGCTAGGTGGCAGATAGAGGTTATGTATTCAAATTCCATCAGTACAGGTCGACCCAAAATCACATTGTATGTAGCTGGACAATCGATTACCACGAACTCAAGTAACTTGGAAATAGTCTGTGAGGCTTCTCCCAATGTTACCACTAATTCGATCGTCCCGATGGCTGCTGATCCTTCACCAGAAAACTCGTACAGAGTTATTGATGTCGTCGTCAAGTCATTTATATACAACCCCATTTTTTCCAAGGTGGACCTGAAAAGTAGATTCACAGAACTCCTGTTATCTACTAGTGTCCTCCGGACCCTCCAGTTGGCGAGCTGAACGGTTATGACCACGGGATCGTTATGTGGGAATTGGACGTGGCTAGCAACCTCCTCTGTAAAAATGATTGGTTCTTTTTCCAATTGTTGTTGTTTCGATAATCGCTGTTCTTGGATGTTAATGGGATATCAGTTCGTTAATGTACCTCTTCTGGGCCCTGCTACTCGTGCCTGCCAGATGAGGTCCTACAAAAATGGTGGCTATATCTCCCCCTACTATCGGAGGAGGGTCTTCCTAATTCGCTTGAGCTCTGGTTTGATTTACTGGAGCTTCGGGGACAGACAGAGGGTTTTTTCCAAGGGGCTGATTAGGAACCACTCGATTTTGGGCGTGCTGAGCCAAAGGTCCCGCTCTAATGAGAGTTTTGATCTCATCCTTTTGCTGTCGACAGTCATCAGTGTTATGACCAAAATTATTATGGAATTGGAAAAACCTCAAAGAATCTCTCTTTTCCATCCGGTTCTTTAATGACTATAGCTTCTTCCATGGAAGGCGAGTAGAATTTGGCAGGAAGATTTGCTCCCTAGTATCTGTTTAGTCATTGTAAGTGGCATAAACAGACTTGAATTTCTCCTCAAACTTTTTTTTCTTCGTCCCGCTTTGGTCGCCCTCGCCATTTCCCTTCCTTTTGTTATATCCCTCTTGGTTACTCTGGGTAACAGTTTGAGCTGTAGTTGCAACATCCGTTACCACTCCAACGAGCTAGACAGGGGTTTGGCTGGTTCCCCCGATGGAAGCTCACACCTCTTCTAGATTAATCCACTCTTGAGCTCGGGCCCAGAATTCGTCCACACACTTAATTCCTTTCCTTTGGAGTTCTTCCCACAGGTCGCCCCCGACGAGGATTCCTGTCTTGTATGCCATGAGCTTAGAGTTGTCATCAGCATCCCTAGCTCGTGCAACAACATTGGCAAACCAACTTAGATATGCCTTCAATGTCTCACCAAGTTTCTTCTTTACATTGGCCAATGAATCGGTATCAACCTGAGCTGCCTATGAAGCTCGGAATGCTTTTTTGAACTCGGAGGAAAACTTCTTCCACGAGCTTATGTAATGTTTCTTGTATTGCTTAAACCATTGCCTGCCTGGCCCAACCAGAGTTGCAGGGAATAAAATACACCTTAGATCAAGTCCGACATTGTGGGCCATCATCATGGTGTTAAACATTCCAAGGTGGTCTGACGGATCTCCATCTCCATTAAATTTTGATAAGTGTGGCATTCTGAAGCCTACCGGATATGTGGCCGCTGCAATATTTGGAGTGAAAGTCTCGAGCTCATGCTCTGACTCACAATCATCTTTGTCTTTTCCAGATAAAAGACTCTTCATTTTCTCTTCCATCAGAGCTAGCCTCTCGAGGGTTTGGTCTCTGGTCCCTAGGTTACCTAGGGGTTGTTCGACAACTTCGATCCTATCGTATGCATTTGATGGATTATTTTCCCTCCAAGCTCGAGCTTGATTTGGTGGGGATTGCCATTATCACGTACTATGGATGGACCTCCCTCTTGTCGAGTATAACTAACATCTTCATTCAGGGCTGGATTCCTTCTCTGCGAATTCAGACAATCACGCAAATCGGGTTGTGACTCATACCGAGGGATTTGTGCTGAACTCAACTAATTTCTTAGGTCACCGTCGGACCTACCACTACGATGAATTTTGGTCCAGTAACTCCCATTTTTGAATCATACAGCTCGTGGTGGGGCTAAGGATCTGGATCTTCAACACGTGTCTGTGGGATGTAAGTACTGGAAGATGGAGGAGGATTTCTCCTACTGTCTCAATAAGATGGAATGTCCCGTGTAAGACGAGGAGGTGTCTGATGTCATATAGATGATGGGGAATGCCTTTCCATCGGGGCGGACTAAATTAGCCCGCCTATGTTCTACTCCATTGTCTCTAATTCTGTGCGCCTGACAATTCGATCGTGACGTAGGAGGGTTTGTTGGAACATTTTGTCTTTGTGAGCCTGTCCCAGTCCCTGTTTGTGGATTGCCAGGGGAATTTCTAGGGACCTATGTAGGAGACACCAATCTTGGGGTTGTGGTTCTAACCAACCGACTAACATGCAAATGACCCCTATGAGGGCCACTGGGTTGAGCATTATGGCGATCAAGCCCTGTAGGTACAGAACATGGGGTGGCAGTTCTGACTGATCGACTTTGTTTGGATCGATTATTCCTGTGGCACTTGTGAGACCCACTTTGCCTCTTTTCGACATTAACATCAGTTGCAAGAGGGGGTGATCGAGCCAAAACTTCCTCAATCTACTTGTTTTCCTTAGCAAGATGGCTTGTCAATTGCATGTTTTTCAATTCGATGGCAGTTAGGTAGTCTGCATTTGGATTCAGTGGCAATGACACCGAACTTGCAATGTCGCCATGACCCGCCAATTTTTTTCCTGGACACTGTTGGATCGCAGGGCCATGTTCGTTCAAAATAGCAATATGATGGGTGTAGCGTCCCGAATTTGCTAATAAGGCTTAGTGCCTTGATTAGCGTGCCTGGAGGGAAATAAGTGGTTTATTATGTTAATGTGTGAATTTGTTGAGTATGTGATTAGAAATGCATGTTTAGGGAATTAAATATGCATGTGGGCCCCGTTTGGTTATTAGGGGCATATTTGTAATTTTATCTCACTGAGAGCATAAATGTAATATTTTTTATTATTGTGATTGACACCACGTATGAGTGGTGGTATAGTTGAGATGCACGATCTGAGACAGTCCTAGGGAGCATTTTAGCTAGAAAGTCACAACGGGGTCAATACCCGGCTCGGGAGGAGCTTAGGGGTATTTTGGGAATATTATATGTATTTAGGAATTTATTGAGTAGCGGATAGTAACTTACCAATAATTTAGTATGTCGGGATTAAACGAGGGTTGATAGGAATACTCGAGGGATTAGTGGGACACGATAAATGACGGAATTTCCCTTAGGGTTACTTGGGGATTTAAGATACGCTTAGGGGCAGATTGGTCTTTTAGCAAATGGGTTATACACTTAGAAGAGTCTTGGGAAACCACTGGAATAATACAGATTGGTCTCTCTCTATCTCTCGATTCTCTTTTCTCTCTTAGAAGCTTGAAGATTTTGGGGAAACTAACCAGAGACTAAGGATTCAAAGCTGGAAATTTGGGGGCTAGAAGCTTGGAACTTATGGGATTAATTTAGAGATTTAATTAAGGTCAAAGGTAAGCTTGGGAATTCTACTGGTTTTGATTGCTAGAACTTAGGCATGCATGAATTGATTTCCAAGATTGGCTTTGAATGTTTGATGGGTGTAGGAAGTGGTTTATGAGCTTGTTAGGATGTTTAGGCTATATAGATATGAATTTTGGGCTTAATTATGGGGTTGGCTGAAGTTTGGGGTGTGAAAAATGGGATTAAGCTCGAGGAAAAACTTGAGAGAAAAGCTAGTTTTCTGGGTTTGCAGGTCGAGCCGCGGCCCTAGGAGGGGCATGTCACGGCCCGCGTGTGCATGAAGCCTAGGGAGGCCTCTGTTCATGAGGCGCGGCGCAGGGCTAGGCATGCTCAGCCCATTTCTCTTTGCATGGATGTGTTTTGCCTCTGTTTGAGGCATGCGCAGCCCTTAAGGGGTTGGGTCGCAACGTTAGTTCGAGGTGTGGCTGTTTTGTGGGTTTTTGGCTTGGGAACCCAATTGTTAAGGTTCGGGATGGATTTTATCACCCAAATTGATAGAATCCAAAGTTCTGGAAACTAGAATTGTAACTGAAAGTTATTTATTGGATTAGAACTTGATGGATGCATGTTGTTGATACGGTGTGACTAGGTTTTCAGCGAGGCTCGGACTAGGGTACTGTGCTTGGACATCGGTGCTTGGAAAGCTCGGGACACAGGTAAGAAAACAGTTGTACCCATAGAGCAGGGCGAGGCCCTATAGTTTGTGTTGCAGGGCACGACCCTATATGATTGTGTTGCAGGGCGTAGCCCCCATTGATTATGTTTATATGTGATAAGGTATTTGTTTAGTTATGCTATGTGTGCATATATGTGAATGAACGGCAAGAGCCGGGAACGGTCAAGGCCGAGAACGGCGAGGGCCGGGAATGGCAAGGTCGAGTATGGCAAGGGGCCGGGAGCAGCGTTACGCATGCGGAGTACGAGTTGCCAGGGTGAGACCCCTATAAGATTCCTGGGATATCCTCACGGTGTGGACCACGAACCCAGGGCCTGTTAAAGCGCCTGGGATGACATGGTCCTATGTGTTTAGAATGTTGGCGGTTTTATTATAAGCTGAATGATAGATATGCATATGTTGCTTGCTTGTGTGGAGTTTCCTTGCTGGGCTTCGGCTCATGGGTGCTCTATGGTGCAGGTAAGGGCAAGGGGAAATTTGAGCAACCATGAGTACGGAGAGCGTGAAGCGATGTGTACATGTTTGGCCTACGTAGCTGCCATGGCCAGGGGTATTTTTGGGATATGTTTATATTAAACATAATTTTGTCGTTTAGTCAACTTTAATTATATTTTTGAGTTGTAAATATTTCTAAACAGTATTTTGGGATCCCAAATATTTAACGCTTTATAAAATTCCAGTGGATGATTATATTTTCAAATTATATGACTTTTGTTATGGTTTAGTTACACTTTCAACCTAAAACCTCGATTATCGAGTTAATTAAACGTTTTAAACTCACTTAGTAACGGCTCTAAGGAAGTAGGGCGTTACAATGGGCCTCCTGCCCACCATGCCATTCTATCTCTTTATCGTGCATTGATCGAGTGAGCACCATGATGAGAATCGAATGGAATCTCAATGAAAGCACTAAACTATTGACATGGTTTTTCACCAACAATGTAATAAGAAATAATAAAGTAGATTAGTGCTTAATAAACCGTAATGAAAAATAAATGAATTCACTCAAGAACACAAAATTTTTACGTGGTTCAGTGGTTAAAATCCACCTAGTCCAAGAGTCTATATTATTGTTGTTTCTCTCTCTCTATTTTGGCAGAGTTTTGGTATTACAGATTAATGGTCCCCTTTCCTATCCAATATTCCTAGCATTTATAATGGAATTTCATTAACAGGTTTGGGTAACCGCATGAGTCAATCACGCATAATTCCCATTTATATTGGGATATGATTTAATCACAAGGTAAATGTACTCCTAATATTTGGGATATTAAATATGACAGTCTGGTCATAAATATAGGTATAAGGGGATCCCGAGTCTCTGGGGATCCGTGGGTATGCAATATACTAGAACTACCATGAGTTGTATATCTCCTCCAAGCTCGTGCTTCACAACCTTCGTATCCCTAGCTCAGGTTAAACCCAGGACGCCTAACACCATGTGTGACCACATTAAACTCGAGTTGTCCACATGGATATTAAGCAGATACCATTCCCTTGGTTATTTCTCCGTATATTTATTTCCTAGCTGTGCCCGAGCTAAGTGAATTAACTCAAGCTAAAATTAGGGTACAACACCATCGATTTCTGTAATCCTTCCCAGAACTTACATTCAGGTCCCTATCAGAAACTCTCAACTTCAGTACATCATGAAGTCTCACAATTTCCTGCACATAAAGCTCTGCATACTACTCTATTTTATACACTGCTCTCATAGGTATAAAGTGTGTCGATTTCGTGAATCTATCAACTATCACCCAGACTGAATCATGTAGCTTTGTGGGCTTAGGTAACCCAACCTCCAACTCCATAGCAATTTCTTCCCACATCCATTCAACGATATTTAATGGTTGTAACAAGCCAGATGCACTTTGGTGCCCCACTTTGACTTGTTCGCGTGTGAGGCACCTCGTGACATAGTCCATGTAACGCCCTGGATAACCAAGACCGTTACATTGTGTGTTTAAATTAGTGCAAGACTTGCTAATCAAGTCATTTAAACAAAGTGTGAATTCAATGTCATCAACAGATTAGGAATAAAAGATTTTGGTCACAAACAGGCTATTTTCGTTAAAAATGACAGTTTAATACATGGAAACTCAAAACAGGGTTTAGACATCTTAGTTACAACAAATTCCAAGAGTACAAATAATTCAAGCCACTCTAATGGAAAAATATACATTTTAGGTTTTCGTCCCTGTACAATTCCTCGACTGTGAAGGCCGAGCAGCAGACAATGTACACCTCGCCCCCAAAGCTCTCCAACTCATGGTTGATTCAGCCTGCGCTTGCCTTTACCTGCACCACGTAGCACCTGTGAGCCGAGGCCCAGCAAGAAAGCATGATATCATAGCAAAACCAACATCATTAATCAAATACTCCACAATGCACAACCAGGAATTCAGCATTTCATAGCATTTATCCAATCAGTGATAACACACAATAGATTAACAGTTTGTCATCCAGACAGCCAACAAATCATGTTCATAACACAATATTCACGATCATAATCAAAATTTATCACATCCATCAAATAATATTCAGGGTCAGCGCCTTTAGTCGCACCCTCTATTTAACACACTGTCTTCGGCTCACTTGGGCCGCCCCCAGTGTAATACTCACTGACTCCGGCCAGCTTAACCGAGCTCAGTGATAAATAAGCTGCCTCAGCTACCAGTGGCTGAGCCGCGCCCTGTGCGCAAATATTGATTCTGACACCCTTAGGCCGGTTATCGTAAGTCCCATGGCATAATAATACCATCTCATGACATGATATACAAATATAGGGAGTTCTTAGTCCCATCGTGTCCACATGGTTAATCACATTCACATAACAATGCATACATACGTAGGGAACACTTAGTCCCAACCTAACCACATATTCAGGTGCAGCTTTCTTACCTTTCGATTCGCTAGCTTTGATCACTTGACTCCTTGATCACGATCCCTCTCGAGCCTTAGCGCTCACCTAAACACAATCATAGGTCAAAGTCATCACCAAACATCAAGTCCAAAACCTAGCCTAGGGACCACTCCCGAGCCCCCAGGAAGTCCTAGTTCCACCAAACAAGGTGGTGGAACCAAACCCTAAACCCTTGGTCAAAAACCCTTGCAAATAACCCTAAAATCCCTTTCTAGAAATAGGGCAGCGCTACAACGCTCTTAGGAGGGCACTACAGCGCTACAAGCAGAATCAAATTCCCCCAGAAAGCTTGGCCTAGCGCTACAGCACCCAAAGGCTAGCGCTGTAGCGCTAGTCACAGACAGGCCAACTCCAAATTTCTCTTCCTGCGATTTCCTCGAACCAAACTCAACCAAAACTTCTCCAAACCTTTTCCAACCTCAAAAACAACCTTATAATCATACTCCACTCATCCTAAGCACCCCAAAAACTCAAAACCCAATCACATGCATCTCTAATCCCAGAATTCACCATAGCTGTCCCTAAGCTAAGAAATTCAGCAGAACCAGTCAAAACATCAGAGTTGGAGGCTTAGAATTCATACCTTTAATGGAGTTTCAATTTCAAGACATCCTCTACACCTCCCTAGCTTGCTCTTCCTCACCCTTTGGCCTGAATTCCCTAAAGTTCCCACCAACCTCAGCTTAGATACCTTAGTTAAAAACCAAAACCAGAACTGAAGAAACTTCAAGATCTTACCTCAAATAGATGGCCTATCCTTGCTAAACCCTTGCCAAATCTTCAAGCTTAGCTCAGAAACCTTATTGCTTAGTTGACCTAGCTATCCTCTGAATTTTGCTCCAAGAAGAATGAAGAGAAATGGTGAGAAAACCACAAACCGAGTCTAGGAAAACTACTCTGTTTTCCCTTCCTTTCCTTTCCTTTCTTTTTCCTTCTCTTCAGACTTCTGTTACATTCTACCACCTCCACTAACATAAAGCCTCAATAGTATCTATCTTTAAAAAGCCAATTGACCAAAATGCCCTCCCTATTAATTCTAAACCCTTTAGTCCACTTAGGGGCATTTTAGTCATTTCACCCCAATTCCCGCTAACTCCTCGAGTGTCTCTAATATTTACCGCTTACTACCCAATACCTAATTAATCACCAATAATATTCCTCGATATCAGAATAGACTCCAGTATACTCACTAAATTCCCATTTATACCCCTAGGCTCACCCCTAGCCGGGTATAAATCCCCGCCATGACTTTTTCGCTAATTTGCTCACTAGGATCGTCTCGAGTCACAGATCATAGATATATCCACATAATAATGTGGTCTCAACATTAGCCTATCAATATACACACAAGTACACAATTACGCTCTCAATGAGCCAAATTACCAAAATACCCTCATAGCAGACTATATAGCCCCATGCATGCCTTATCATCATATAATAATATGACCCCCATAATCATGCATATAATCATATAATAGCAAAGTAAATCAATTATGGCCCTCCCGGCCTCCTAATCAAGGTCCTAAACCTTATTAGGGAATTTGGGTCGTTACAGTCCACTATGCCTTTCATCATTCCATGCCACCAATATAACATCTTCAAGTTTTGGTGCATTTTCATAGTCGTGATATGTAATGAATAAGGAGTAGTTTGTGCTTCATCAAGAAATTCCTTATTTAGCTCCGCAGGCACACATACTTGTTCCTTGTACCTCACTATCCCACTGTCACCGAGGGTGAAGTCCTTGTTACTTCCATCTTCAATCCATTGTGTATATTTTTGTTTCTATGAGTCATTATCCTGTCCTTCTTTAATTCTTTCTAACAGAGTTGAATGTAGAGTTAGTGTCATCATATCTCCCCATAGAGATAGTGTCATCATATCTTTAGTCTGAACACTACTGCTGCCATTTCTAAGTCATGTGTCGGGTAGAATTACTCAGACCCCTTTAGCTATCTAGATGCATATGTGATCACCTTCTCTACTTTCATCAATACACAACCCAGTTCTTGTTTCTACGTTTTACAATATACTACAAACTTTTCGTTATCTGTAGGCAGACTTAATACAGGTGCCATAATAAGCCTATCTTTCAACTCTTGAAAGCTCGACTCATAATCCTTAGTCTATAAAAACTGTATGCCCTTCGTGGTCAACTTCTTCAATGGCGTAGAAATCTTTGAAAACCCTTCTACAAATTTCCTCTAATATTCTGCCAACCCAAGGAAACTTCTAACATCCAAAGCATTCTTCGGTTATGACCAATATTTTATAGCTTCGATCTTTACTCTATCGACTTTTATACCATCCTTGCTAACAATGTGTTCTAAGAATGCTACTTGCGGTAACCAAAACTCACAATTGTTGAATTTCTCTTACAACTGGTGCTCCCTCTACCTTCGAAGTGTCATCGGTAAATGTCCTTCATGTTCCTCTTCAGTTCGCGAATTAATTAGTATATCATCTATGAATACTACCACGAACTTATCCAAATAGTCCTTCGATCCTATGTTCATGAGATCCATAAGTGTTGTAGGTACATTGGTAAGTCCAAACGACATCACCAAATATTCATAATGGCCTTATCTAGTATGGAATGCAAACTTTGGAATACCCTCTTTCTTCACCGGTATATGATGGTAGCCTGATCTCAAGTCTATTTTTGAAAACACCGCCTTCCCTTGGAGTTGATCAAAGAGATCGTCTATCCTTGGAAAATGGTACTTGTTCTTGATTGTGACCTTATTAAGTTCCCTATAATCAATGCACATACGCATTAATCCATCATTCTTCTTTATGAACAACACTGGTGCTCCACACGGTGAGTAACTTGACCAAATGAAACCTAGGTCAAATAATTCTTACAGCTGAACCTTTAACTCTTTCAATTCATCTGGTGCCATTCTATATAGTGCTTTCGAGATTGGCGTTGTTTCTGGAGATACTTCTATCGTGAACTCAATCTCTTGTTGTGGTGGCAATCCTAGTAAATCCTTTGGAAATACATCCAAGTAATGGCGTAGTATCCTGGTGTCTTCAGGCTTCTGCATCCCAATTTCTGTCATGTTGACCATGCTAGCCAAGAACCCCATACATCCATACTGTAACATCTTTCCAACCTCTAATGCTGAAATGATTGGTATTTGCAGTCATGTTGTTGTCCCCATTAACGCGAAAGGTTCCTCTCCATCTGGCTTGAACACCACCATTTTCTTCTTACAATCAATGGTAGCATTATACTTTGTCAACCAACTCATCCCGATGATTACATCAAAATCATTCATACTAAGCTTAATCTAATCTAAAAATAGCTCCCTACCATTTACCCTCAATGGTGAAGTTCTAAACCACTTTCTAGATATCACCACCTCCCTGGTCTGTAACATGGTTCCAAACCCCTTAGCATGTATTTCATAAGGTCTATTAAATCTATCAACTATTCTCTTAGGAACAAATGAACGAGTGGTGCCAAAATCAATTAAAACATGACAATCAATTCCTGTGATAGAAATCTGACCTGAGACCACATAAGTACTCGCTTCTACCTAAGGCTTGGTGAGAGCAAAAATGCATATTGGCACCAACTTGTCATCCTTCTTAGGTTGATCCTTAACACCTTCTTGACTCCTATGTGGACAGTCCTCATGATGTTACCTTCCTTACCACAATTGTAACATGCATTTGTCCGACATTCTCCTTGGTGGTGCTTTTTTACACTTTCCACACTCCACGTACCGTACCCATTCCTTGTTCCTAGGGCAGTTGTTTCCTTTATTATCTTTGGCCCTTTTATCCTGACTTGACTGCCCCGCATGATCATTCCCTTTCCTCTTTTGTTCATTGGAGTTATTATTCTAGGAGGAATTCTTTCTTACCTTTCTCTTAGCACCGCCTTATTTCCAAATCCTATCTTCCATTCTCTCAATAGTAAGAGCCCTTTCAAGAACTTGAGCATATGTATTATTGCCCCCTACAGACACAATCTCTATGTCCCTGACTATCATAGGCTTTAAGCCTAGAACAAACTGAACTACTCTTGTTGCATTAGTTGGGACAAGGTCTGCTGTGAACTTGGCAAGTCTATCAAACTTTAATGCGTATTCTGTCACCGTCATATTCCCCTGGCTTTAGGTAGCAAACTCATCTACCTTTGAAGCCCGTACTGTAACATTGTAGTACTTTTCATTAAATGCTTGCTGAAATACTGCCCAGACCATTGTAGTAACATTTCTTGCCTTAGAGATCCCTTCCCACCAGATCCTTGCGTCATCTCTCAATTTGTGAGTCGCACAACCTACCCTGTCATTCCCTCCAACTTGCATGAAGTCCAAAATTCATCCCATCATACTCATCCATTTTTCAACCTTAAATGGACTAGTGCTCCCTTCAAACACACTGAGGATGTTTCAAACTAAATCTTTCATAGAGTGGCTCCAAGTGATTGTCGGCTTCAGTAATAGCTGCAATCGGTGCTAAGGGTTGTTGTATGTCTCTAATTACTGGTCTTGGCTGAGTTTGTTGCTGCCTCAGCTACGTCAATTCTCTTAACTCTCTCGCCTACCTTCTCATGTCATATTGCATGGCAATAAACTAGGCTTCCAACCTTTGGTAGCTAGTATGAGGATCTTCGTCGTGCCTATTGCCCCCATCAGCTGGTGGAAGATTGCCATTGTGGTTAGCTCATGTATCAGGTCTCACAACATATGGATTGTTGAGGTTACAGTTATTCCCAGCGTTCCTTCGTACTGATCTCCTAGGAGGCATGATTTTAGTATGTTCTTGAAACCAACAACGTATTTTAGTGAAAATTTTCAAAATCAGGAACCAAAACTTACTTTGAATCCATCAAACAATAATCTCCATTTATTCATAAAGAAAAAATATCTTGATACATCCATCATTCACAAAGTTCACAAACCAAAGCAAAAATCATGCTAAAACCAATTTACATACAGTGAAACATCAACAACAACATTTTATGCACACGAAAAGGACTTTTGAGTTTACCTAACAACTCTACAGAAATTCCTAAATCAAATTTTTGGTTAGCCATCTCGAACCCTTGCTGTCTTGCGAAAGCCATAAGTGTACATTTGTACTAAGCACCTTCCAAAGCCCTATCTTGTACGTGCTTCCATACCACTTGAAGTTCTTCCTATATCCTTCTTGAAGAAATCGTTTCTCTAAATACTTCATACTTCTTCTTATAGCTTAACAGTCCTCCTTCCTAAACCACGTCTTGAATGCACTGATTAACTGTCACACAATGGTCCACTAACTTTTGGATGCTCAATTTCGCAAAACGTCCTTATCCTTCGTACCTTTCTTATCCTTCTTGCTAACATCCTTCTTTGACTCTTGTTCAAGCAAACCTTAGGGACTCTAAGCACACAAGCCATACTAGCTACTCTATACATGTAGATAAAGCACTAAAACACATAAGGGAAACAATAACATAACCAAAACAAACTCAAATAAAGCTTACAGTGCAATAAGTCAAGCTTGTCTTGAGCAGCGAGAGTACATGTCAGGACAACCTACAGGAAAAAAATGCTTGCTCTGTTACCAAACTGTAATGCCCCCATTTTCTTGAGACATTAACAAACCCATACAATAAATAATTTTGAAATAAAACATCTTTTATTATAAAGAAAATAATGTAAATAACAACTTGAACGTTAAAAAGAAAAGAAACTTTGGAGTTATATAAATATCACTCAAATAAATAAAATCCATTATTTCACTCCTTAACGAGACTGAAGATATTATTCAAAATTTAAAATAAAACATATTTTAAAACTTATCAGAAAACATTACATGTACGCCCTTTGCCGAAACTCTCCAACTAATTTCCCTAAAACCACTTCCTTGCCTTTACCTGTAGTACAGAGTACCCATGACTCAAAGCCTAGCCAAAAGAGTTGTGTAGGACACAACCCCTTTACAAAAACTTACCCAAGAACATAATTTAAATCAAGACAGAAACAGGTAATTAAATAATAAATCAGTCATAACTAGAACGAAATAATAATAGTGCATTAAAGAACAAAAGAACATAAGCATGCATTTCAACATATCGTAGGCATGCCAATTTGAACATAGACATGCATTTAAGAACATAAGCATGTCAAACAACATATCACACATACAAGCATCAACATAAGTAAGATGCAATGCAAACTACTAAAAACATGCAACATTCACTAGCATAACCATACATCTAGCATAGGTAATTAAACGTCAAAATTCTACCATTTAAAAGTATGTCAAGCATACACCTTCTGAGCAGGTGTCCACTCTTCTTACCTCAAGTCCAAACAACAGTGATCCACACACACACTAAGACGTTCCTTCAAGAATCCTTAATGAGCCTAAACATGGCACAAAACATCAAAGTCTTAATAGTCAACCAAACCAAAACCATAATAGAATGCACCTATTTTCTTCTTAAAGCTGATTCATACTCATAATATCCCTAAGAAAGTCTAAAATTGCTAGTGCTTAAAACCCCAACCCAAAAAGGGTATCAATTTATATCAAAATGATGCATTATAAGTACAAAATTATGCATTTGTAGACAATTCGCGCGGTCGCATCCACAGAGCATATGACCTATCTAGCCAAGTAGGGCGGTCGCGCTAGGCTCTTTTTCAGATAATCACAGATACGATTTTTAAACATAGAAATCGACCCAAATCGAAAAATTTTGATCCTAAATTACCCAATCAGCCATCCTAACATGTTTCCAACGCTTGGAACCCAAATATAATCAATACTAAACATTTAATTCACATTCATCAACCCAAATACATTTAAATCTCTCTAACATTATAAAAAATCTAGATCTATCATAACTTGAATAATCACAGTTCAAAGAGTTACCTTTCAAATTCTCAAATTAAATCTTCAACATCTTGCTCCCCTTGTGCGATCCTTAATCCACCAACATACAAAATCCTCGATCTCCTTTGGATCTCCAAGCCTCAAACATTCAGATCAAGAAATATCATTTTAGCCTGATACTCTATCACATAATGTAATAGAAGAGTGCTTGGCTATCGTATAAAATTCTAAACCTATTTGTCATTATTAATTTTATTCTTGGTAATTAATCGTATAAAACAATTTTACCATGTTATCTTTAATCTCTAACTTTCATCAATAATTACTTAAGCCTATTGTTGTAATTTTAATAAAAACTAATAGTTTCAGCTTCTCTTAATTACACTTTCTACCATAAAACTCTTATTTCTACTTTGACCCCCATAATTCAACTACTATCACACTTTGGCCCCTTATACTTGAAGAAACAGTGTGAGGATAGACTGACAAGTTCATAACAATAAAACATACATTAAAATCATGCATATCATAGCTTAAATTATGTATCACATACAACATAAAAAATTACCATATTACCCTGGCCCACGCCAGACTACCAAAATACCCTTACTAACGGAAGCGAATATTACACATCGTGTGGGCGGTCTGTACAGGACTGTACAATGATGTGTTTTTGGCTCCAAAATTCAAATTAAATGCTCTAATCTCATTGGTTGAGTCTAATGATGGTTCCTATACTATTTAAAATATTCATTTGAGTTCTTGGTGAACTAATCACTCACCTCTCTCTCTTTCTCTCTAACTATCGAGATTACTAGTTTTCTACAAGATCTTCTTCAAGAAAGGTTGACTTAAATGAATATTCAAGTCTTGTAAATCACAATATCATTCCATTGTAATACTTCAAGAAATCTCAAATGGGAGCCTTTGTTACATTTGTTGATTCACATAAAATCATAGACTTGTGATTTTATGTAACAAAGGTTCTACAACTCAAAGGTTTGTTATAGTACTTATTTTTATTTGTGTTATTTCATTTGTATTATTCCTCCATTAGAGTATAGATTGTATTTTTTTTATTCATTTTGTTGACCCAAGATTTGGCCAACTGACACGGAGTCAGAATATGCTTGATATGAATGAAAGAGATGAGAACAACGTAATGACAAAAGTAAATAAGACACAGTATTTTATAGTGGTTCGGCCCCAGGATCTGGTAATGACCTACGTCCACTTAGAATGATATTGATATAAAAACCAGAAGGTTGATCAATGAAATAGGGTTCAATGAGTTTCACCACTTTCTCAAGAACAATACAATATTCCTAGGATAATTACTATAATCTCTCACAATTTCCAAAGCCCAAAAGTCCCCTCCCTTGAGCTATCTCTTCCTATTTATAGGCTCAAGGGGGATTACAAAAGATTGTTACAGATATTCTTTCTTGAATAATCGGATACTCAGGAGATTGTGTGAGATCAATTCGGGATTCATAAAGATCTTCCCATAAATGTCGCCTTGTACACGGAACTATCGACCAGACTGGTCGCAAGTAAGACAGGCTTGCACTGCTTCTAATGTGTCCTCTGGTCGATACTCTAGCAGAACGTTTCCAGGTGTCAGCCACGTGTCCAGGGATCACTTGCCACGTCACCCATGCTAATTTTATGGATAACATTTTCCCCCCAAGTTTATTTATCACGAGCAGTAAATAAACTTTTGAACGAACGACTCTTCGGTAACCCCGCCTGACGTGTCAGAACCCTTCGTGTGTTCTTGAAAAAACAACCTACCTCTGTCCAATCACGTCCTTTCGGTTCCCCAGAAAAGATTTCGACGGCCATCCCGCTTCCCCATACTTTGAAAAAGGGAAACTAATGATTATACTTTTTACTATCAGAGACAAACTTATATAAGACCTTCGAAGCCTTTATTTTCTTTTTACGCACGCCATCGTCTCCACAAGAAAACCTAAAATCCAGAGCTCTTAACATTCCTGAAGACCGTTCTGTCTGCACTTTCAGGACCCCATTCGAGAGCTTCTTGATCTCTGAAGACCCTTCTTCCATCTTCACGATCACTTTTCTTGGTAAGTTTTCGAGTTCCCACGCTTCTAATTTTTTGTGATGCATGCTTCTGACTGTGTACTGTTTGAGTTTATTTGCTTCTAGTTTGAGATGCTTGTAGACAGAATATTTTGTAGGCGAAATAGGGTTACGAGTTAGTTTAAAATCCGGGATCATGCTTTTTAGGACGTAAAATCGAAGTAAAAATTCGATCTTTAAGCTAGTTGAAAAATAAATTTTTCCCGCCCTAAGGGGAGTTGAAAAAGCTTTTTCAGAAAAACTTTTTACTTTCACCCTTTGATCCGTTTTTTAAAATATTCATGTAGAAAAATTTAGCCTTTTGTTAGAATGCTGTTGTATAAAAAACTTAATTTTTATACTCGACCAGTGTTATTCTAAAAAGCTTTTAAAAGTTTTCTATCCTCACCTCCCCATTCTTTTGTATGCAGACTTTAATGCCAGATTTGTGGGGAGGTGAAAGGCCTATTGACGACGACCTTCTCGCCCAACTGCTCGAGGGAGAAGAACAACCAGCTGATCGTGTCCACGAGATCCCTTTCTCACGATCTTCTTCCAGACCCCATCCTTCTCCTTCAATGGCCCGTTCCAAATCTTCAAGCAAGAAAAGACCCGAGTCTGAAAACAACCCAAATTCTCCTGCCCGACCTGATTCGCAGGCAAGGGCTCCCTCGACCAGTGGTTGAGAAAATCTTGTTCCTGACCCTAATATCCAAATTAGGGCCAGCCCTCGCCATCAGAACTTGCCTGATGTCGAGTGGTATACTTCCCCAGCCAGTTCAGTAACTCTTCGAATGGTTGCTAACTGCTTCAGGAAATTCCCTCTCACAGGGATTTCCATTATACGTCCTATCGAAGACCAGAGGGCTAACCTCCCCGAAGGTGCAAACAGCTCCTGGTCTCAGTATCATATTGAGGCGGGAGCTTATCTCCCTCTTCATCCCTTTTTTGTGGGGGTGGCCAATTATTTTGGTGTCACCCCCTTCCAAATAACTCCAAACGAATATAGGATGCTGGCCGCACTCTATATCCTGTATAAACTTAAGAAATGGCCAGAACCTTCGCCCCACGAATTCAATTATCTTTTTGACCTTAAGTCTAACCCGCAACACAACGGGATGGGTTTCTTTCATTTATGCTACCAGTAGACCAACCGGACGTTCCTGAGTGACACCACCCATATATCAAACGTGGGTCATTACCATAAGGAGTACTTCTTTACTCTGGATGTAACCAGCAACAACTTGGCCTTCGCACGAGGAGGTGAGCGCCGTTTCTGACTGTTCGATACTTTTACTTAAGGTGTCTCCTTTCGTTTTTCTCAAACTGTAATCTGCTTTTCAGGCCCTTGCTTACGTCCGACCCCAACACTAGCCATGGTGTCGAGGTCTAGTACTCTGGCCAGGATGTCCGACGCAGCAAAAAGCGTCAAGACCCTGGTGACTGAAGAAAACTTGAGGCTGTCTGGCCTCCTGGCTCCTCACCATGAAACTAGAGGGTCCGTGGTGGACGAAGCCATTGCCGAGGGGGTTCCCGAGCAGCAACCTCCTGTATCTCCTCCTCGGAGGAGGCCAACGGGGGTTACTGCTCGGGAACCCACGGGCAATCCTTCTGCAGAAAGATCTTCTGCTCCCCAAGGCAAGGGGAAACAAAAGGCCAAAGAGCCTATTGTGGACTTGGGAGAATCCTCTGATGATAACGGTAAAGTTATTTCGCTTTTAAATGGTTTGCCAATTCCCTGTCATCTGTTTGACGGGGAGGGTAACTTTACATATGCTCCAAACTTAGGGCCAAACTTCTTCATGCCAGATAATGAGTATATGACTAATAGAGTCAATAGTGTAACGACCAGTAGTTGTAGCTCGGGTATTCACTTTGTTGCCTTTCTTCTGTTGCATATAATATATTTTCATCTGCCTCTTATTCTTATCAGTTTCCTGTGTTTACTTGCATGCAGATATGGCCACTCCCAATATCTTTGACATGTACCAGGCCGAGGAGGAAGAGGAGGTTCCCCAACTCCAGCGGAGATCCAAGAGGAGAACTGGCGAATCCAGCCGAGGCCCTCCAGCCAAGAAGGGTCGAACAGAAGACCTTCCCAAGGACGCGCCAACTGGGCAAACTCCTAGGCCAACGGGGCAAACTCATCCACCAGCTCCTACTAAGAAGCAGACTCCTCCTGCCCCACCAAATCCTCCGGCTGCGCCCACTAGAGAGGAAATTACTCGTGAAGAAGCTCTCGGGTCCAAACTCATGAGCCGTGCCCCTCGATTAGCCAGGGATCGCCTTGACCGCATTGGTAAAGGTGACTGTGTCAGAGATGCAATGGTCGAGGCTGAAAACATGGGGGCTGACCACGTTCTGAACAGGGCCCTGAATGAAATCTCCAGTGTGAGTATTTCTTCACTTTTTAAGCCTTAGTCTTTTATTCTTCACAGCAGGTTCTAACTTTTTCCTTTATTCACAGGCCTTACTGTCTGCTATCACTGCTCGCACTCGTATACAGGCTTCCCTCGAGCAGGCCAAGGCAAAGGCCACTGAGAGGCATCAAGTGAAGGCAGCTGAGGAGCTTTTGGCTCCAGAGGCCAGGCACACCAAGGAGTGGGAGGCACTGGCTCGAGAGAGGGATGCTGCGGTGACCAAACTGTCAGAGGCTGAAGCCGCAAAAGATGCCGCGGTGAAGTTGAGGTAGCAGTATCGAGAGTCCAATCAAACCCATCTTCGCGAGATCAAGCATTTGGGAGAGACACTCAAGTCCAAGGACGAGGCTATTGTCACTCTTGAAGGCAAGGTGAAGCAGCTGGAGCTTGACAACTCCAAAAATCTTGAAAAGTACAAGACGACAACACTCCGATGTTTCTACAACTTCTGGAAACATAACCAGGGTGCCGACTTTAGCTATCTTTCGGAGGAAGTCAGGACTGCTGAGTTGGCTCGCTGCACCTCTCAACTGGCCGAAGATGAGGCAAGACTGAGGATCCCTGCTTCTCCAAGCATCGTTAGTGTAGAAGAAGAAGAAGTTGCTGAGGACGCAACCAACTAGGATGCTGCCCAGGACCCTCCGGCCCCAAATGCCTCTTAAACTTTCCCATTTATTTTTCTCTCTTTTTGGCCACACGGCCTACGGGTCGTGATGTAAAGACAATAATTTCTTTTTAAACTTTGCTGCACGGGCAGCAAATCTTTTTTTCTTTTATTCGAACAGTTACATCCAAGCAGCGATGCTTGCGGTGTAAAAGCTTAAATCTTGATGCTATAATATCTTTATTTATTATAACATTTGTCCGTATGACCGAACTTAGCATAGTACTTTGGCATGATTTAACAAAACATAAATTTTGAAAAATACTCTAAGTACTGCAGCATGCTTTCAATCATTTTGTTCATGTGTTTACATACCTTGCGAGTATGCTTTGCTGTCGATGTGCCTTATATGCCCCCAAAGTGATCGAGGAGCCTTAGGTCCTTGGTCACTTGCCCTGACCATGGCCTGTTCGAACATTCCTATTCGTGCGGAAGAATGATACTTGTAGTACAGCAAAACAACACACGTAATGAACAAATATATGTAAATGTAAATTCACAAAGGTTGGCAAGAATGATTGGCTGCGCACAGTCCCTTATAATCTCGTATTAAAAATGGACTAAACATGTCTTTACGAGTGATTCTGAAATAGAATCTTACATATACGAGCAGTTAGCCATACAACGTGGCTAACCCTCTTTGCAAAACTTGTAAGAAAATTAAAATTTTAACACAAGCCAGTTCTTTAAAAAGGATTGTTCATTGATAATACTTGCGCAAGTGTTCTCCATTCCAGTAACGTGGAACGAGATCTCCGTTCAAGCGTGCAAGTTTGTATGTGCCTGGATGAAGGACTTCTTCAATTTGGTAAGGTCCCTCCCAATTAGGTCCGAGCACTCCAGCAGTAGGGTCACGGGTATTTAAGAAAACTCGTCGTAGCACCAAATCTCCGACGTTGAATTTTCTTTCTTTAACTTGGGAGTTAAAGTACCGGGTGACTTTTTGCTGGTATGCAGCAACTCGGAGTTGAGATTTCTCTCGTATCTCATCGATTGAGTCTAGGGACTCCATCATTAGCTGGTTGTTCTGATCCTGGTCGTAAGTTAAGCGCCGATGTGAGGGGGGATCTAACTCGACAGGCAACATGGCTTCATATCCATAGGCTAAGGAAAATGGAGTATGTCCTGTCGCTGTTCGGTGGGACGTTCTATACGACCATAAGACTTCAGGCAGCTGCCCTGGCCACGCTCCTTTAGCTTCTTCAAGTCTTTTCTTCAGGGTGTCTTTAAGAGTCTTGTTTACGGCTTCGACCTGGCCGTTTGCTTGGGGGTGTGCAACTGAAGAAAAGCTTTTAATAACTCCATGCCTCTCGCAAATATCGGTGAATAAGTCACTGTCAAATTGGTTCCCTTTGTCTGAAACTATCTTCCTGGGCAAACCATATCTGCATACAATGTTCTTGATGACGAAATCAAGAACTTTCTTGGTCGTGATGGTTGCGAGTGGTTCAGCTTCGGCCCATTTGGTGAAGTAATCAACTGCCACAACTGCGTACTTTACTCCGCCTTTCCATGTAGGCAGGGATCCAATCAAATCTATCCCCCATACTGCAAAAGGCCACGGGCTCTGCATCTGCTTTAGTTCGTTTGGAGCTGCTCGGGGAATCTTGGAGAACCTTTGACATTTATCACATCTTCGTACATACTCCATTGAATCCTCATTCATCGTTGGCCAGAAGTAGCCTTGCCTTAGAATCTTTTTTGCCAAACTCTACCCCCCAGCGTGATCCCCGCAGAAGCCCTCATGCACCTCCTTCATGAGCTCCTTAGCCTTTTCTGGTGTAACGCACTTGAGTAGTGGCATTGAGTATCCTCTTCGGTACATAACACCATCGACCAGTATGTACCTAGCAGCCCGTCTTTGTAGAGTTCTGGCTTTGTTCCTATCTGTTGGCAGCGCACCATTTGTCAGATACTCCAAGTAAGGCGCCATCCATGTATCCTCCATTCGAATCTCCATACTGGACTCAGTTGCTTGTATGCTCGACTTACTCAGTCTTTCAACTGGCACAATGTTCAAAGTGTCAACATCCTTTGCGCTCGCGAGTTTGGCTAAGGCGTCCGCGTTTGAATTCTGATACCGCGGGATTTGCTGGAGGGTGTACTTCGTGAACTGGGCTAGCAGGTCCTTTGTTTTATTTAAGTAGGCTACCATTTTCAAACCTCGCCCTTGATATTCTCCTAGGACCTGATTCACCACCAGCTGTGAATCACTGTAGATATCAAGCGTCTTTATGCTCATATCCTTTGCCATTCTCAATCCAGCGAGGAGTGCTTCGTATTCCGCTTCATTGCTTGATGCAGTGAAGTCGAACCTGATGGCGCAGTGAAATCGATGCCCTTTCGACGTTATCAATATCACTCCCGCTCCAGCATGAGATTCGTTGGATGAACCATCCGTGAATAGCTTCCACGAAGGAGTTTTTTCTTGAGGCACGGGCGCCTCAGGCAGTTCGCACTGCTCACTGTCTGGGAGTTCGGTGAACTCCGCAATAAGATCGGCTAAGACTTGTACCTTTACTGCTGCTCGCGATGAATAGGTTATGTCGAACTGTCCTAACTCGACTGCCCACTTTAACAATCGCCCAGCCGCCTCAGGTTTTTGGAGGACTTGCCGAAGGGGCTGGTCAGTTATAACTGTGATAGGATGGGCTTGGAAGTAGGGGCGCAGCTTTCTAGAGGCAAGGATCAAGCAATATGCTAACCTCTCGATTGGTGGATATCTCAATTCTACCCCGATCAGTCTCTTGCTGACATAGTAGACTGCTTTTTGTACACCTTCTTCCTCTCGCACTAGGACCGCGCTGGTAGCAACTTCAGTAATCGCCAGATAAATAAACAAAGTTTCTCCTTCGATTGGCTTTGATAAGATGAGGGGCTGTGCCATATGAGCTTTCAGTGCCTGGAATGCTTGCTCATAGTCTTCTGTCCACTCAAACTTTTTATTCCCCCTAAGTAGATTGAAGAATGGGACGCACTTGTCTGTTGATTTTGAAATGAATCTACTTAGGGCTGCGATTCTCCCAGTTAAACTTTGTACATCTTTGATCCTTTCTGGCGACTTCATGCCGATCAGGGCCTTTATCTTGTCGGGGTTGGCCTCGATTCCTCTTGAATTTATGATAAACCCCAAAAGCTTCCCTGATCCGACTCCAAAGGAACACTTGAGGGGATTTAATTTCATTTGGTACTTGTTTAACACATTAAAGCACTCTTGTAAATCCCTCACATGCCCTTCTACTTTCTTAGACTTTACCAGCATGTCATCCACATATACCTCCATGTTTACACCGATTTGCTCTTTGAACATGTGGTTGACTAACCGTTGGTAAGTCGCACCTGCATTTTTCAGTCCGAAGGGCATTACTCTGTAGCAATACAAGCCCGTATCGGTCCGAAAGCTGGTGTGATCCTCATCAGGGGGATGCATGCTAATCTGGTTATAGCCCGAATATGCATCCATGAATGAGAGGATCTCATGCCCTGCAGTAGCATCGACCAGCTGGTCGATCCTTGGGAGTGGGAAGCAGTCCTTTGGGCAGGCTTTATTAAGGTCTATAAAATCCACACAAGTCCGCCACTTGCCGTTAGGCTTGGGGACCAGCACCGGATTGGAGACCCACGACGGATAAAAAGTCACCCTTATGAATCCATTCTCCTTTAGCCTTTCGACTTCTTTTTTTAAGGCTCGTGATCTATCTTTATCGAGTAGCCTCCTTTTTTGTTGCACTGGTGGAAAGGTCTTATCTATATTCAGGACATGGCTGATTACTGCAGGATCTATCCCAACCATGTCTTTATGCGACCAGGCGAAAACCTCCTAGTTCTCTCGCAAGAATTCCAGCAGTGCGTGCTTCGTGGTAGGCTCTAAGTTTTTCCCAACCTTTATGACTCTGGTTGGGTCTTCTTTGTCGAGTTGGACCTCCTCTAGGTCCTTGACGGGTCCAACATTTTCTTCAAAATCCCCAAAGCGAGGATCCAAATCTCCATCCTCACTTTGGGCAACACCTTATTTGGTGACTTCATCACCTGATTGGGCTTGCGTATCAACTGCCATCTGCAATCTATCTGGGGCAATGCTCCTCGACGTTCCACTTTTCGCCTTTGTGATCGAGGCGTTGTAGCACTCCCTGGCATCCCTTTGGTTTCCCAAAACGCGTCCTACCCCCGCATCTGTTGGGAACTTCATGGCTAGGTGCCACATAGAGATGACGACTCGTAGATCAACCAGTATGGGCCTTCCAATAACGGCGTTGTACGCCGAAGGACAATCGACCACTACAAAAGTGGCGAGTAATGTCCTTGTTGCAGGCGCTGTACCCGTCGTTACTGGGAGTTTTATCATTCCAGCTGGGGCGAGTCCTTCTCCAGAGAAGCCGTATATCGTTTGATTGCAGGGCTCCAAGTCTTTTACAGACAATTTCATGCGTTCTAGTGTTGACTTATACAGGATGTTCACTGAACTTCCTATATCGACCAGTACCCTCTTCACCATCATATTGGCCATCTAGATGTCCACGACCAGCGGATCGGAATGTGGGAACCGGACGTGTTGGGCATCGCCATCAGAGAAGGTTATCTCACCTTCCTCTGACCGAGCCTTTTTTGGTGCATGGTCCTCCACAGTCATCATCTCGATGTCCTGGTCGTGGCGTAGAGTCCGAGCATATTGTTCTCTGGCCTTTCCGCTATTTCCCACGAGGTGCGGGCCTCCGCAGATGGTTAAGAGTGTTCCAGCCACGGGGGTAGGCTGTAATGGTGGCGAGCGTTGGCGTGTGGACGCATGCTCGTTGCCACCCGGAGCTTCTCGTTGGTAATTTCCCGAGGCCCGTGCATATATTCTCAAGTGTCCTTGTCTAATAAGGAACTCGATTTCGTATTTTAACTGGTTGCATTCATTAGTGTCATGTCTGTAGTCGTTATGTAACGATAGAACTTGGTAGTGTCTCTTTTCGAAATGTCCTTTCGAATGGGTCCAGGTTTCTTGTAAAGCACACTGGAGCTTGTGGCCTGGTAAACCTCTCCCCAAGACTCAACGAGGGCAGTGTAGTTAGTGAACCGAGGCTCATAACGATTACCCTTAGCTCGTTTGTTGTCAGAGGTGGAAGGCTCGTTATACGGCCGTTTTCCACCATTCTCGCCATTACCGTTGCCGTTCCCATTGCCTTTGTCGTTGCCATTAGGTTTGGAACCATTGGAGGCTTTGGCGGGTTCGGCAGCCTTCTTACCCTTGTTCGAGGGTTTTCCATCATCAGCGATGGCTTCTTCGAGCTTGATGTAGCGGTCAGCTCGGTCTAAGAATTCTTGGGTAGTTCTCACTCCTTCTTTTCGGAGACTTTTCCAGAGGGGAGAGCAATGTTTAACCCCTGCGGTAATGGCCATCATCTTGCCTTCATCTCCCACTATTTTTGCTCCAGGCGCCGCTCGCATAAAGCACTGGACGTAATCCTTTACTGACTCCCCGTCCTACTGGCGAATTTAGACTAGCTGGTTTGCTTCGGTTGGGTGCACACGACCAGCATAGAGTTGTCCATAGAACTCCCGTACGAACATTTCCCAGGAAACAATGCTCGTGGGAGGGAACTTGAAGAACCACTCCTGCGCAGCTTCAGAAAGTGTTGCAGGGAAGATCCTGCACCGAGCGTCTTCGGACACTTTCTGAATGTCAATCTGAATTTCAAACTTATTGACATGCGAGACTGGGTCTCCATACCCGTCAAAGTTTGGAAGCGTAGGCATCTTGAATTTGCTAGGAGTTTCGGCGTTAGCTATCCTTTGTACGAAAGGAGTGCCTTTTCTCCTATCGTGGTCGATGTAAGAAGTCCTTCCTCCGACCAGCTGCTGCACAGCCTGGTTGAGGGCGTCTATCTGGGCCTACACTGCGGTAGGAATCACTGTGGCCTTTGTTGCCGGGGGGACGTTCTCGCCGTGCCTCTTGCGGCGATCATTGAGTACAATTCTCAAGTCCTCTTCTCTTCTCCGCTGCTCGCTACCCCCGAGCTAGTCAAAGACATTATTTTGTCTGGGCTGCCCCCCAGCATCCTGTCTATTTGGTTGGTCATCTTGAGGTACCTGGCTCCTGCATTTACCTCTTTCTTCACTCCTTCCACCGATATTTCCCTTGCTTGAGTCGGCCTCATTGTATCTGTGGCCATCTCTGAACCTCGACTGGCTATGATGAGATCGATTGTTCCCCCGATGTCCGTTTCTGGCTGAACCATCCCGAGCGTTAGAGGGTGGCCTATGTTGTTCGTGGTGTCCTCGTGCATCATCGTGCCGTTGGGGACCCAGACTGCAGAGCCTAACTCCGAGTCCCTCCTGTGGCCAGGAGGGTAGTGACCTCTGTTCGGTATGTTCGGCCCATCATCCCTACGACGTCTAGGGCTGCGAGGCTGATGCTCGGCCCTATTCTGCTTCCGTTGCGGGGGGTTACCCCGAGCAGCTTGGGACGGTGGCTGTACCTCAGGCTCCAGTGGGACATCGTCATGGGGCATCTGAGGCTATTCGGGTCTTTGCGGACTCGAAGGCTGGATCGGTGGGTTCGGGTTAGGACCCCTCTGGGGTGGCCCATTCACAGGTGGGTCAGGCTGCGAGGCAGGTGCAGCCTGATTTCTAGCCAATAGCAAGGCTGCCTCAAGGGCTGCAATGGCTTCGTTCTGGCGGCGGTCCACCTCCGCCTGCCTTTCGTTCAATTCCACGCGCTGCCGTTTAATCTCCTGCTGCTGCCGTGCCATAGCTTCAGCGGTAGTCTCCTGACTGGCCTTCAGACTTGCCAGCCCTTCCTGCAACGCGCCCAGGGTACTCTTCAACGTTGCGTCATCCATTTCCTCCTCCTCAAAATCCAGTTGTGGCTCATCCTCTGCCATGCTTGCAGGAGGAGGAGGAGGTGGCGGGTTTGACGGTCCAGCGGTGGCAGCTTGTCCAGTTTTCTTTCCAGCTTTCTCCATTAGTTTTCTCAACAACGATAAATCAAGCTCTCAATGAAAGCATCAAAATGTTGACCCAAGATTTGGCCAACTGACACGAAGTCAGAATATGCTTGATATGAATGAAAGAGATGAGAAGAACGTAATGACAAAAGTAAATAAGACATAGTATTTTATAGTGGTTCGGCCCCAAGATCTGGTAATGACCTACGTCCACTTAGAATGATATTGATATAAAAACATGAAGGGTGATCAATGAACTAGGGTTCAATGAGTTTCACCACTTTCTCAAGAACAATACAATATTCCTAGGATAATTACTATAATCTCTCACGATTCCCAAAGCCCAAAAGTCCCCTCCCTTGAGCTATCTCTTCCTATTTATAGGCTCAAGGGGGATTACAAAAGATTGTTACAGATATTCTTTCCTGAATAATCGGATACTCAGGAGATTGTGTGAGATAAATTCGGGATTCATAAAGATCTTCCCATAAATGTCGCCTTGTACACGGAACTATCGACCAGACTGGTCGCAGGTAAAACAGGCTTGCACTGCTTCTAATGTGTCCTCTGGTCGATACTCTAGCAGAACGTTTCCAGGTGTCAGCCACGTGTCCAGGGATCACTTGCCATGTCACCCATGCTAATTTTATGGATAACACCTTTAAAATATAATGTTCAAAATTTTGTGTATAGCCTTATCCACAACAAAGGGCACTCCTTGGAGCACATCAACAACTTTGAGATTTAGATGGAGATTCACAAGGTGTTAGACAACGCGTGATGCAAAGTATTCCTCGCCACTCTGGTCCGAGCCGTGAAGAAATGGTTTTGGAATTATCATCCCAGTTCAATTAACTCTTGTGAACAACTCACTCAAGACTTCTACCAGCTGTTCTACACCACTTGGGTCCACCCTTATGAATCTAACCACCTCGCCAACCTGAAGCAAGGTGAGAAGGAGACACTAAAAGACTACATCATGAGGTTCCAGAAGGAAGTTGCTCACGCTATCACATTTGGCAATTAGGGGTGCCTAATGGCGATTATGGTGGGCATCAAAGTCTAAAGCCCTTTGTGGAACAGTTTGACCAAGAAGTCAGCCAGCTCAATGCGTGATTTCTTGGACTGCACCAACAAGTTCATCATGTTACAAGAGGTAGTGAAGAATGTAGACTCGGCAAGAACTGGCAACCGTGGTCGAAAAAATGCTGAAGACTATAAGGGTGGTGAGAACAATGTCAATGGGAAAAGGGCGAGCAGTCATCAAGTGTCTTGCAAGCAATGGCAGGATTATAAGAATCCCAAGCAAGAGGGAAGACAACTCACGTACGAGCCACGTTTTACCGACTACACTATCTTGGCCCAGTTGTGCGAGGATATCTTTATAGCAACCAAGAACTAGGTGTTGTACATGAAGCTAATTATAGTAAATAAAGATCTAAGTAGACGTAATCAGACCAAGTACTGTTGCTACCACAAAGACCATGGGCATCAGACTAACAAGTGTTGTCAACTTAAAGATGAGATAGAATTCCCAGACAGAAAAGGGCACAAGGCTTGTTACGTCAATCAACGGCAAGACCAAAACAAGAATGATGGTTAAAACGATGGAAGGCAAAGACAGCGGTCACCACCAAACCGTCCGTGGTCTTAAGCCTATGTAGGCAAGGTGAAAGAATTAATAGCTACCGTGGTCACGATCTGTGGAGGACCACACCTCGTCGGGGAAAGTAGCAAGTGGAAGGAGAGGTATGCAGGATAGTTGCTCCATCACGCTGATGAAATAATGACAAAAGAAGAGACCAAACAAGGTCTCACTCATGGAAGACCAAAACATACACTTTCGCCAACAAGGACTCAAGGCATGTCCACTACTGGTTCAACAACCCATGGTCATCGTAACTCTGACCACCAATCTGAAGGTTTTGAGACTATTGGTTTACAATGACATTTCCATCAATATTATATACAAGTCTTTCTTAAGCAAGATGAATCTTTCTGTCCGGGACCTCGCGCCGTGCTCAACGATGATCTATGGGTTCAATGGTGAGGGCTTGACCCCCATTGGATCCATCAATCTCCCAATAACTCTAGGTGATCCCCCTCGAAGGGCGACTAGCATGGCAACATTCCTGGTCATCGATTGCATGTCAGTGTATAATGTCGTGCTGGGACGACCTGTGCTTATTGATCTGCTAGCCATAACATTAAGTTGGCACCTCACCATCAAGTTCTCTATGAATGAAGGTATCAGTTGTGTAAGAGGAAATCAGTGAGGGGCGTGAGAATGTTATAATGCATCAATCAACAAAGCTTGGAAAGGAAGCACTGCTAGCTCAAGTATAATATTTGATAAACATGTTTCCCAAGGCATTGAGGAGTTGTTCAACTAAGAAATCGTCTTGATGATAGAGATGCAATTGGTGAGGCCCTAGTATGAGTTGCCACAATTTGCAACGTCACCTCTGGTCAAGCCGTAGTATGAAAGGCCACCCCTGGTGACGTCACCATTGGTGACACCATGGACAGCGGAGCGGCCAATGGTGACCCGAATCTTAATGCCTTATAAAATGACTCCCAAAGTGTGGAAGAGTTTGATCATCTCTTTGGTGATGAAGAAATACTGGTCGGACCAGTCGAAGAGCTCGAGGAAGTAAAGTTGAAGGATGACAATCCCACTCAGAAGGTGAGGGTTGGGAAGAACCTGAATGGCGATGTGAAGGCCAGTTTGATCAATTTCATGCGAAAAAATCAAGATTTCATCAAGAGTAGGCATCAACCCATCAGTTATAAGCCATGTCTTGAACATCAACCCGAAGGGACCTTTAGTTCGCCAAAAACGACAGTCGCTTGACGCTGAGAAGTGTGTGGTGTTGAAGGGAGAAGTAATGAAATTGGAAGATAAGGGTTTCATCTAACAAGCTTTCTACCATCTATGGGCTGCGAACCCAATTCTTGTGTGAAAACCAAAGGGAACTTGACGAGTGTGAATTCTTTTTAACAACCTCAACAAGACATTCCCCAAGGATTGTTTTCTGCTCCCTTGGATCGATTAGGTAGTCGGTCCTACGTTTGGGCATTAGTTACTATCATTCATGGATTCTTACTCCGGGTACAATCAAATAGCGATGCCCCATCCTGACCAAGAACACACGTCATTCATGACGAACATGGGCATGTATTGCTACAAGGTCATGCCTTTTGGCATGAAGTATGCTAGTGTAGGATCTTGGAATTTAAATCTAGATGCATGCACCCTATTATTTTTCCAAAAACATAATAAAAACATAGAATAGAATGGCATGTTTATGAACATTAGATTCATAAATTAAAACAAACCCAAAGATTTAGAAACTTACTAATACGCAGTGGAAAAATGACTTCTTCCTTTAGATTCTCTAACATTTGATTCCTGGTGGTAGCAAGGTATTGCCAAGAATCTAAACTGCTTAAATTATTCCAAAGGCTTCCAAGCCTATCTCTAAATCAATTCTAACAAATAGTGGGTAAGTTCTCAACATATGACATACAATTAGAGAGGAAAGAACAAGAGAATGAGCAACCAAGAGAGGATTAGCCTGTCTAGGTTTTGAATTACCAAATGAATCAATTGAGACTAACTTCTAAAAACCCTAGACGTCACATCCCTTATATAGGCAACTTAATGGGCTTTATTTAAATTAATTAAAATAATAAAAAAAAATCTAAGCCTTGAGCTCCCACAAATGGACTTGGGCCCAATCTCTTTGTTTTGAATTTAAATCGCAATTGGGCCTAAATTCAAAATCTTTTTATTTATTTATCTTTCTATTAATTAATTAAATAAATAATTAAGTCCTTATTCAAATGAACTAATTATAATATGAAACTTGATTAATTTGAGTTAAGTTCAAATCACCCTAAAGGCGATCTGTCCATTACATATCTCAAACTGAATCGTTGTCCAATGAGGCAGTCTGAAAATTATCTGCATGTCGTACTGCCGAGTCCTAACATGAGATGTTCATATCATCATTAGCTAGATGTTCTACTTACCTGCTTTTTCCACGTGCTTATCTGTCGAATGTACCGCTAGCTAAGTGGTTGAATCCATTCTAATTTTTAGGGTACAACATTTGCCTCTTTGGTGTATCCGCCTCTTTGGTGGCATCAAGTCGAGCCAAAGCATCAACATTTGAATTCATTTCGCTGGGTACTTGTTCAATAGAGCTGAACTCGAATACAGGCATCTCGCCCTTAACCTTGGCTAAGTAAGCCGCCATCTTGATACCGCAAGATTGATACTCCCCCAATATTTGATTGACCACGAGCTAAGAATCTCTATAACAATTGACTGCCTCTACTTTTAGCTTTTCCGCCGCCCTTATTTCAGCCAATAGGGCTTCATACTCGACTTCATTGTTGGAAGTTGCGAATCCAAACCTCAGAGTTGTATGGTATCGATGCCCTTCAGGTGAGATTAAAATTATCCTAGCTCCTATTCTGTTTTCGTTAGAGGATCCATCAACGAAGATTTGCCACAACTCCTGTATCGGTTCTTTTATCGGCTCGTTCTGAAAAACCTGTGCACTCGGCCACGAAGTCAGTAAGGGCTTGACTCTTGATTGTTTTTTGTCTCAAACTGGCTGAGTTCGATGGCCCATTTTAGTAGACGTCTAGATGTTTCAGGCTTTTGCAAGACCTGCCTTAAAGTTTGGTTGGTTGGTTAAGACGTGGATGGTGTGAGACTGAAAGTACGGTATGAGCTTCCTTGAAGCCAAAATAAGACAGAACGCGAGCTTTTCTACTTATAGATATCAGGACATAGCTCCAAGAAGTCTTTTACTTACGTAGTACATTGGTTTCTGCACTCGATTCTCCTTTCAAACTAACACAACGCTAACCGCATTTTCCGTCACAGCCAGATATAGAAGCAAACGTTCTACAGATGTTAGTTTTGATAGTATAGGGGGTTCAACCAGGTCATCTTTCAGGTTGTGAAATGCTTGTTTTCATTCTTTGATCCACTCAAAAATTTTGTTTCCTCTGAGCAAGTTGTAAACTGGGAAACACTTGTCAGTGGAACATTCCCATTGTAGCGTACAATAGATGGACCTCACCCATGCTGAGTATAACTCATTGCATCATTGCGAGTTGGATACCTCCTTTGTGAATTCAAATGGTCACCTAGGTCAGGATGTGGATCGGAACAAGGACTTTGTGCAGACCTGCCTGCACGTTGGCTCCCCGTCCATTAACTTCCATTTGTGAAACTTACTATCTGTAGCTGAGATAGAGGACCTGGATTATCAGCGCGTGCTCGTGGGAAGTAAGTATCCACTGACAGTGGTGGATTTCTCCTACTATTTCCACAAACTGGAGCATCTCTCTGTGGGCTCGATGGTGTAGAATGTCTAGCCAGTGATGGTGGATGCCTTAACGGTGAGGCAATCCTCGTCCCATCAAGTCGAAATAAATTAGCCCGTCTCGGTTCTACCTTGATCTCACGAGTTCTCTGTGCCTGTGGTTCTGATTGTGGTGCAAGTGGATTCCCTGGGGAATTTTGTCTCTATGAATTTTTTCCATCTCTCCCTATTAGGTTGTTATGAACATTCCTTGGAATCTATGCAGAAGGCATGGAGCTGGGGGTTGCAGTTTTGACTGATCGACTAACATGGGAATGATGGTTCCTATGAGAATTAGCAGGTTGAGCACTTCGCTGATTTCACTCTAAAGATATAGAGCTCAGAGTTGCGATTCTGACAGAATGACTGGGATTGGGTCGATTATTCCTATGGGTCCTATGGGACCCACTTTGCATCTTTCCGACATTAACATCGGTTGCAAGACGGGGTAACTGAGCCAGGACCTCCTCGATCTGCCTGTTAGCCTGAGCAATATGGCTCGTTAATTGGGAATTCTCCATCTTGATGGGTGTTAGATATTCTGGATTTGAATTTGGTGGGCGTGACGCTGAAATCCCAGCATCGTCTTGGCCCACCTGTTGCTTTCTGGGGCGTTGCTGAACGTCTAGGCCTTTTCTAGTGGGGACGGCCATTTGATACGCCTCTTGCCCACCAGGCTACTACATTTCATTGTCATGCATTGATTGAGTAACCACCATGATGAATTTTGAATGAAACTTTTAAAGGATTAAGCACTAATGAACTCTCAATGAAAGCACCAAACTGTTGACATGCTTTTTCGCCAACAGTAGATTAAGAAATCCAATTGGAAAGATATTAATGCTCTTTTCTAAACCATAATGAATTATGTAAACAACTTCTCACACTCATAATTTTACATGGTTCAGTGGTTAAAATCCACTTAGTCCACGACACAATGTTATTACTCTCTCACAATTTTTGTAGAGTTTCTATATTAAAAAAAGCAGCCCCTTTCCCTGTCCATTATCTCTGGTATTTATAGTGGAATTTCCTTGATAAGTTTGGGTAAACATGTGAATAAATATGTTAAGCATTTAATCAAGAAAATTTCCACTTACATAGAGATACCATTGCCTATGGGAATTACTCCCATTATATTGGGCAATAAATGTACACTACAACCTGGGTATTAATGAGCATATAAAGAGCCTCCAAGTCTTTCAAGATCCTTCACTGTGTGTCATGACCAGGTTTCCACGAGCTGAACATCTTGATCGAGCTAAAGATTGAAGAGTGTATGAAATTTAGTTCGGGATCCTTCACTATGCACCCTAAAGGCGATTTGGCCATAACATGTCTCGAAGTGAATTGTTGTCCTATGAGGCGGTTTGAAAATTATTTGCATGACTGCTGAGTCCTAACTCGAGTTGCTTATATCATCATTAGCAAGATGTTATACTCGCCTTCTTTTTCCACGTGCTTATCTGTCGACTGTACCCCTAGCTGAGTGGTTGAATCTATGATAATTTTAAGGGTACAACAATAAATTTTCCCAAAGATTCTCTTTTATTCCCAAATATTTATTACATGTAAATATCACTAAATTGACCTAGTCAATTTGATATTTCTATTTAATAATCAAATCAATTGTTTGAGACTATTCAACTTTATTTGATAAGAGACACATGGGGACCATGGATCCATGAACCCAAGCTACAATAAGTTCACATAAGTTTATTTATTACAATAAATTATCTCACAACTTATTAATTCCTCGTGACTCAATATAGACTCGAAATTGGACTCTTAAGTTCACCAAACGTTTTTTACAAAACCAAAAATACGTTATCCATTGTTATAACCGTTACAGTCAGTCAATCCTCTATTGATGACTTACTAACAAGCCGGGTGCAAATTACCATTTTATTCCTCATTTTTATTCTATCCTTAAGTCCATTTTAAATGATAAATCTGTGAACTTAATGACATATATGAGCGCTCAATCGTTTACCCTTTTGGACTAAGATATTAAGGAAGTCTTCTTTTCACCTCTCATACAGAAGCTATAGATTTTATATCTATGAATAATATTCCCACTCAATTACACTACTAAATCTCAATGATGTAAGTATGGGTTAGACCGTAGGGTAAGCTGTTAAAGAACAAGTCAAAAGATTTAAATAATATAATTGGAAGAATATTATCACTCATAATTAAGATCAACTTTACCTATGGTCATGTTGTGACATTTATTAGATTCAATAACCATGATAATTATTTATATATCAATAATCAATATTGGTCCTAGTCCAATGTACCAATATATATCTGATCTTATCTACTTGGTGAATGCCTTGGATAAGACATCACACCCTTAATGTGCAAGTAGATCATATCGTAGATTACCAGATCAACGAAATTCTAATGCACTGTTCTAATCTTAGGACTCATTCTTTTTACAATCGTAATCCACTGTGACCCAATCACTATAATTGTAACTATTTATATGTTTGGGATTTTATAAATGTTTGTATTATGCCAATAATCTTGTAATAAAACAAGCAACCAACACAATTGTCAAACTAAATGATTTGTACTTTTTTATTGACAATATAAAATAGTGTTACATGTCTAGAATGGTTTTATAAGGGGATAAAACCCAACAGTTGGAACAACTTATCAGCAACTAGTCAATAAGATGTTCAAGGATCAAATCGGAAGGAACATGGAGGATTACATCGATGACATGTTAGTGAAAAACAAAAAGCTCGGGGGGCATGTCGCAGATCTAGGGGAAGATTTTTCCATTCTTTGCCTACATAAGTAATCATTCAGAGTCACTTCTAGAAAATTCTTGGGATACATCGTCAATTCTAGAGGGATCAAAGAAAACCCCAAAAAGATTAAGGCCCTCATTGATATGGAGTCCCCTAAGCGAATGAAAGACGTGCAAAGCTTGACCGAAAGTGTTGCATCCCTTAGTCGTGTCGTCATGTCCAAACCCTTCAATGGCAAGGACATGTACCTGTATTTGGTGGTCTCTAACCATGCATTGAGCAGAGTGCTAGTTCGAGAAAAGGAGAAGGTACAACACCTCATCTATTATGTTAGCAAGCGACTCATAGACGTCAAGACACAATATTCCAAGATCGAGCATCTATCTTACGACTATAAAATATTACGACCGTACTTCCTAGCTCATTCGATCAAGGTTTTGATAGAACAACCCCTGAGAAAAGTCTTGCAATGACCTGATGCTTAAGGTTGCCTATTGAAATGGGCCATAAAGTTAGGATAGTTTGAGATTGCCTATCAACCAAGGATGACATTTAAGGGACAGGCCCTCGCTGACTTTATTATAGAGTGCAACCGGCGACCGGAGGCCTAAGATGAAGACTAGAGACCAAGTGAGGACTTTTGACAAGTGAATCTGGATGGAGCTTCAAAAAAACACAACGTGAGAGTAGGCTTAATCCTAATAACCCCGGAGGGCCACCATATCCATTGAATGCTAAGGTTTGGTTTTGTTGCATTGAACAATGAGGCTGAGTACGAGGCCTTATTAGTGCAGTTACGCATGGCCAAAGATCTAAAAGCTAAGTGCCTAATGATCAGAAGCAACTTGCAGATGATGGTCAACCAAATCCTTGGCGAATATCAAGCCCACAGAATACGCATGACCGCCTACTTAGCCAAAGACAAAGATATGCTTGCCCAGTTTGATCGCTACAAAATTGAGCAAGTTCTTAGAGAGCAAAATTCCAATGTCGATGCATTAGTAAAATTGGTGAGCACAAATGGTGTGAAGCTCAACATCTGTCCAATTGAATTTTAAGTGTTGTCGAGCATCAGCCTCGCCATTGGCAACGCCAAGACTGGCGACCACAAGATTGGCATCCCCACCCTTTGCGACGCTACCAATGGCAACCAAAATGGTAGCAATCCAAACATGTCCATGTTAATTGAAAAAGAAGACACATGGATAACTCCTATCATCAACTATCTAAGTGAAGGTGTCCTTCCTTCAGATCATAATCTTGCCATGAAGATGCTTTACCAAGCACCCTACTACAACATACATGATGGTCACCTATACCGAAGGGGTCATTCAATGCTGCTACTCAGATGTGTCTCTAAAGAGGAGGCCCAACCCTTGTTGTAAGAATTTTACAAAAGATTTTGTGTTGATCACACTAGGGGGCAGAACCCCTCCAAGAAAATACTCTGACAAGGTTATTTATGGCCCACTGTGAAGAAGACTCCATGGGTTACGTGAAAAAGTGTGAAAAATGATAAAGGTTCATAAAATTCCAAGAGGTCCTTTGAATTAATTGAAGCAGATGCGAAGACAAAGACCATTCGCAGTTTGGGGGATCGACCTAATAGGCCAACTCCCCACGGGTCGCGGAGGAGTGAAGTACGCAGTAGTCGTTGTTGACAACATAAGTAAATGGTGTGAGGCTGAGCCATTGGAGACCATCACTTCCAAAAAGGATTTGGATTTTTTCGTGAAGAATATCATATGCCGCTATGGGTTTCCTTACAAGATGTGTCTAATAACAGAACCCAAGTTAACACTTCACAAACTTTTGTGTTCGCCATAAATTGTGAAGAGATTTTCAGGAGTGGCATGCCCACAGGAAAATGGAAAAGTAGAGGTTGTCAACTAAACCCTCAAAGGAACTTTGAAGAAGCGCCTAGAGGAAGAGAAAGGGTGATGGCTTGAGGAACTCCTAGAGGCACTATAGTCCTACAGGATCACGACCAGAACATCCATTAGACACACATCCTTTATGCTTGCCTACAGCTATGAGGCTATGCTACCCGTTGAGGTAGACGTCATGTCGCATAGAAGGTTGAACTATGATATGAAGCATAACAAGGCCATGCTTGTCGAGTCCTTAGACCTTATTGAAGAAAAATGAGTGCAATCTAACTTGCGGGTTGCAGCCTACCAGTAGAAGGTGGCTCACTAGTTCAATTCTTGGGTCAAAGACATAAAGTTCTCCATTGGCGACCTCGCTATTCATCATGTGTTCCTCAATACATGAGACCACTCTGCCGGGGTCCTAGGTCCAACCTAGGAAGGGCCCTATATAATGACATGAATAATTGCGACAGGATCCCTAGTCCAGTGGTAGGAACATGAGAGCCATTACAGACGATTGGGAAAACACAACAACTTTCCCTCTATTCGATCCATTACTGGCAATCGGGCAAAGATAGAAGTTCGCTCGCAATTCATGAGAACCATCATAGGCGATAGAGAGGCCCTTCACGGGTCCCCTCGTCAATGAGAGGGTTGGCTGTATTGCAAGTGACCAAGCACCCTCGGTCCCCTAGTCACTTGGAGGGCATAAGGGATATCATGTGCATGGAATAGAGCAGTAAAAATGCAAATTTCATGTAAAGTGCGTATGGAAAAAAGCAATGAAAGTGCAAAGTACATGCAAGGTGCATATGGAACAAGGAATGCAAGCAAACAATAGCAAAGAGGAGAAATTCATAAACTTTTGTAAAATGACATCAGACATGGATATGTATAGTAAGCAAGATCATCATCTCTATATACACCAAAAGTGGCCTAGATACGGCCAATGTTCATACAAAAGGGAGCATAGCTAAATGTAAAATACAAAATCAGAAAAACTAGAGTAAGAAGAGCGCTAGGAACCTACGCGGTGGCAACAAGATGGTCGCCATAACTGGGGCCCCATCGATAAAGGCCCCCTCACCTGTGGTGCCCTCAACATGGCCCTCACTAGAGACGACTTCCCTAGCGTCACCGTGCCCCATAACCACTTCGCTATCAACACCCTCATTGATGGTATTCTCTGAACCCTTAGTTTCGTTGTCCCTGATCTCTCTTCAGTAAGGTGACCCCTGTAGTACGCTAGGATGTTAGTAGCGGCCATCTCACCCAAGAATCTAAGGTCAAGGTCGCATTTGAACCTCCATATAGAAAATAGCCTATTTTTAGTTTTCTCTCACTGCCACCCTTGTGAGCTACCTCAATCTCATGATAGAGCTTACGCACTCATACATTCAGATCACGTCAATGGCGTAGTGCTGAGCCTTCCAAGCAACAACCCTGCTTGGCTCGCTCCATTGCTATGTCGGCGTCCTAGCTGGTGAAGCGAGTCTTCGTGAGTTCTTTCTCCATGGTGGCAAGGGGAAATAAAGCACTCTCGAGATCTGGGTGGGTCTTTTGAAGGTTCTCAATCTCCCACTCAAGCTGTCAATGAAATTTCACCGCAGCAGCTCCGCCTGAGAAATAAACAAATTGCGAGCACACTACAAGAGGAAAAATACAAGCAAAAAAGTTAAGCCAAAACAATTACAATAACGATGTTCTCCATCTGTTGGCGTGATAAATCAACAGAAGAGTCGCTGGTCGCCAAAGGCTAGGTACGAAGTATGCGAGGGCCCAATGCCACAGTCTCCAACATCCTCTTGGCCATGTCGATGCCTGCCTAAAGGGGCATGAGAGGGGGTAGCTTCGAAGACATCGGCACGGCAGGAGGTGCGACACTTATCAGTGTCGTGGGAGGTGGGATACCCCCTAGAGGAGAACCTAAGGATATTAGATCAATCCGGACCTTCTTAGCTTTTCCTTGTGATTGGTCCCAGGACAAAGGTCGTTTCCTTTTCTTTTCAGGCCTATCTCGAATGGTCAGTGTAGCGTCCCAAAACTCCTAATAAGTACCTTGATTAGTGTTTCGGGAGGGAATGAGGGGAATTTATGTGAATTATATTGTTATATAATTGAGTATGCATGATCATGTGTATTAAATGTGTTTAAAGACCTGCTTTTGTTAAAAATGGGCATTTTCATAATTTTGACCCGTTGAGGGTATATTTGTAATTATCATGTGCTATGTGCATTGTGACCACATTATTATGTTGATATGTGACTTTTTCAAAAAGAGTGGATCCTTTCGTGTGGTTTTAGCAGAAAGGTCACAACATCGAAAATACCCGGCTCGGGTCGAGCCTAGGGGTTTTTTGGGAATTTATATATTTTATGAATTTTTGGTGAAATGAAATCAGTTGGTGGAATAATAGCTTTTGGTGTATATTAGTTGATAAATTTTTTGATTAGTGGTGTAATTAGAATTTTAAGATAAATGACTAAATTGCCCTTGAGGTTTGTTAAGGGGTTACTTAATGGAAAGGGCAAAATGGCCTTTTGACCCTAAAGATAGGAAATTTTGGCTAAGTGTTGATGGCAGCTTCCATTCGCGTTAGACTCTCTCTCTCTCTCTACATCTTTTCTCCTAGATATTTTTTTTTTAAGCTCATTCAAAACTATGTTTTTGATATTTGGAGGATTCTTGGAAGGGATATAGCTTAAGTAGAGGGATTAGCAACACTTAAGGATCATCTTCAACTTAGGGATTTTAGATTTTGAGGAGAGGTAAGCTTTTCTTCTTGTTCTTCATTTGGTCGTAGAGTTCTTGGAAATTTAGGGCTTTATTGAATTTCAAAATTTTAAGGTTCCTAGGCTTATTGTTTGTGTATGTTGATGTTAGAAATTGCTTGAGATACTCATTTGAGGCTTGAATTTATATTGAATTTTTGTAATTGTGATGATTTTTTATAATTGGGGGAAATTGAGGCTTGAATTCATGTTTATGGTTTGTAATTGGTTGTTTAATGGATTCATATAAGGTGTATGTTGGTGCGATAACTATTTTATGGGCAATATGGTGTTAATATTTGCCTTTAGTTGAGTTTTTGGGTCAAAACTTAGGTCTTGAAATGGCATGAGATTGATTTGGGGAAAATCTGAAAAAACTTGGGTTCGATTAGTGTTTATGGGGACCTAGTGCGATCACGCTAGTGCCCCTGAAACCCCAAAGTTTCTGAGGGCGCGACTGCGCCACGTGCCCAGAAAACCAACCTTGTTGAATTTTGTGAGTATGGATAGGGGTTTCAAGGACTCAATTAGGGGGCCCTCTTGGGGACTCAGGGGATAATTCCATTACCTTGTTAAATTGAATTGGAGGTCTCGAGAGCTAGGTTTTAACTTTGGAGCCCGTAATTGGACATAATTCCTAATAAGTGTTTAACTAATGTTGTGACTAGGGTTTCCGAGGGCTCGGGGAAAGGATTGCACTCGAGGTTGTTTCTCTTTCACCACGTGACTTGAGGTAAGAAAACTGGTACATGCACACAAAGTAGGGCATCAGCCCTGATGTCTTAATGTGGTTATAATAGTTCATTAAAGTTGTTTAGGGTTGAGTACCCCTTTCAACATAATTATATTTTTTTGAATGCATTGTATTGGATTGCTTGTGAATGATTTTCTTGGGTCGTATTCGTCCATAACCATGTGAAATGTAGGTCATGATGGCAAAGCCACTATGGGAGTGATGTACACACTCGCTCGACAGATGGCGTAAGCCTGGTGCTCCAATGATGCACCTAGCTTGGCATAGGCCATATAAATTGTCTATGAATTTAAATGACCTATTTATAACATGTAAAGCATGCTAGTTGTTGTTTATGATTAATATGATTATTATTATGCCATGTTGAGTTTTCTTGTTGGGCCTTGGCTAACAGGTGTTCTATGGTGCAGGTAAGAACAAAGGGAAAGTGGACCAACCATAAGTTGGAGGGCTCTATAGTGGCGCGTACATATTCGGCTTGCTCGACCGTCAAGGTCGAGACATTGGAGGGACATGTTTTAAAAAGTCCATTTTGTCACTTAGATCGACTAGTTTTGAGGCTACTAATTGTAATTATGTTTTGATTAATCCATTTTGGGATCCCTTGTAAACCTTTTATACTATCTATGAAAATTTTAAACCTTTTTACCAAAAATTTTAACACTTAAACCTTTATTTTACATTGGTTACACTATTGAGTCCAACTAGTTTTGAGGCTACTAATTGTAATTATGTTTTGATTAATCCATTTTGGGATCCCTTGTAAACCTTTTATACTATCTATGAAAATTTTAAACCTTTTTACCAAAAATTTTAACACTTAAACCTTTATTTTACATTGGTTACACTATTGAGTCCAAATGAGACGCTTAACGAGTTAAGTATTATGTTAAACATAGTGTAACAACCCTTAATTAATAGGGTGTCACACTCAGTGGTAAACTAAAATACTCTCATGGAAGCATAACTCCTCTAACCTAAAGATCAACTAGTAAGTATAATAAGGAAAAAGTGAAGTGTTAACACGACATAAACAAATTCAAATAAATAGCCTTGAGGCAAAAAGTCTTAAGGAATGGGTATTAAGAACCCAGAAAATCTCCAAGAGAAGGCCACTATGAAGCGCTTCTTGACTCGGTTGGGGTTCTAAAAAAGTCAAATCGGCCCAATTCCCTAACGGAGACCTGTAACGCCCAAATTTGCTAATAAGGGCTAGTTCCTTGATTAGTGTACCAAGAGGGCATAATTGGATTTATATGTGAAATTAATTGAATATATGTGTGATTATGTGGTATGCATGATTTATATGGTGATATGAATATATAGGCATGTTATGTGTATTAAATATGCATGTGGGCTCATTCTAGTTAATAAAGGCATATTTGTAATTTTGGCTCTGTTATCCAGATTTCCGGATAGCGTTTAGATGGATAGCCTCGGGGAAGCAGAATTATCAAAGTCTTTCACGAAGGGTGACCAGGGGTCGCGGATGGACATAAAGGCTTCGCCTCTCCCATTTAGTGTCTAGCACACTCTTTCAAGCAACCACGACCCGGAAGCTCGTCAATTCTCCCGGACTCCCGAAGGGATATCCTTCGGGGAAGGTCCTTCCAGGAGAAGCACTTCAGGTTACCTTCGCGGATACAGTTCCGTGCCTCGCACGGAAGAAGACCAAGCGGTCGAGTCACGGAGGAGGCATAGTTGGAATGATACTCACCTGACACAGGATCCCGCCTGACAGGTCGAGGCCGCACACATCCCAGCACGCCTAAAAGTGCCTTTTCGCCTACTGTTCCGCTGACAGCCTGGAAAAGACAGCTGCCTTTTGACATTCCCCATATTTTCATGTAATTATACCTACGTAGAGCCTTGTAGCCATGCTACTACGGTAATTGTATCCCCTATTTACGGCTGGTGTAATTAAGACTCATAGGGGCAGAGTAAAACCCTAATCCAAAACCCTAGCTATAAAGACCTCCTCATTTTACGATAGGAGGAAGGCCAAGAAATTACAGAGCAAGAACTCTGCCAAAAGTCTCTCTAGCTTCATCTTCTTTAAGAGAACCCGAGAGAAACATTGTGAGTTTGTGAGGTTCTTGTACACCAGCCATTTTACTGTAATTCTCTACAAGTATAATAACATCGACTCGTGGACTAGGGCTTGTTAACGCCTGAACCACGTAAAAAACCTGTTTGTCTATTTATATTTCTGCACTTCTACAGTTCTTATCTTTTTATTATTTTGATTTTATTCGTTTCTGAAAAACTCGGTAAACAGGCTCGTTAAAGGTATAAATGTAATTATGTATGTTATATGATTTAGATGACATTATTATTTGGATATATTTGTGATATTTGGCTCAAGGAGATCCTAATGAGCGAATTAGAGGAATAGTCACAACGGGGTTAGATACCCGACTCGGGGATAGCATAGGGGTATTCTAGGAACTTAGTGTCTATACGGGGTTTATCGGGTAACGGGTAGTTATTTGGAGATTAATTGGAAATTTATAGTGCCATTTGAGGATTATTGGGAATGTGGCAAATGACGGTGTTACCCTTAGGAACAAATAAGATAAGGTTACATTTAGGGGCACTCTTGGTCTTTTGCACCAAGAGATAAGACTTAGTTTTGGGCTCTAGACTTAATAAGTTGGGAAAAAGAAAGGCAGAAGGGAACACTCCGTCTATCCTCTCACACACTCTCTGTCATTCATCTTTCTCTCCCTTGTGAACCTTGGGAAGCTTTTGAAATTTTGAGGAATTGGCTTAGGAAAGTTGAAGGCCAAAGCTAGAATTACTTAATGTTCAGTTCAGATAATCAAAATTATTTCTGAGGTAAGCTCTATAACTTGTTTTCTCTGTGAATATATCTGATTAAGTTTAGGTTTTAGCTAAGTTTAGTGCTAGTTTCAGTTGTTGAGTTGGGGAAGGATTTGTGGTTGGTTTTTGGGGTAATTGTGATGCCCATGCTGTGTTGTTAAGAGTTCTAGACTTAGTTTTGTCTTTGAAATATGTTTAGGGTGAGATTTGGTGACTTTGGATTGGGGGAAAACTAATTGAGATGCCCATGCTAGGTTCGCAGGGTTGCGCCACGGTGCTACTCATGAGCGCGGCAACCCACATGAACTCAGAGGCCTAAGAGGGTTCGTTGAACTGCCTTAGCACCACGACCCTGTGCAGGAGCGCCGCAGTGTGTGTCTAGGTGATAGACCTAGGATGCTCTGTGACTTTCAAAGGGTTGCGGTGCCTCTGAGGAGTGTCGCGGCTCAAATAGTGAATGTTGGTAGAATAGGGTTTTTCAGATCGGGAACTCAAACCTAAGGGCTCGGGAAGGATTATAAAACCCTGTTTAGTAGAATTTGAGGTCCAGGAGGCAAGAATTAGGTTTGGAAGTGTTTATTTACATGATATTGATGGAGGTTCCATATTATTGCTACTTATGGCTAATTTGGGCATTTGATGGGGATCGTATCTAGGCTATTTACCCATATCTTGCGGATTTCAGGTAAGAAAGTTGTATGCGCACGTAGAGGAGGGCATGGCCCAATTATTTGTGCTTATATTGTGCTGAGTGTTATGTGTAAATTTTTGTAACTACTATGTCATAAATGTTTTTGTGACTGAGCTGCAAGGGCCGAGATCAGCAATAGGCATGCTACATGTAGGCCACCATGGTAGGGCCATCTAAGGGTATCATACTCACCCGCTAGATTATGATTGTAAACTTGGTGCCTAGTAACGCACCCTGAGCGACTTAGGATTTTGTTGTACATTTTAATTGAAACATGTGCATTGCCTATTTTTTTTTTATTAGTTATGCACTTATTGAAATGAATTATTTTATGCTATGCTGGTGAAGTTTTCTTGTTGGGCCTTGGTGCACGGGTGCTCTATGGTGCAGTTACGGGCAAGGAAAAGGACAACCAACCATGAGTTAGAGGGCTTGGAGTAGTGTGTGCATTTTTTTGCCTAATTTGCGACCACGGTTGCGGTACTTTTGAGGAACGCAGTGTAAATGTTTGATTTTTTCGCCTAGGTCGACTATACAGTGACTATTGAGTTGTATATATGTCTCAAACAATATTTTGGGATCCTAATGTAATACTTTTATGATCTCAATGAACGTTTAAGTCTTTCACTTGGAAGTTTTATTAAATGAGTCATTGGCTTAATTTAATTACACTATTGGGTCTAGCACCTTGATTAGCGAGTCAAATACACATTTCAAAACCACATGGTATGGACTCTAGGGTAGTAGGGTGTTACAACTTGGTATCAGAGCATGCCAAGGTTTCTGGTTCTTGTAGATTGACCGAACATGTATGCTCGTTGCCAAAGACAAGCTTGACTAAGGGTTGGTCGGTATTAAGTGAAATACTTGTCTAATTTCTTATTGGAATTTCCCTATCTGCCTGTTGATATAAAGAGCATGATGCGCATATAGTGCCTGGACATGGCCCACTGATTGTTATATGATTACGCTATGTGTATATTTTATTGGTTTACTATTTGTGAATGATCGGTTGAACCTGGGATGGTTTCTTTGGATGTTGTTATCGTGCCTGATGTGCGATGTTATTGATGGCAGACATATTGAAGTTATGCCTCGACAATCAAATTGACTCCACGACAATATGGCTAAAGATAACAACCAGGGTCAAGACCCTCCACCTGCCCGAAAAAACTGGAAACAGATGTTCGTAGAAATGCAAGCCAAACTCCAGAGGAATGAAGATGAACTCCAAGAGCTGAGATAGTAGGCTCCTCCTCAGGATGTTGGAATACAAGCTCCACAGGTTGTGGCGCCAGTATTGGCCCGGCCTATAGCAGAGAATAGATTGGAGCCTCTATATGAAAGGTTCAGAAACCAACACCCTCCCACCTTTGACGGCGGTCCGTATCCACTACATGCGGCTTGTGCTAGTTATATGTTAAGAGATGATGCCCGCATTTGGTGGGAAGTTGTGTCTCAGAGGAGAGACGTGGTCACTATGACTTGGGATGAGGTTAGGGACATTTGGAATGAGAAGTATTACAATATTGAAGTTCGAGCTGCAAAGGCTGATGAGTTCACTTATTTAACACAAAATAGAATGAGTGTAACACAGTACGCTCTGAAGTTTGACCGGTTAGCTATATTCGCACCAAATTTGGTTCCTACTTTTACGGCAAGGAGAGAATGTTTTGTACGAGGGTTTGATGTTATGATAGCCCGAGATTGTAATGCCCCAAATTTCCTAATAAGGTTTAGGACCTTGATTAGGAGGCTGGGAGGGCCATAATTGATTTATTATGCTATTTAATGATAATATGCATGTTTAGGTGTATTAAATATGCATGTGAACCCATTTGTGATTAATTGGGTGATTTTCATATTTTGGCCATTTCGGACATTTTTGGCATATATGTGAAATGGGCGTGGTGCTTTGTTATTATTTGGTTATGCCAGGGTTACCTAGCACAAGACGATCCTAGGAGGTAAGCTAGTGGGAAAGTCACAACGGGATTTAAGCTTGATTTGGAGTAAGTCAAGGGGTATTTAGAGCATTACCGGGTCATTGGGTAATGAGAATTAGTATTTGGTGATAAATTGGGAGTTAGTAAGATCAGGGGGAAATTCTGGAGGTGTTGACTATAATATCCCCGGGGGTGTTTTCGGGACCCCGAGCACTAGGTTTTATTAGAAGCTACTTAAGCTTGAAGTAACCTTTTAAGAAAATAAAAAGAACGTTCTGTACGTTCTCTCCCCCTAAAAGTTCCCTTTTCGTCTCCCGGTCGCGTTTTCGAAGGTATCTTGAGTTCTAGGACGCAGATTCAAGCGAGGATCGAGGCATAGCAATCCTAAGGAAAATTAGAAGCTTATTTGCCGGAGGATTTAGTTGGAAACAACTCAATCAGAGGTAACTCAAGTTTTAAGTTCTAAGTTTTTAAAGTTTTTAAGCTTGAATTGGACTTTGTGTTTTGATGAGTTTTTGGGTGATTTGAGACTTGGGTTTTGTTGGTTTTGGATGATGGGGGTGTTTGGGAACTTTGATTTTTGAGTTTGGAGATGTTTGGATATGTTTTTGGGAGGTTTTAAATGGTTAAAAACGAAGGAAAATGGCTGCCACGATGTTGGGCCGCGGCCCTATTCTTGGGCGCCGCGGCCCTTGCTCGATAAAGCAGGTGCCCCAGTTATGTTCTTGCTTGGCGCCATGGCCCTTGGTGTTGGGTGCCGCGGTGCTTGCTTCAGGTTGTGCTGGGGGCTGCGGCTCAGGCAGACTTTTGAGCCCGTTTGCATGTTTTTACCCCGGGAACATGGTTTTAGGCCTCGGGATCATTCCTACTACCCAGATTAGTGAGGATTGATGTCTTGGAGGCTAAGTTTTGGTTCAAGGATTGGTTTTAGAACTTGAACTCATTGGATCACCATTTTTGGTTGTGACTAGGTTATCACTAGAGGCTTGGAATCAGGATCGTGCTTGTGGCTCATTTGTTGGTAACCTGTGCTTGGACCGAAGGTAAGAAAACTGCACCCCATATGCGACATGCATGGTTGGGTTTGATGCATGTTGGATGTTTAAATGTAAACATGGATAGCATATTGAATGCTTAGCAAACGTACTCATTTGCATATGATTATTATTGAGGCATGCTGGATGATTAAGTGTGACGCATGTGATGCACGAGAAACATGTGAATAGGGCATGCCATGGATATTGAATATGAGATTGGTCAGATCTTGAGTCTCTGTGTTTGTGCATGATCATTATTATGCTCGCAATTGTTAAGTAAGCATGTTGAATGCCCCATCTTTGGATGTGTGACATATGATATATGTTTGGTAGCAATGCTTACTTGGGCATGGTACTGACTCATTAGACAAAATTGGCAAAGGTGTTAGTATCAACTGTGAAGCTGTGACTCATCAGTCAGGTTCGGCAGTGGTACTGGGCACTGGTCACATGGTGCTGACTCATAAGTCAGGATGGCCTTACCGTGTTTAACGCAAGCCAGTAAGGATTAGATCTAATCGACAATCTACATTGGATGACTCAAAGAGCATTAATGCCGGACCGACCTCAAGTTCGATGAATATTATAAGCGCTTGTGTGACTTACCCATCAGTCACTCATCTGCTAAGTTAGAGACTTACCCATCAGTCTCTCATCTGTTAAGGCTAGTGGCTTACCCAGCAGCCACTCTTCTGTTTAAGCTAGTGACTACCCATCAGTCACTCGTTTGGTTAGAGCCATTGCAGGAAAGCCCAGGTAACGGTGTCGTTACACGGCTATGGGCACTGAGCCCCACAGTGACTTGTTTGGCAGTCACTCATTATGATTTAACAGAACCTCAAAGTGATATTCACTCATCTGATCAGAGCTATGAGCTCTGTATGATCATTTTGATCATCATATGCATGGCTTTGGGTGCTGAGCCCCGTAGTGACTTGCTTGTTGGTCACTCAGTATGGTTTACTAGAACCTTAAGTGCTAAAACACTCATCTGACTAGGATTGACTTGATAGTCATCCAATCAGAAGGGTAGGATTTCTTATCCTGGATACCCCAGCATTGTTTGAATTCATTTGCATGCTTGAATAAAGCTATGTTTGCTAGGCATGCCAGATATGATTTGATATCATGATATAACTGTTCATGAGCATATGAGTTTTCTTGCTGGGCTTCGGCTCACAGGTGCTTTGTGGTGCACGTAAAGGCAAAAGGTAGCTGGACCATCCTTGAGTTGAAGGGCTTAGGTGATGACGTGTACATATGCAGCTGCTCGACCAATACTTGGATGAGGTGTGAATGAGGAACTAGGGTTAAACCCTGTTTTGTCGCTTAGAACGACCTGTTGTAAATATTTTCTTGTAATAGACTTTGAAATTATATTTTTAGGATCCCAATGTATATAGTAAACGTTCTAATGAGACGTTATGCCTTAACCAAAAATTTTAATCCCTAAACCTCTAATCATACTTAGTTACACGTTTATGGCCAAATGACTCGATTAGCGAGTTTAGCACTGTTTGCAATGTGCACGGTAGCGGTCCCTGGAGTTGGGGCGTTACAGAGATGTCAAGATAACACTGGATTGAAGGGCTACTACTTATGCTCAAGCAATGGAAAATCTCTTACTGGTGAGGGTGTTGAAGACCAAATATAGAAGGAAAGTGTCGCAAGGCATGATGCTCAGAGGATGGTGCCTCCCTTCACTAATTCTGGTCGAGGTAGTGGCTCCAGTGAGCAGAAGAGAAAGGCCCCGAATTATTTTGTTAGTCAAGGTCCATATAAGAGGGCGCGTGGTGCCTTCAATGGCCTTTAGGGTGGGGAAGATAATTGCAGAAGCTTTCCATAGTGTGCACGATGGAAGCGATGCCATCTGGGATAGTGCAAAGTCAGAGCACGTTCTGTTTGTGGGAGTGTCAGTCATTTGAGGAAAGACTGTCCACAAGTTGTAATGCCTCTCAGACAATTAAAAACTACTAAGACAACTACTATTTTGGAATACATATATACTTAAAATATTAGAACTTTATTAAAAATACAAATACGGTACGAAATACAAAAATATGGGATCCCACCATTATTTACATAAGAACATAAACATAAACTTTAATTAATTGTTTAAAAACTAAGTGTGGAAATACATAAGAACATAAATTAAAAGACTTGAAACAACGTCATCCTCAATGTTCTAGCAGTCTATTCAATCAATCCATCCCCAATACACATGCGAAGATGTCATGAATCCGTTCCGCCATTCCAAGTTTTTTTTCCTGCACCATCTAAAATAAAAGGAATGAGCCTAATGCCCAGCAAGGAAAATCTACTAAAAACAATTATCATAAATCATAAGACTATATCATAAAACATATGACATAAAAACATATATCATATAGGACTACAATATTAATGGCCATTATCTCATTACCATAGCATGTGATAAAACCATCTAGGTCCTCAGTCTACTAATCAAGGTAGGTTAGATCACAAAATAGTATATGATAACCCATATAGGTCCTCAGTCTACTAATTGAGTTAGGGCACATCATAACTCCAAACCACGATAATGATAAAAATCTTGGGGTTTGCTATCTAAGCAACTATAAGCCTCAAATGACTACAAAACATATTCATACATATATACATACACACATAACATATCATAGCTTATAAACATATCATAATACAAATAATCTAACCTATTTTCCTTACCAAAAACCGGGATATTGGAGACAAGAAAAGGATGGAAAACTCCTCAAATCAACAATAAGAATCATGAGTTTCTCAAGAAATGGAGATTGAAAAGAGATCTAAATAATCAAGATAGAAACTTACTGAAGAACATTAAGTTTCAAGAACTTAAACACCTAACAGAATCCATAATAATAGTTAGGATCTTAAAGAAAATGAAAGAAAATAAAAGAACTATGATGAACTAAATTTGAGGATAAGAATACCTTGATAGACTAGAACATCTATCTACACCTCAATATTGAAATGTCACTCTATCTTACTTCCCAAGTGTTTATAAAGCTTAGATTGAAAAGTTTTTAATTCTAAAACCCTAGTGTTTTCTCTCTAGAATAAACTTAGCAGCTTGGAGCCTCTAAAGAATGCTTGAATAATTAATGAAATGGCTGAGTACTAGCTCTTATTTATAGAGTTCAAGGAGTGAAACTAAACCTTTTAAAATGAATAAATAAATGAATACTAATTGAATATATTTGAATTTCTGGTTCAACAGATGCTTAGAACTCGATCAAATATGTTCAAGAGCAAGTCCAAGTGGTTGAGGGTTGTTTCTAATTTAAATTCAAAAAATGGCTCCAAGAGTTGATATATCGCCTACCCTATGCGATATATCGCCCCTACCTATGCCCCGAGCTTTCATGGTTTCATTCGTGTGAAATCGACTTTTTTTTGGTATCTTCCATAGGCAATGTATCGAGCTTTCATGCTGAGATATATCGGCATATGATGATATTTTAAACACGGTTTTGCACACTTTCAGCATATTTGAAGTTTGTTAAAACAAATTTGACTGAGTAAAATGTAATCCTAATAGCTGGTGGAAGGTTCTAGAGCTTCTAGATCTATCATTTATTAATTTATTCATTTGAAATGCATAAATCATCAATAAACATGCTTATGACAAGTGTCACGTTCTTATTAGTTCTATCTAAATCTTAGGTTATAATAAATATTATTTCTAGGACCAACTATATTAATCAAACCTTATGTTATAATTAATATATCTAAACTATAGGTTAAACTTATAAAATCCATAACTATTTCTATGAGTTTCCAACTAAATCCTGGCTTGAACCAATAACCACAAAAACTAAAATACTACAAGCTACTACTTTCTAGCTAAGTAAAATTTTGAGACGCTACCCAAGTCAAGAAAGAGGAACCACAGAAAAGTGACAGCCTCACTCCAACCAAATTATATGCCTTGACCCAGACCGATGCTAAGGCTAGTCCTTCGGTCGTGATAGGTCAGATTTTTAGTGTTGGTTCTTCATTTACTTCATTGATTGATTGAAGAGCTACTCATTCATTTGTATCTACTAGAGTGAAAGACCATCTGTGTAGATCTTGTGATCTAAATTCTAGGGTATTTAGAACTTTGTTTCCAACTAGGGAACTGGTAGTCTCTTGGAGGTGGGTTAGATTGTTACCAATGCAGATAGACAGTAGGGAGTTTTTGGTGGATCTAATTAAACTAATGATGGATGATTTTGATATGATTTTGGGAATGGATTGGTTGGCAAAGTATGGGGCGACGATAGACTATAAGCGAGGGATGGTAACTTTTGAGCCTAAAGGAGATATGTCAAATAATCCTTAGGTGCCAAACAGCGAGGCACCCCCACACCTTGGCTTCTAATGACTTGTAAATTTTGGAGCCTCCTCAATAGGCGTACGAGGAACACTTGAAAACACCAAACGGGTATGTCAAATAATCCTTAGGTGTCAGACATGAATTGATGAAGACGACTGGGTACAAGGTACGTGTACTGATATGGGAGGTACGATCATGAAGAGGACAGAGGCATGGCCTTGTCATCCGCGTCTGATGAGTAGTGGCGGTACGAAGTTGTACGGAGGGTGGAGGCACTACCTGAGTACCCCCCACCATATACCAGAGTCGACAGTACGATGTCCTACACCACTACTTTGGCATTGTCAGGGTAGACACCACTATTAACTGAGCCACTATACTGACAATATACCTGCATACGTCCTTGTCCCTTGGGACCTACTTGTATCAGGGGCAAATAGAGCCCACCTATAAATATGTTTCGACCGCTGAGCTTAAGGGGTTGGAAAATTGATGGTATGGACAGACAATTAAGGGATATATGATCTTTATTCCATTATGCATCTCTTCTCTTCCAAGTTCATTTCATCTTATTCTTAGCTATATTTCACAATATAATTTGAGTTTTCTAATCTTAAATAGTTGACAAGTTCTTACCGTCAACAGTTTGGCGCCATCTATGGGAAACATAGGTATCAAGCCAATGTTCTTCCATTAATTTCGGCAGGAAAGAAATGTCCAGACGTTCTAAACAACTGAGAGAGCCACGAGACGTGGAGGTCCACCTTGATGGAGAACAACTGAAAGCCTCCATGAAGAATCCTCCTCTACCCAGAGATGTGGAGGCCCCAAAGGAACCCGAGGTTCATGAAGATGAGAGGGAGGCCTCATCCTTGGCTGCCCCACCAGATGAGAATCATCCAAGGTCAACAGCTGCCCCTGCAAGAAATGCCGGCGAGTTCCCTCCCCCAAGGCTGCGCAGGTGCCAAACTCCAGTCGGCAGGATCCGGGCCCATCGACGCGTAGACTCGACAAGCATCCCCGGGTCCATTCCGTGAGCTCGAGTTCTAGATCTTGATTCTACGAAGAGGAGATATGTGAACTGCACCGCAAGAGGTGTTAAATGGCATGTTACAAGGGAAATCAAACATATCTCTCCCTAAGTGAAAAGAGAGAGGTAAAGGGGGGGGGGGGGGGGGGGGAGGGGGGCGCAGAAACAACCGTCCCGGTAGACGATGGAAGGACTTGACTCTCCACCAATAATACTCCCCGGACGAAGCAGCACGAACATCCCAGACCACCGAAACCGCCCAAGAGGCCAGAGCAGAAGAACAACGCTGGCCGTCGTAACGATGTCGGAGTCACCTCGAGGAAAACACCCCTAGATCTATGAGAAGAACTCAACAAGAAAAGGGAGGATAAAAGGACTACACCTCCTATGGCACCCCAGGAAGGCAAAGGAAAGGGAGATGCTAGCCCATCCACGTTGAGAGATTCCTTGAACAAGAGGAGACAATACTTAGACACAGAAATGAGGAGCCTGCGGAGCAAGATCACCACCTCATCCGGAGGACAAGCCATTGAAGACGAGTTCGACCATGAATCACCCTTCATTAAGGAGATCCAAGCCATCCAACTCCTAGCCAACTTCAAGGAGCCTCATATGTCCTCATATGAAGGAAACACAGATCCAAAGTACCATCTGGACGCGTTAACGACCTAATGAAGTTAAGGGGGATTAGTAGCGGAGTCAGGTGCCATTGCTTTGCTATCACATTGAAGGGACCTATGTGCAAGTGTTTCAAAAGACTTCGACTAGGGTCCATCAGGTCGTGGCAGCAGTTTTCTGATGAATTTCTCCAACAGCATCACACTGTGCATGATTACACAATGCCGGGCACCAGCCTCGCCAACGTGAAGCAGGGAGAAAATGAGAGTCTAAAGAACTACATCCACAGGTTTAACATGGAGGCAGCCAAAGTAGGGAGCTTGACCCGTAGGGAGTTAAAAATGGCCATCACAGCCGGAGTGCATCCGGGAAGCAAGTTATGGGATGATATGCTCAAAAGGGAAGTCACCGACCTAGATGGCTTCTAGGAAAGGGCACAAAAGTACATTCGTGTTGAGGATGGCCATGTGAACTTAAAGGCAGGGAAAAACGAATCCCATGTAAAGCTCCTAGTCAATGAAGGATCAAATGGGGAAAAGAAGAAGAGGGTGTATGAAGGGTCGAGAGATGATCAACAGAGAAGGCCCAAACGCGGAAGTGACCGTAGGCAAACGGCTTACACCTTTTATACGAGCCTGACAGACACTAGAGAACATATCTACCTCGCCAATGAAGATCGGGTTCCCTTCAAGAAGCCCCCACCGATGAGACAAGGCTGGTCAAAGAAGGACCCTAGCAAATACTATCAGTACCACAAGGACATCGGCCATACCACAACAGAATGTACCCATTTGAAGGAAGAAATTGAAGAGCTCATCCACAGGGTGCACCTAGGCCAATATGTCAGAAGGGAAAACTATAAATCGGAGGACGAGTCAGTGATACCTCAGGCACAAGGGAGAGCCCCAGAGATACAAGGAGAAGTGAGAACGATCTTTGGAGGTTCGGAGTTTGGGGGAGAATCCAAGGAAGGTCGAGACAGATACGTTAGAGAAGCCAGACGGAGTCCACCACCGTGTGTCATGAGTTGGGAACAACGACCCTCGAAAAACTTTAAGGGAGAGAATGACTCAATCACTTTCACGAAGGAGGATGTGCGAGGGGTGCACTTTCCCTATAATGATCCTTTGGTGTTGACAATTCAGTTGGTCAACATGCGAGTCCATCGGGTCCTTGTAGACAACGGAAGTTCCGTGGATATCTTGTATCACCCCACCTTGTAGAAGATGGGTTTGGGCGTCCGACACTTGAAACCTCGCAAATCCTCCTTATACGGATTCACGGGGGACTCGATACAACCATTAGGGGTGATCGAATTGGCACTCACTATGGGAGAACAACCCAGACAGACCACAGTCATGGCCAACTTTGTCGTGGTAGATTGTGTTTCAGCTTTTGTAATGACACAACTACTCTAGACTATGGACCATTAATGAAAACTTAAGCATAGACACTAATCCATAATAATACTTACAAGTGAAATAATCATACTTTATTAAAAACTTGTAAAAACAAATGTTAAACTTACATAAACTCAAAGCAGGATATGGGATCCCATTGTTTTAAAAAGGAAAAACATAACTTAATTGTAATAAAAAGGAGATTACATAAATAGGTGCGGAAAAATACACATAAACCATAAAACAAAGACTTCATCCTCGAAATCGAAACTCTCGACTCCTTGAATCCATTCCGCCTTAATACACATTCCCCAAGCATCCACGAACCTTTCCGCCACTATAGCTATTTTCCTGCACATATAAACATAAAAGGAATGAGCCTAATGCCTAGCAAGGAAAATCTAACATATAGCCATATACATAAAAATTCATAATGCAACATAAAAACATACCATAACACTTATGTCACATACATACTATAATGGCCATTATTACTTGGGGTCCCATAAACTAATCAAGTCATATGCCCATTAGATTAGTGGGGTCTTGCTAGCTAAGCAAGTCATATGCCCATAATCTATTTGGGGCTTGTTAGTTGTATAGGTCATATGCCCAAGTCTACAAACATACTTAACATAACATTTTCCATAACACATATTCATAAGATAACATATAAAAATCATATAATCACATAAATCCTATCCTATTTTCCTTACCAAATAACCGGGATATGAGAACTGATTTGGGACCTTGAAACACTCCTAAAAATCATTTAAAATATGGTGAGTATATTGAAGAAAAGGGATGAAAGTGAAGAAGGAACTATACTATCAGAATATACTTACCAAAAACCTTGTGCTAAAGAACTTAGATTTCCTAACCAAGAATAAGAATAAGGTTAGTATACTGAGTAGAAGACTATGAGAACTTTAAAGAATATAATACAGAAATGGACTAGAGTTTGGGATACCTTGAGTACTTCTATGATCAATCTAAACCTTGAACCGAAATGTGAATAGAACCTTACTTCCCAAGTGTTTGGTAAGCTTATAGTGATCAAGCTTATAATTCCCAACCCAAGTGTTTACACTCTAACACTAACCTACCAGCTTGTAGCCTCTGAACTTAGAGTAATAGATGAATAAATGGCTGGGTACTAGGTCCTATTTATAGAGTTTAGGGATGAAAAGATCTTCATTTAACTTGAATAAAAGTAATGGCTTTTTAAGTGAAAATAATTTGAATTATCGTTCAGCAGAGGCTGAAGACTCATTCAGAAAGGTGCTGGACTTATCAAGAGGATAGGGATTTGAATGAGAACATTTTTGAAAACTTTCAAAAACACACTGAAGGAGGCGATATATCGCCCCCTATAGGCGATATATCGCCTGGGCCATTATGCCTGAGGCAATCGTGCAACGTTTCGTTTTTTTTGTATCTTCGTACTGTGATATATCGCCCCCTATAGCTGCGATATATCAGCATACACTGAATATTTAAACACAAAATTACACATTTTTAGCTTAATTTGAATTGAGTAAACAACCTTGACTAAGCCCTCTAACGTTTTCAAAGCTGCTGACTGACCTTAGGGTATTCAAATTTTTAACCTTAATAAATTTAATCCTCAAAATACTTAATCATCATTAAACCTATACATGACATGTGCTATTATCTTATTGGGTCTTATCTAAACCTTATAATAAATATTACCCTCAATATCAGTCATATTAATCAAACCTTAGGTTAAAATTAATAATCTTAAACTATAGGTTAAACTTAGAAAATCTACAAGTACTACTATGAGTGTCCAAATAAATCCCGGTCTGAACCAAAAATCCACAGTCATAAAGATAATGCTATTATTACTATTATACTACTATCTAACTTAGCTAAGTAAAATTCTTGGACTCTACAGCTTTCAATGCGCTATTGGGGAGACCATCCCTAAGAGAATTGAAAGCAATAACTTCAATAAATCACTTGGCCATCAAGTTCCCAACTCTCGGAGGAGTAGCTAGTATGAAAGGAGAATAGAAAGAAGCAAGGGAGTGTTATAACTCCTCCCTTCGTACATCTATGAAACTGTGAGAACCGATGGCGATGGTGATACATGGGGGTGAAAACCCGCAGGAACTAGACCCGAGAATCATGGAGGAGCCAGGGGCAGAACCCATGGAGGAGGTAGAGGAAATCGTGGTGATGGAAGAGCCATTGCAAAAGTTGAAGGTGGGAAAAAACCTTCAGGGCGACGCGAAGGAGAAGTTAGTGAGATTTTTGAAGGACAATTTGGATGTATTCGCTTGGAGTCACGAAGACATGGTGGGGACAGATCTAGCTATCATGTGCCACCATTTGAACATCGCTCCCGAGGCGAGGCCCGTTGGGCAGAAAAGATGAGCGCTTGACCCAGAGAGGTATGCAGCCTTAAAGAAGGAGGTTGACAAGTTGAAGGCCAACGGATTCATCCGCGAATCATTCTATCCTGTATGGGTATCAAACCCAGTGCTAGTCCCAAAACCGAATGGAAAATGGAGGACATGCGTGGACTTCTCAAACCTCAATAAGGCTTGTCCTAAGGACAGATTTCCGCTTCCAAGGATAAATCAACTGGTGGATGCGATGCCCGGGCATGAGTTACTTAGCTTCATGGATGCCTACTCTGGATACAACCAAATACCTATGAACCTAGCTGACGAAGAGCATACGTCATTTATAACGGACAAAGGACTCTACTGCTATAAAGTGATGCCTTTTGGGTTAAAGAACGTGGGTGCCACCTATTAAAGATTGGTGAACAAAATGTTCGCTAACCAGATAGGGAGGAACATGGAGGTATACGTTGACGATATGTTGGTGAAGACCAAAAATGCCGCAGAACTCAACATAGACCTAGGTGAGATGTTTGACACGCTCAGGAGGTACCAAATGAAGCTGAATCCAGTCAATACAAGAGATTACATGGCAAGAACATGTGTAAACCGAATCCAAAGGAATCTACAAGTTTCCATCTCGATCGCATAATCTCCAAAGGGAGACAGGTCAACGGCAGGGTTGGTCCTCCACACGGCATGTAGCGTACACTTAACTATGTCGTTCTTAGCATTTACAAGCTCGGCCTCGAGCGTAGCAATCCTCTCGTTCAGGGTATGGATGGTGGCCTCTAGCTTGGTGTTGGAGTGAGAGGTCGATGTAGCCTGCGCTAAAGCAGCATCCCTCTGTTGAAATGCCTCAGCCACTTGCACCTCCAAGTCATGAACTCCTGCTGATAAAGCATCCTTCTTGGCCTCAACCTCGAAAGGTTCCCCATGGCCTCCTCAAGCTGGTGTTGAAGCCGCTATGTTGATGAAGAGCTTGAGGCGATAAGTCAGTGACCCAGGATAGAAGCCTAAGTATGGCCAAAAGAAAAAACATAGAATAAGACCTTGGGGGTCAAGCAATGTAAAAAAAATTATTATTATTCGAAGGTTTTAACAAGTACCTGCAAGGAGGCTCGCATATAGGTGTCTTCTAGCTCAACGTCGGGGACGTCATGCAAGGTTCCCCACTCGCCTTTGGAAAAGTTTTCCAGATGGTGGCTCATGGCTTCCCCATACTTCCTTGCCAGAGGATGATCTTCAGAGGCGGAAGCATAAGCTTGACCGGGGGAGATGTGTGCGTCGGCCGAGGCACGTTTGGACAGGGAAGGGGACCAAGAAGGTCTTGATCCATCCACAAAGGTGCAGGGGGCATAAGAGAGCGGAGTCATCTCCTAAGGTAAAGAGGCGCCCGAAGACCCCTGCCTAGAACACCCCCCCGGGGGTAGAAGAGCCCATAAAAAAGGAGGTTTGAAGAAATTCCTTTTAGGCGCAGAAGGGCGGGGGACAAAGGTTTTGAAGGCAAACTTGTTGCCAAGCATCGATGGTGGCACCCGAGAGGTGGCACCGTTGGTATGTCCATCATCGGCCATGTCCCTAGCTTTGCCAAACAAAGAGTGTAGACATGAATAGTTCTCAGACACAACCGTCTCCTCAATGTCCATATGATCTCCCGATGGGTAGACATAGTCCGTATCGGCTGCCTCGTCATAATTACCTTCATCATGGTCGTATAGCCACAGACCTGCGGATTCAGATGAGATGGAGCATAGAGAGACAGACTAGTCCAGGGTCAGCAACTTATACAAGTGAAGGTTGCTCTCTATAAAAAGAGCACAGGCCTGTTTGCACTCGGCCTGTAAGTCCAGGATCTTCATCACCCGATCGCGAGCCGAAGATTTCAAGGTAGAACCAACAACCCCTACAAGACCTTCCATCAAGAGAAAAGAAATAAATGTGGTTAGATAAACCATGAAAGAAAAGTAGTGTAAAAGAGAAACCTCTCATGTATGAGCTCAAGTTGAGAATTGCCTTACTTGGAGTGTTGAAACGAGTGTGTTGGGTGGACCCGCTATAAGTGAAGAAGTAGTCAATTTTCCACAAGCCCTTGTTTGAAATGGAAGCCTCCATGAGGGGATACCCTTGAAGGGCTGCGGCTTTCTGAAGCTGGTAGAACCCGGAAGCAGATAAATTCGCCCTCAGAGTGAAGAGGTAATGAACCTTGCTCTTGGAAGGCCCTCCAGAGTACACCTATTGGTATAGCACGTATAGCCTGCTGACCATCACCCAAGAATTGGGGGACAGTTGTAGAGGTGCCATTTGAAAATAGTTAAGTACTCTGATGAAGAAGGGGTGAAGCAGTAGAGCCCCACCCAATTTGATGATGGAGTCGCTGAAGGCCATGAACCCTTCGGGCGGGTCAGATGCGCGTTCATCGCACTTCGGGATGACGAACTTGAGATCTGATGCTAGTTGATGAGCCTTTAAGATGTTGGCCAGTTTAATGCTGCTATGGCTAGACTTGCCCGCGTCTTCGGAAGTGTCGGAGGTTCTCTTCGGCATCTCGGGTACCTGGACAGAGATAGGAAGTTTGTGAGCTATAGACTTTCTACGGATCCTAGAAGACCCCCAACGTGTCTTATATCTACTAGCACTTTGCTTTACCCTAGGGCGTGGACCAGTGGTGGGGGAGGAAGCATGGGTGAGATCATATAAAGAAACTCAGGTTCAACTGATTCACATTTATCGCCTTTGAAGAAGGGACCCCTATGACTGGGAGACTCGTCACCACAAAAGGAAAAAGGCTCACGGGGCAAGTTTTCTTCTAGGGAAGCAATTTCATAAAGGAAATCCCGAAGGGCTGATTGTAGATGAGAAAAGTACGTCGCATGCCAGGGGGAGAAACCTAAACCCTCATCCCTGGTATTAGATTGTAGCTCCTTCTCAAGGTCGCGCACTTTTTTCCTGAGGTAGGATAGTCTCTGGGGGTAGAGCATTCGCACCCCCCCCCCCCACGATTAGAGGGTCTGCGAACGTCAGCCTCAAAGTCAGAGGATGACAACTCAATGAATTCAACGTTAGATGAACCCTAGGGACATCGCCAAGACGCCATGGTCCAGCTAATACTCGAGGGCATGTGTGCGTAAGGATAACCCTATATCTACAACATGAGTATGAGGGATATAAGAAAAGGGCCTATACATATGTACTTGAAAGGCCATACGAAAAGAGAATGACAACCTCTAAAGAATGAGTGCGGTACAGCCAGTAATTCTACCCCCGTGTAATAGATGAAGAAAGCATATGTATCGTTGGAGGAAGGGGGCATACCTGGAGGTATATGTATGGAGCCGCAGGTGTGCAAGGATAGACTTATGGGGCGTAAGGTCGGACGAGCAATAAGCGATGATGAGACCTTAGCAGCAAGAGAATGCCTAGCTTCACTGCAATGCAAGCCCGATTTAAGGAGAAATAAATAAAAAAAAAGGAAAGAAGGAGGATAAATAAATGAAATGGGGAGGAAATTACCTCGAGAATGCTTCTATGGAGGATAGAACCGTTGAGCTCTTGAAAGTGGCTCAGAGGGAATACCACTAGGCTAGGGAAGTCTTGGTGTAGAGAAGTGACTTAAGGCCTTAGGGTATTTATAGGGGAAGTCAAGGCCTCTTAGCCATTGGATTCGAATTCACATGAATGGTGGAGATGAGAAGCATTGGTAACCTTGGGATCCGCGCTTGGAAATGGTTGGCCCTTATTCAATCTTAGGGGCACACTTGGATCATCCCCAAAGTTAGATGGTTTTTGTGTTTCTTTGGACACTATAAAGAAACACAACTTCAAAACCCACTTTGTGTTTCTTCAAGCAACATTGGATAGCACACCAAGGTTGAGTCTCCCAAAACTTGCCATCCATATCAAACCAGAGAAAAAGAAAAAGTCTATAAACACACTTAAAAGTGTACTTATAGACTCGGGGGCAAGTGTGAATGTGGGAATTCTTCCCTTGTGAATTTCGTTAAGGAGAACCTCTATGATACGAGGCACCTTAAAGACTATGAGACACATGCAAGTGGGACGAAGGGGCGAGAGCCTCACTTGGCTACTTTCCACATGCACGAAGGGACAAAGACGTCACATGGCATCAGAGGAGTTGGTCAAAGAAAGCCACCCTCGCTGTGCGAGAGTCCTCGACCGGTCACCCACGCACACGCCATCCTTGCTATGCGAGGGTCCTTGGCTGACATCCCGCGCACGCGCCGCGTCTACGTGAGACATTGTGCCTCGCCTCCGTGTGACTGCAATGGGCCAGCCTCGCTATGCGAGGGTGTAGCCTCGCTTCATCTCTCGTGTCTCGCGCCTTGCCTCAATGCGATCGCAACAGGCCAGCCTCGCTATGCGAAGGTGTAGCCTCATTGCATCTCCCGTGTCCCGCGCCTCATCTCCATGTGACCACAATAGGCCACCCTCGCTATGCTAGGGTCCAGCCTCGTTACATCTCCCATGTGCACCTTGTCTCGCCACCAACAACTTGTGCCTCGCTGAAGAGGCCCTAGTTCCCTTCTAGAAGTAGGTGCCACCAGCGAGGCACCCCCACGCCTTGGCTTCTCATGACTTGTAAAGTTTGGAGCCTCCTCAATAGGCGTACCAGAAACACTTGAAAACACCAAACAGGAATGTCAAATAATCCTTAGGTGCCAAACATGAATTGATGAGGATGACTGGGTACAAGGTACGTGTACTAATATTGGAGGTACTATCATGAAGAGGACAGAGGCGTGGCCCTGTCATCCACGTTTGACGAGTAGTGGCAGTACGAACTTGTATGGACGATGGAGGCACTACTTGAGCACCCCCGACCATATACCAAAGTCGACAGTACGATGTCCTGCACCACTACTTTGGCATTGTCAGGGTAGATGCCACTATGTCATGAGCCACTATACTTACAATATACCTGCATACGTCCTTCTCCCCTGGGACCTACTTGTATTAGGGGCCAATAAAGCCCACCTATAAATAGGTTTCGACTCCTAAGGTTAAGGGGTTGGAAAAATAATGGTATGGATAGACAATTAAGGGATGTATGATCTTTACTCCATTATAGTTCGGCATTCTCTTCTCTTCCAAGTTCATTTCATCTTATTCTTAGCTATCTTTCACAATATAATTTGAGTTTTCTAACCTTAAATCGTTGATGAGTTCTTACCGTCAACAGTTGCTGAGTTGGGGAAGGAGTAGTGGTTGGTTTTTGGGGAAATTTTGATGCACATGTTGTGTTGTTAAGAGTTCTAGACTCAGTTTTGGTTTTAAAATATGTTTAAGTTGAGATTTGTTGACTTTGGATCGGGGGAAAACGCAGTAGAAATGCTGCAAAATCTGGGCTCGTGGGGTCGCTCTGCGACGCTGATCTTGAGCTCCGCGACCTACATGAACTCATACGCCTAAGGGGCTTCCCTCAACCACCTTAGCACCACGGCGCTGGGCAAGGTGCACCACGGCGTGTGACTAGGAAATAGACGTAGAATGCTCTCTGACTTGTAGAGGGTCACGACGCCTCTGTGGAGCACCGCAGTTCAAATAAAGAATGTTGGCTGAATAGGGTTTTTAAGCTCGGGAACTCAAACCTAAGGGCTTAGGAAGGATTCTACTACCAGGTTTAGTAGAATTCGAGGTCCCGAATGCTAAAACTAGGTTCTTAAGTCTTTATTTACCGGAGATTGATCTAGGTGCCATATTATTGTGACTTTTGGCTAATCCGGACGTTTGACGTGGATTGTATCTAGGTCGTTTATGCGGAGCTTGTGGAGTTCAGGTAAGAAAATTTTCTACGCATGCAGAGTAGGGCATGGCCCAATTATCTGTGCTTGTATTGTGCTTAGTTTTATGTGTAAGTGTTTGTAACTATTATGTCTTATATGTGTTTGTGACTGAGCAGAAAGGGTCGGGATCAGCAATAGGCATGCTGAATGTCGGTCGCCATGGCAGGGCCATCTAAGGGTGTCATACTCACCCACTCGGTTAGGACCGTGAACTTGGTGTGTAACATCCTCCTAATCCAGGACTGTTAAACTATGTACTTTAAACAGTTTCATACTTTCTAATCATGTCTCTTGGATATAAACTCGTAACTACGGTTAATGACAAGGGTTGAGGTTAGAAAACTAGAGATAGATAATCATACCTCAGATAATACAAGTATGCAAACATATTAATCATATATCTCAACCAATTAAATAAAAACACAGTAATAACAATGTTCCTTAATAGGGTCGAGTCCTAATTACGCAGATAATGCAAACAAGTGTATATCATTTAACAATTATCCGGATACAGAGCATTCATGCATGCATAATCCACGATCACATACATTATGTATTCGGTTCAATTTTCTTACCTCCGGTAAGAGTGCAACGTAAATTAAGAATGACCCTCAAGCACGGTCCTGGTTTCGAGTCCCTAGCGATAACCTAGTTACAACCATAATATAAAATCACGTTAATAACGAGCGAATAAAGGCTTCCAGATCAAGTCCTAGCCTTTGAGACATTGAATTCTACTAAGTCGAGTAGCAGAATCGATCCGAGCCCTTAGGTTTGAGTTTTCCTCACTCAAAACCCATTATGACCATTTCTGCCTATGCGCGCCTTGATGCCCCCTAATGGGTCGCGGTGCACCTCAAGTCAGAGGCTCCTAGGCCCTACATTTCTTGGGATACACGCCGTGACTCAGACCTGCTCGATCGCAACGTGCCTCTGCAAAACTGAATCCCCTAAGCCCTGGGTGCATAGGGGTTGCGGCGCCCCAAAAAAAAGGGTTGTGGTGCGACCCTACGAACCCTTATTTCCATCTTTTTCCTCAAGCGAAATCTTACCCAAAATCATCCCAAACAATTTCCAAAACCATAATTCAACCCCAAAACAACATTGACATATTACCAGAAACAAAAGCCAACCTAAAACTTGACCAAAAATTCAACAAAACTCACAATCAACCCCTTGAGCCTCAAAGCTCAAGAACACTAGAAAAACCAAAACAGAACTCAGTCAAAATAGGGATTGATGCTTACCTTAGCCGTGTTTAATGATCTCCTAGCTACAACCAATCCAACCCAAGATTCAAGCCTTCAATTTCCTTGAATTCCCTTAGTTTTCCTCAAGAAATCCACACCAAAATATGTGAGAGTGAGTGAGGGAACGGTTGGGAGAGAGAGAGCTGATGAGAGTTCTAATTGTTTGTACTTTCTGTGTTTTTTGTTTTGTGAGGTTACTTCGAGTTCAAGTTATTCTAAGTAAATCTCGAGGCTCAGGGTACAAAAGACGTCCCCGAGGGTAAAATTATCAAAATTCCCGAAATTCCCTCCTAATCTCACCAACTCCGAATATATCCTCAAAAATTTATTCCCATTACCCGATATCTCGGTAATGTACTAAATACCCAAAATACCCCTTGACTCACCCCGAGTCGGGTATTGGTCCCGTTCTGACTTTCCTGCTAACCCAAATATAATGATATAATAATGTGGTCTCACACATATATCATGTTGGGAATAGTGCCCTGAAAGCAATTGTAGTTGACAAATATTTTAAATTAAATAAATAATTGAATTGAATTATTATACATAGACAATGTCCGATATTATGTTGATAATATTAAGAAAATATTTGAATATTCCAAAGCTTATCTATGTGGTTTTAATCTCATATTGGTATGAGAGGATCGAGATTAAGATAATAAACTTAAAACAATTTGCAGTGAAATAAAGTTATAGAATCTTTAGATTAATTACTGCTAGTACGTTTGCTAATATTATGAATACAAGTGACCTAGATTCGGATCAATAGTGTAGTAGGACTCTTTAGTGAAGGTACTTTATATATAGTGATATATTGAACTGGACCCGATGTGATTTCTCAATACTTGTTTAAACATTGTTTCGTAGTATTAATCAAACACATCAAACGATGATCATATACACGATGATCTTAATCCTGAGGTTGCTATGAACTCCTATATATGTGATCTGATCCTTTGATTCATGAGTTAAGGTTTGTGAGGCTAAGAACAATAGTTTTGTGGACTAAATGATATCTGTTATCCAAAAAAACAGACATGGATGACATGGCAGACATTTAGTACATGTGGCTGACATCTGGCAGAAGTCTTGTTCGACCATCGACTAGAAAGATGTCTATGGCTCAACGCTCAATCTTTATATACGACCAGCTTGGTCGTATACTCGCTACATTTGGAGAAAATCTTATGCAATTATAGTCATATCCAAAATTATCTCCCATGATTTCCTGAGTATCTGATTATGTAGGAAAGAATATCTGTAACAAATTAATGTAATCCTCCTTGAGCCTATAAATAGAGAAAGATAGCTCAAGGAAGGGACTTTTGGCTTTCTAATTATCTGAGATTAGAGTTTTACGAGTGTATTAGAGCTATCATACTTGATATATTATTTTGTTCTTCAGAGGTTGGTGAAACTCATTGAACCCTAGTTCTTTGATCACTCCTTTGAATCTTATATCAATAACAGCTCAAGTGGACGTAGGTTATTACCAGATTCTGGGGCCGAACCACTATAAATCCTTGTGTCCTTTACTGTTTTTGTCATTATTCTCATTTCAACATATCTGTCCACATCAAGCATTTTTTACTCCGTGTCAGTTGACTGAAATCAGGGTCAACATTCTGGTGCTTTCATTGAGAGCTTGATATAATATTGTTGAATTTTCAATGGCGAAAACCACAAAGAAGACTGGGCAGGCGGCTAGTGCTGCACCATCTCAACTGCCTCCTCCACCTCCAAACGTGACCGAAGATGAGCCACATTTGGAATTCGATGAGGAAGAATTGGATTCTGAGACGCTGAGGAATACCCTGGACGTATTGCAGGATGAACTGGCCAATCTGAGGGCCAGTCAAGAAAGTGCTGCCGAGATTATGGCACGGCAGCAACAAGAGATTGAGCGACAGTGCCTGGAACCGAGTGAAAGGCAGGCAGAGATGGACCACCGTTAGAGGGAGGCCATGGCAGCCCTTGAAATAGCCTTACAGTTGGCTAGGAATCAAGATGTACCTGCTTCGCAGCCTGATCCACCTACAAATGGACCGCCCCAAAGGGGTCCAAATTCTAGCCCGCCTATCCAGCCCTCGAGCCCCCAAAGGCCCAAGCAGCCACCGATGCCTCAGGACGATGTTCCGCTGAGGGACCCTAAGGCACAGCCTCCATCCCAGGCTGATCGCAGCAATCCCTCGCAACCAAGGCAGAATAGGGTCGGGCAGCTGCCCCGCAGTCCTAGACGCCATAGGGGAGAAGAGCCAAACCCTCTGAGCAGAGGACAGGGTCCTTCTGGCAACAGAAGGAACTCAGAGACAGGCTCTGCGGTCTGGGGCCCCCCACGGCATGATAATGCACGGGGACCTACCGACCAACGCAGGCCACCCTCTAACGCTCGGGAGGTTCTAGCCCGGGAAGGCAACCGAGGGAACAGTCGATCCCATCATAGCCAATCAAGATTCAGAGATGGCCATGATTGTAATGAGGACGACTCAGGCAGAGGAAACGCCGGTCGAAGAAATGAAGAAAGAGGTAGGGGCAGAAGCCTACCACCTAGGGACGACCAACCCGAAAGACGTGACGCTGGGGGCAGCCCAAACAAAATAACGTCTTTAACCGTCTTGGAGCCAACGAAGTGGGGACAAAGATTTAAGAGATGTACTCAATGATCCTAGGGAGCGGCACGATGAGTACATTCCCCCAGCAGCACCAGAGGCCTCGGCAATTCCTGGCGCCGTGCAGGCCAAGATAGATGCCCTCAACCAAGCAGTGCAACAGCTGGTCGGGGGAAGAACATCTTATATCGATCACGATAGGAGAAAGGGCACTCCTTTCATTCAAAGGATAGCTATGGCAGAAAATCCTAGCAAGTTTAAGATGCCTACGCTTCCAAACTTTGACGGGTATGGTGACCCGGTATCTCACGTCAACAAGTTTGAGATACAAATGGACATCCAGAAAGTGTCCGAAGACGCTCGGTGCAGGATCTTCCCTGCAACACTTTCCGATGCCGCACATTAGTGGTTTTTTAAATTCCCTCCTGCAAGTATTGTTTCTTGGGAGATGTTCGTAAAGGAATTTTACGGACAATTCTATGCGGGTTGTGTGCACCCAACTGAGGCAAATCAACTGGTCGAAATACGCTAGCAAGACGGAGAACCACTAAAAGATTACGTCCAGCGTTTTATGCGAGCAGCCGCTAGAGTGAAAACAGTGGGAGATGAAGTCAACTTGATGGCCATAACTGCAGGGGTTAAGCATCGCACACCTCTTTGGAACAGCCTCAGAAAGCATGGAGTCAGGCCTACCCAGGAATTTTTGGATCGAGCTGATCGATACATCAAGCTCGAGGACGTCATAGCCAGTGAAGGAAAGACCACAGGCAAGGATAAGGGGACTACCGAGCCCGCCAAAGCCGCCAATGGGTCAAAGCCCAACGACAATGGCAAAGGCAACGGTTACGGCAATGGCAATGGCAAGAATGGGGGGAAATGGCCGCATGAGCCTTCCACCTCTGACAATAAACGAGCCAAGGGTAATCGTTATGAACCTCGGTTCACTAACTACACTGACCTTATTGAGTCACGAGGAGAGGTGTGTCAGGCCACGAGTTCCAGTGTGCCTTATAAAAAATCTGCTCCCATTCGAAAAGATATTTCAAAGAGAGACACTACCAAGTTCTGTCGTTATCATAACGACTACGGACATGATACCAATGAATGCAACTAGCTGAAGGATGAAATCGAGTTCCTTATTAGACAAGGACACTTGAGAAGATATGTACGGGCCTCGGGAAATTCCCCACAAGAAGCTCCAGGTGGCAACGCTCGCCACCTTTGCAGCCTGACCCCGTAGTTGGCACTTTACTCACCATCTGTGGAGGCCCGCACCTCGCGGGAAGCAGTGGAAAGGCAAGAGAACGATATGCTCGGACCCTACGCCATGACCAGGACATCGAGATGATAACTGTGGAGGATAGGGCATCAAAGAAGACTCGGTCAGAGGAGGGTGAGATAACCTTCTCTGATAGTGACGCCCAGCATGTCCGGTTCCCACATTCCGATCCGCTGGTCGTGGACATTCAAATCGCCAACATGATGGTGAAAATAGTACTAGTTAATACAGGAAGTTCAGTGAACATCCTGTAAAAATCTTCGCTAGAACGCATGAAGTTTTCCGTTAAGGACTTGAAGCCCTGCAACCAAACAATTTACGACTTCTCTGGTGAGGGACTCGCCCCAGCAAGGTCAATCAGACTTCCAGTGATAGCAGGTACAGCGCCTGCTGCCAGGACATTACTCGGCGTACAATGCTATCATTGGAAGCCCATACTGGTTGATCTTCGGGCCGTCACCTCAGTGTGGCACTTGGCCATGAAATTCCCAACAGACATAGGGGTAGGACGCGTGTTGGGTAATCAGAGAGAAGCAAGGGAGTGCTACAATGCCTCAGTCACAAAGGCAAAGAAGGGAACGTCAAAGAGCACTCCCCCAGATAGGTTGCAGATGGCTATTGATACACAAGCCCGATCCGGTGATGGAGTCACCAAATAGGGTGTTGCGCAAAGTGAGGATAGGGATTTAGATCCTCGCTTTAGGGATTTTGAGGAAAATGTTGGACCCGTCGAGGACCTGGAAGAGGTCCAACTTGATGAAAAAGACCCGACCAAAGTCGTAAAGGTTGGGAAAAACTTAGAAGGAACCACGAAGCATGCACTAGTGGAATTTTTGCGAAATAACCAGGAAGTCTTTGCCTGGTCACACAAAGACATGGCTGGGATAGATCCTGCAGTTATCAGCCATGTCCTGAATGTCGACAAGAGTTTTCCACCCGTGCAACAAAAAAGAAGGCTGCTCAATAAGGATAGATCGAAAGCCTTAAAAGCGGAAGTCCAAAGACTAAAGGAGAATGGGTTCATCAGGGTAGCTTTTTATCCGTCATGGGTCTCTAATCCAGTGCTGGTTCCCAAGCCTAATAGAAAATGGCGAGCCTGTGTGGATTTCACAGACCTTAATAAAGCCTGCCCAAAGGATTGCTTCCCACTCCCAAGGATCGACCAGCTGGTCAATGCAACTGCAAGACATGAGATCCTCTCCTTCATGGATGCATACTCAGGATACAATCAGATTAGTATGCATCCCCCTGACGAGGATCACACCAGCTTTCGGATCGATACGGGGTTATACTGTTATAAAGTAATGCCCTTCGGACTGAAAAACGTAGGTGTGACTTACCAGCGATTGGTTAACCACATGTTTAAGGAGTTGATAGGAGTGAACATGGAGGTGTGCGTGGACGACATGCTAGTAAAGTCGAAAAAATTAGAAGGACATGTGAAGGATTTACAAGAGTGTTTCGATGTGTTGAACAAGTACCAAATGAAATTAAATCCTCTCAAATGTTCCTTCGGAGTCGGATCAAGGAAATTCTTGGGGTTCATTGTCAATTCAAGAGGAATCGAGGCCAACCCCGACAAGATAAAAGCCCTGATCGACATGAAATTGCCAGAGAAGATCAAGGATGTGCAAAGTTTAACTGGAAGAATTGTCGCACTAAGTAGATTCATTTCCATGTTGACGGATAAATGCGTCCCTTTCTTTAATCTACTTACAGGCAACAAGAAGTTTGAATGGACAGGAGACTACGAGCAGGCTTTCCAAGCCCTAAAAGCACATATGGCACAACCTCCCATTTTATCAAAGCCTATCGAAGGAGAAACTTTGTTAATCTACCTGGCGATCACCAAAGTTGCTGCCAGTGCGGTGCTAGTGCGAGAGGAAGAAGGCGTACAAAAGGCGGTTTACTATGTAAGCAAGAGGTTAATCAGGGTTGAATTGAGGTATCCTCCAATTGAAAGATTAGCCTATTGCTTGATCTTGGCCTCAAGGAAGTTACGTCTTTACTTCCAAGCCCATCCTATCACAGTCTTAACTGACCAGCCCCTTCGGCAAGTTCTGCAAAAGCCTGAGGCGGCTGGACGCTTATTAAAATGGGCAGTCGAACTCGGGCAGTTCGATATTACATATTCACCGTGAGCAGTAGTAAAAGGACAAGTCTTGGCTGATCTTATTGCCAAGTTCACTGAGCTCCCAGACAACGAGCAGTGCGAAGAGCCTAGAGCGCCTGAGCCCCAAGCTGAAGCTCCTTCGTGGAAGTTATTCACGGATGGATCATCCAACGAATCTCACTCGGGAGCAGGAGTGATATTGATAACGCCAGAAGGGCATCGATTTCACTGCGCTATTAGGTTCGACTTCACTGCGTCAAATAATGAAGCCGAATATGAAGCACTCCTCACTGGGTTAAGATTGGAAAAAGACATGAGTATAAAGGTGCTGGATATTTACAGTGATTCACAGCTGGTAGTGAATCAGGTCCTAGGTGAATATCAAGCACGAGGCCTCAAATGGTGGCGTACTTGAACAAAACTAGAGATCTGTTGGCTCAGTTCAAGAAGTATACCCTCCAGCAAATACCTCGGGATCAGAATTCGAACGCAGATGCCTTAGCCAAACTCGCAAGTGCGAAAGACGCTGACACTGTGAATATTGTGCCAGTAGAAATATTGTGCAAGTCGAGCATACGAGCAGACAAAACCAATATGGAAATCCGGATGGAGAATACATGGATGGCACCATACTTGGAGTATCTCGCGAATGGTGTATTACCGGCAGATAGAAACAAAGCCAGAACTCTTCAACGATAGGCTACTAGGTACATACTGGTCGATGGTGTCCTTTACCGAAGAGGATATTCCATGCCAACCTGAGATTAACAAATATATATGGAATATCCTCTTCGGTAAAGGACACCATTGACCAGTATGTACCTAGCAGCCTTCCGTTGAAGAGTTCTGGCTTTGTTTCTATCTGCCGGTAATACACCATTCGTGAGATACTCCAAGTATGGTGCCATCCATGTATTCTCCATCCGGATTTCCATATTGGTTTCGTCTGCTCGTATGCTCGGCTTGCACAATCTTTCTACTGGCACAATATTCACAGTGTCAGCGTCTTTCGCGCTTGCGAGTTTGGCTAAGGCATCTGTGTTCGAATTCTGATCTCAAGGTATTTGCTGGAGGGTATACTTCTCGAACTGAGCCAACAGATCTCTAGTTTTGTTCAAGTAGGCCACCATTTTAACATATATATGGCTGGTGACATAGTTTAACAAATATGGAATATATATCATCTTATTGTTTCCATAATGGTTCCCTATTGGGTTGACTTTTGGAACTAAAAAGATTATGAGCTCTCATGTCACAAACTTGTTGTGACACAACGTTCACTAGTAAAGTCAATGGTACTCTAGGAACAAGATATAACTAAAAGGGTAAAACGGTAAAACGGTAATTATATTTCCTTTTAATTATTAACCACTAATAGAGGATTAACGTTGTATGTGATGATTATATCAATGGACACTTTATTCTTAAATAAAGTACTATGCAAAGATATGTCTATAAATATCAAGAGTTCAATCTCATATTTATAGTGGAGTAATCATGAGATTAATAAATATGATTATTTAATTAAAGAGATTTGATTAATAATCTAATATTTGTTGGAGTTTGATATTATAGGTCCATAGGTCCCCAGGGTGGCACTATCAACACCATATCAAGGTAAAAGTTGATACAAGGGTAAAACTGTAATTTGGAAATTTGAGAAGAATTTTATTCTTCTCGTCAAGTATACAATTATATAATAATTGAGGTTAAATAATTAATTATTAAATTTTCAAAAATATGTTTATGAATTTAAATATATAATTTCTAAATTCATATATTTAAATAAATTAATTAAAATTTGAAATTAATTATTTTATTGGAGTGGGAGAAAATAAAATTGGTAAGTCAAAACTAGTTTTTGATTTATTAAATTTCAAAAGATAATCATAATGATTATCATCAATTTGAATTTTGAATTTTGAATTTAAAATTTAAAATTTAAATCTTGAAATATTGTTGTCATTTTTTCGTGAAAAAGTTAAATACCTTATTTTGTGGAAGATTGATTTTACTTAAATAAATAAATAAAATAAAAATGAAATATTCCTGAAATGAGAATATAGCAATTCATGCATGACACAGTCCAAGGACTGTGTCATGTGTGTAGCAGTACACTGATATTGTATCAGTGTTGTTTTTATTTTATTTATTTAATTAATTAATAATTTAATAATAGATATTTTCAAATTTGGTAAGTTAGACATTTACCTAAATCAATTCATATCATCATTATGATATTATTATTATATTAGTATTATTATTACGAATAATAAGGTAATACCAATATGATATATAATAATAAGAGGATATACAATACAAGAGAGAAGCAATACACAAGTCAGTAAGAATTCATAATAGTTTTCAGAATTTTTGTGAGACAAAAGATTATCTTCTTTTTCTTTATTCTAACATTTCTGAGACCATAATCCAAGTTCTCATGTGTTGAGAAATACTTGTGATTCCTAAATCACAAACTCATGTTCTCTATGTGCCCACACACATCTTGAGGTGTAGAAAACACTCCGGAAGATCGTGGTTTGAGTACTAAAAGCATTGGATAGGAAGATCGATATATATACGAAAAGACTCAAGGACACTTGATAGGCTTCAAGAGGTAAATACTTATGTTCTTGAATATTTATGTATATGTTTATATGATATATATATATACATAAATATATTGTATATTTATATATATGTTGCATGTTTAATAATATTGTATGTTAATATTTCTGTCTGGATGTTTTCTTGATCTTATAAACTGTTTATATTAGAGATGGAAATTTTTTGTTATTGTATACACTGGGTTCACTAGGCCTATTCCCCTGCGTACTCTTATTGTTTTTCCAACAATTGGTACCAGAGCAGGTCATTAATCTATGCATATTATTAATTTTTGTGTGGGATTATGTGTGTTTTTATATTTTATGTGATATATGTTTGAATGGATGGATGTTTATTTTCATGATGATAGATTCTTAAGGGTTGTTTAATAATGGTGCTTTTCAGTTTAGGAATTGTTCTTAAAATTTCTAGTTGAAATATGTAAGCCATTTCGGGGCATAGGAATTTTGTAATTTTTCTTTTAAAAAATCTCGTTGAAATTCCAAAATGGCCCGAGCTCGAACCTATCCCCGAGCCGCGCCTGCTAGCGCCACCCACTCCCGTGCAGTCCTCCCTGCTCAGGCTCACGCCCCAGCACCTTCCAGCCCTGCCCAGGCCTGGATGCCCTTCCGCGCCTGCCTTCCCAATCTCGCGCGCCACTGCCGCGCCCAACCTGCCCAGGGTGTGCCTCTGCCAGCCTCCATCGTTGGACCTCCAGCGTGTTACCATAATTATTTTAATTAATGATTTAATTAAAAAATCAGAAATTGAATTAAAATAGTTTTAATTTGGAATTTTTTTATTGATTATTTTCCTTAATTAAAAATGTTTTAATTGTGATCTTCCATAATTATAATTGTTTTAAATTAAAATATCAAAAATTAAAATTATCTTGAATTTTAATTTATTAAAATTAAATTATTCAATTTTATTTTTGAATTAAATTACCCAAATTCAAATTGGGCCTTAGAAACTTTATGGGTGTTAAAATCCAAAGTTTAATTATTTTAAAAGTTTGTTTAAAATAATTCAAAATTTGTATAATTCAAAATTGATATCGAAAAGGGTGGCATTGGTTCAACAAGACTGAATCTTAAGATTCAAGATCAAGGTTCTCTTCATCAAGCCTTAAATAGTCTAGGTTACATTTTCATGTCTTTTTTGGCAAGTGTTGTAATTTTCCTAGAAATACCCAAAATTTACCATACCCGCTTTTATTTACTTATTATAAATGTTTGAATGTGGTTAAAGTATTTAATATTTTGTCATGCATTATAACATGCCATCCATATACCCACACCGTATGCAATTAGCATGCATTGCATTCGTGTACAAACATGCTATTAGGAACGACCTATAATTTTTTGTTATATGTTTATATATGATAAATCATATAATAATAAATTTAATCTTAATTAGTTAAGATGGTAAATCAAAATTAAAGCTGTTTAATTTGTTGTTTTAATGAAAAATATTTTATTAAAATAAAAATGATATTCTCTTAGTTAAAGCAAAATTAGAATTAGAATCAAGGAAACAATTTTGTTTTGTTTTGCTTAATTAGATTAGTAATTATTAGAATATCATTGGGTAAAAATAATTATTTTTTTTACAATTAAATTCAAAAATATTGATTTTGTGAAAAACACACTTTTCCAAAATAACGAGTGGGAGAGAAAGTTATGACAATAAGTCCCATGGTCTCCATTATTGGTTGAACACCGAGAGGCATAGGAATGGCCTCGTATCGCCTCTGTTTGCGGCCTTCCTAAGGAAAGACTTCCGAATATGTGTATTTTATCTCAAGGTTGACTTCTCTTATGAGAATATAATTAGTGATGTATTTCAAGTTTGACTGACCCTAAGGCACACTCTTAAGTTAAGTCATTGATTGAAAATAATGAGTTACACTCCATAGGTGTATTATGCTTTCAAACACGACTATTGCATCTTGACCAAACTAGTTGTAGTTCATAAGTCAAAAGAGAAAAATGCATTTTTAAATTTTCACTTTTGAAATTGTGATTTGTCTCAAAATTAATTTGGATTTAGTCTAACCTACCCTAAGGCAGTCCATTGATTTTCAAATTAATTTATCGTGGATTAGTATATATTTTATGTGTTTTTATATGTTGCATTCATGCATCATGTTTACTTTTCCAAATAAAATCTTGTATTTATTATATGTTTTAATTTATTATATTTTATTTATTTATTTCCAGTAACAATTGTTAATTCTTTTAATCCTGATCAAGAACATCAAAATGTGAAAGTACCAGTGAATCCTCATGACGGCTACCTTAGTCTCTTTCATTTAGACTTCAACAATCTTGATGTTTGTTACAGAAAACATACACATAGTTCTGAGTGAACTAAAAGTGTATGATGTAATCATTGATGTGCCTTCAGATGAGCCATTAACTTTATCTGATTATGATAGTCATATAAAATATGCGGTTTTGATGAGATCTGATTATTTGGCTCGTCATTGCATACTTAAAACTATGTCTGACGATATTAAATCGAGATATGTGCACCTTAGATCTACATACGAGATATGGGAAAGGATAAAGAGATTCTTTTGATCACTTGAGAATTTTGCAAGAAGAAAGGGTAAATATGATTTGCTTATCTCCTTTTAATATATTTGAATAGTTTATTCAAATTTTTATGCCACAAACCATATTTTTGTCTTGTTTTCAGGAACACATTATTCAAGAAGAGAAAAGAAAGTGAAAGAGAAACAAGAAAAGGATTGCAAATTGGTAGACCAACAGATAACTAACATGAAAATAAATTTTTTATTTTATTTTTGTATTAACTCTTTTTTCTTTAAATTAGTTCTAGAATTCTTTCTAGAAAATATGCTTTTAGATTCCTTTATTTGATGAATGAACAAGTTTAATATTCTTTTGAATACTAAATTCAGTTTTTATTTTTGAAATATACTTGTTCCACCTATTTCATCAATGAGTGTAAATGATAATTATGAATTAATCATTATTGTGCAAATCATAGATTTAATAAATAAAACATCTTATTCCAACCACAATTAAGTGAAACATATATGTGAATTATTTTTTTTAAATTCGCTTGTAATTAATTAGACACGTATAACAAATAAAGCACAATCTTTTATTGGAACTAGTCATTGGTTCTCTCCCTGTTTCTATAGACTGTTAATTAAAGTTAACCAAAAGACCTTTCTCTTATAAAGGGTCAAAAATCGCATAATCATTTAATTAATACATAGAGATGTATATTGAACATTTTAATGTTCAAAGCTAAAAGAAATAATAAATTGTAATTGAATATTGATTGACATTTATTTTATATATGTTTAACTTTTGTTGAATGCGAAGAAAATTTCTAGAAATTTTCGTGCAACATTCAAAGTAAAGTCTCTTAGAGACTTGTTTGATCTGATCAAAAGGATGTCTAAACTTGAATTTGGAATTCAAGTAATTTGCATGTGAACTTGGAATTCAAACCCAACTCGCATACAACTAGAATGCTAAGCAAAATTAGTATTTTGGAAATGGAATATAATCATATTAGATAAGATTAAATAGATAATGAGTGATCATTATCGTCTTTATTACTTTTATAATTTTTTAAACTTGTTATACTTTGTACATGTTTGATTGTACAACATCAAAGACTTCGAAGTTGGGATTCATAAGTGGTTATGTGGATAAATTGAAAATTTTCATATAGTCATTTAGTGAAACAGTTTAATAATCATAAAAGATTACAAAATATTTTGTATTTCTTCAATGCTACTTTAATGAAGCATGATTATTATAATCACTATATTTTCTAGTTAAATTGTAGTAGAAATAATGTAACGCCCCAAACTCCAGGGACCGTTACGGTGTGCCTTGTAAACAGTGCTAAACTCGCTAATCGAGTCATTTGGCCAAAATCGTGATCTAGGTATGATTAGCGGTTTAGGGGTTAAAAACTTTGGTTAGGATGTAACGTTTCACTAGAACGTTTAATGTATACATTGGGATCCCGAAAATATAATCTCAGAGTTTATTACAGAAAATATTTACAATAGGCCGTTCTAAGCAGCAAAACAGGGTTCAACCCTAGTTCCACTTTAAACCTCGGCCGTGGCGGACGAGCAGCTGCATATGTACACGTCATCACCTAAGCTCTCCAACTCAAGGATGGTCCAGCTTCCTCTTGCCTTTACCTGCACCACGTAGCACCCGTGAGCCGAAGCCCAGCAAGAAAACACAATCCAACATGATATAATATCAACAGACAACATGACGTAATATCATCAGATAACATTATATAATATCAACAGATAACATGGTATAATACCAACAGATAACATGATATAATATCACCAGTAATTGTAACAGCCATTTAGGACCAACGGTCCATACAGATAGGTGACAGTAGCCAAAAGTCACAATAATGAGCATCGCTCCCTCTAGCCATGTGACGATAGGGTCACCAGGGCTTAACTGATAAGTGATCCTTTCATAAGTTTGATTAGGACAGGTGCATGGTGATTGGTCACCAACATAACCTTCCTCATGACTCTAGAGTCGAAACTATGGACAACGTCCCTTAGCCATGTGACAAACGGTCACCGGGGTCATATACCTTGGCTATAGTCATCTGGTCGTAGACCAGGCAAGCGCTTATAAGTTCTTCGACCCTAGAGTCGATCTAGCATTAATGCCATAGAGCCATTCAATGCGTGATTCTCGACTTTAGAGTCGGTCCCTGACTAGTCAGTGTCATACACAAGTAAGTCATGCCACCAAACATATATCTCATGTTCCGTATCCATAAACGAGGCATTTACCATACTTACTAAACAGGTATTAGTGCTATTAGGGCCATGCATAAACATAGAGGCTCAAGCTCTGAATGATATCATACTCAGTATATAAAGCATGTCCCAATCACATGTTTCTCATGCATCATATGCAATAAATCCAGCAATCTAACATGCACCAATAACAGCCATGCATGTCACGTTTAATAGTCAACCAACATGCATCAGGAATAGCCATGCATGTCATACATAATAATCAATTGACATGCATCAATAATAACCACGCATGTCATACTCACTAATCAACCAACATGCATCATAATAACCATGCATGTCATACATAATAATCAACCGACATGCATCAACAATAACCACGCATGTCATACCCATTAATTAACCAACATGCATCATAATAACCATGCATGTCATATATAATAATCAACTGACATGCATCAATAATAACCACGTATGTCTCATATACACAGGGTGCAGTTTTCTTACCTCAAAGTCGAGCTAGAACGATTTAAAGAACGACCCTTAAGAACGATCAACCTTTAGTCCTTTAGCAGTCACCTAGTCATAACCAAATATAAGGTATCATTAATAAAAATGATCAACGTAAGTTCCCAAACCAATATCTAGCCTCCGGGACATCAATCCCCACTTAACCGGGTACTAGGATCAACCCCGAGGCCTATGGTAAGCATCCCTAGGCTTAAAACACAATTTTGGTCAAATCTGCCCTGATGGGCCGCGGCTCACCATAGCCATGCCGCGGCTCATCACCCTGACAGAGGCATTTCTGCCTCAAAAGACACCTTAGGCCGCAGCACACAAAAGCCAGGCCGCAGCTCATTACCCAGACCAGCCAAAAATCAGCAACGTACCAGCTCGACCTCCCCTGCATATTCCCTTAGAACCAAGCCTTCAAACCAGTTCCAAACCTTCTCCAAACACTCAATTAAACCTCTAAACATCACCCATAACTCCCCCTCATCAAAACCCAACCAAACATACACAAATACTCCCCTTGATTCCCTCTTTCTACATCAAAAATCACAAGCTGAAAACCAAAAGGAAAACAGAGCATAACCTGAATTCAATGGCTAGAACTCACCTTAAAAACGATTTTGAACCCCCTTAAATGTCTGAATCAAGTTCCCTAGCTCCCACCTTTGATCTCCTAGCTCAATTCCTCAATTTGGCCTCTCAAAATTCAAAGGGAAGTGAAGGGTGGAACATGTACGGGAGAGAAAGGAAGAGAGGATGAGGATGGCTCTGTTTTATTATATTTCCACAGCCTTCTAAATCTCCCAAGGCTGGTATAAATCCTTAAGTTCAAAAGACCATATTGCCCCTAGGTCAAATAAACCCCTTTAAAGGCTTCCAAGGGTAAAATCGTCCTTTCCCGCCTATCTCGTTAATTATAATTAACGCTCTCCAATTCCCGCTATTCTCAATATTCCCAATTACCAATAAATCATATCCCATTACCCTTTAATTCCCGGTAATGCTCTAATCATTAAATTCACCCCGAGACTCACCCCGAGCCCCGAACTTAACCCGTTATGACTAGACCAAACACTTACATCTCATGATCGTCTCATGTCGATTAGCTCGAACCAATCCACCTTATAATGTGGCTATATTAATTAATCACAATCATGCACCCAAAATATATAATTACGCCCACAATGGCCAAATTACCAAAATACCCTCATAGTTAACATATGAGCCCATATGCATGCATTCACCATCATATAATAATATAACTCACATAAACATGCATATAATCATTAAATACTATAATAAATCAATTATGGCCCTCCCGGCCTCCTAATCAAGGTCCTAAACCTTATTAGGAAATTTGGGGCATTACAAATAATGACTGCAAGTCAAGTAAGCAAGTTAGTGAAAATTAACAATGATAAAACCATAGAATATCACAAATTCTGTCAAGCATTATTATAGTGGGAGCGTTAGTTAGTGACTACTCCATTACAAATGTAAAGATAGTTAAATTATGTGTAACACAATCTAACTATACTTCATTCACATACTAGTATGAAATGAAAATGTTTTTATGGAAAACAATGGTTGAAACACCATGAATCTAGAAATGGAATTCAGAATTCTATGACATCTGGATTCTTGAAAATCTAACTAAAGGCTATTGAACTTCAGTTTGAAACAGGATATTCAAGATGAAGGGGAGAACAGAGGAAAGTACAGAATTTTCAAAGTTAAGTTAATAGCCTAAGGCTATAAACAGAAAGAAGAATTCATTACTCGAATAAATATCTTCTACTGTAACCAAACTTAAAATTGTTAACACACTCTTATCCACTGCTTTATGCATGGATTATGAGATTAATTTAAATTGATGTCTAAGTAGTCTTTACTGAATGGCTGACATGACAAAATCATCTGAAGATCTCGACCAGAAAGATTCTGTTGTGATTCTTATTCTTAATATTGATAACGTTTTAATCATTGGGAACGATGTAGAGAAAACATCAATAGAAAAGAAATGGTTTGCTGAAAATTTCTAACTATTACATTTAGAAAAGCCAAGAAAGTTATTGTAATGCCCCGAAATCCCTAATGTGGTTTAATGGATGGATTAGTAGGCCGGGAGGGCCATAATTGTTTAATTATGCCATTAACTGGATATATGCATGTTTATGTGAATTATATTATAATATGATGTTAAATGCATGCATATGGGTCCACATTTCATTACAGGGGTGTTTTGGTAATTTGGCCCATTAAGGGCATAATTGTATATTTGTATGCACGTCGGTGACATATTGTTGAGACCACATTATAATGTGGGTTGGTTCGAGCTATTTGGCATGAGACGATCTTGGAATATTGATTAGTGGTCTAGTCATAACAGGTATAAGTTCGGGACTAGGGGTGAGTCTCGGGGTGATTTTAATGATTAGAGCGTTGCCGGGAATTAAAGGGTAACGGGATATGAATTATTGGTGTTTGAGAATAGCGGGAATCGGAGAGCGTTAATTATGATTAACGAGATTGGTGGGAAATGTCAACTTTTCCCTTGGAAGCCTTTAGAAACCCTTAATTGACGTAGGGTTATTTTGGTCTTTTCACCCCTAGGATAGATATAAACCATTAAGGCTATAGAAAGAAGAAGAGAAAACAGAGTATCATTTGAAGCTTCTCCCGTACCTTTTCTCCTTCAGTTTTCTTTGTGATTTTTGAGCCATTCTTGAGGATTCAAGCTTGGGAAATAAGTCTTGGGATTTTAGGAGTGTGTTCCACCATTGAAGAGCATCATAATCTGAGCTTGAGGTAAGTTTCTAGCATTGAATTCCCTGGTTTGCTGTTCTAGTTCAAGTTTTCAGTTGGGATTTCTAGGTTGAATGATTGGTTTTGTTGGGAGTTTTGGCTAGGGTTCTTGTGGTTGTGATGCTTGGGGTATGTGAGGATGGTTTTTGGGTTCATTTGGCACCAAAAATGGGATTTGGAAGCATTGGAATCAGGTTAGAACTGAAGGAGTCGAAGAAGGAGGTTTCAGGGGAGGATGAGTCTGGGGGTAGCGCTACAGCGCCAATGAGAGGGTGCTATAGCACTACACAGGATGCTTTTGGGCGGTTTGGGGGTTCTGAGTATAGCCCTGGGGCGCTAGGGAGCAGCGCTGTAGCACTACTTTGTTCCTCCAAAATCCCGTTTTGAGTGTTTTTAAGGGTTTTTGGCTCGGGGCTTCAATCCTTATGGCCCGGGATCGAATCTACTCACCGTGTGGGCATGTTTCGAGGTCCCGAGAGTGGGGTATAGGTTAATACCCTTTCATTGTTGATTTTCTTTAATGGAGGTTATAATTTGTTGTGATTAGGTAACCTATAAGGAACCAAAAGGTTGATCGTTCTCAGGAGTCGTTCTTATTATATTTCTCGCTCTAACCTGAGGTAAGAAAACTGCACCCCATATGTGATATGCATGGTTATTCATGAGCCATGTTGAATGTGTAAATGTGGACAAGGATTGATTATTGAATGCTTAGCAAATCTTGCTCACTTGCGCATGGGACTGACTAATTAGTCAGAATTGGCAAAGGTGTCAGTATCAACTGTGAAGCTGAGACTTATTAGTCAAGTTCGGCAGTGGAACTGGGCACTGGTCACACAGTGCTAACTCATAAGTCAGGATGGCCTTAGTGTGCTCAACGCAAGCCAATAAAGATTAGATCTAATTGACATCTGCATTAAATTACTCAGAAGAGTGTTAATGCCGGACCGACCTCAAGTTCGATGAAAACTAAAAGCGCTTGTGTGACTTACCCATCAGTCACTCATCTGTTGAGTTAGAGACTTACCCATCAGTCTTTCATTTGTTAAGCTGGTGACTTACCCATCAGTCACTCTACTGTTAAGTTAGAGACTTACCCATCAGTCTCTCATTTGTTAAGTTGGTGACTTACCCATCAGTCACTCATTTGTTAAGGCTAGTGACTTGCCCAGCAGTCACTCATCTGCTTAAATTAGTGACTTGCTTCTCAGTCACTCAGTATGGTTTACCAGAACCTCAAGTGTTGAATCACTCATCTGTTTAGAGCTATAAGCTCTGTGTGATTATAATAATAATCAGTTGTTAATATCTATATGCATTACTGTGTTTTCTTGATGGGCTTTGGCTCATGGGTGCTATTTGGTGCAGGTAAAAGGAAAGAAAAGCTCACCCATCCTTGAGTGGAGAGATTAGGTGGTGATGTGTACATATGCGGCCGTTTGACCCCCACAGCCAAGGAGTTCTCAGAGGAACTAGGGGGTTTACCCTGTTTTTGCCACTTAGTTCGGCAGGGTTTGTAAATTTGAAATAGTAATGACCATTTTGAGTTGTAAATAACTTGTAAAAGTTTTGATGGGCCCATGAACAGTTTTATGTATTAAATAAAATATATCCTTTCCTTTTTATTGGTTTTTTACCTTAGCTTGTTAATAACACTTAGAAGCACATTTTTAACCAAAGGACTCGGGTAGTGAGTCAAATTTCTGGTTCACCGCTCACTGTAACTGTTCTGGGGTAACCAAGGCGTTACAACTTGGTATCAGAGCATGCCAAGGTTAGGGTTTCTATAGACTGGCTGGGCATGTACACACATCACTGAAGTCAAGCTCGACTCATGGTTTGGTAACTATTTATGTAGTTATATGTATAACTGCTTAAATATAGTATATATGCTTTACCTGTATGCATGAGACACCATGTTAAACCTGTGCCCTGAAATATTATATCCTCAGCAAATGTGTGCTAAATAGTACTGAGATTGTTGGAACATACTTATTAGTATTGTTGTTTATGAATTATTATGTGATACATGCTAGGTGCTAAATGCTATAAACATGTATCTGCTTGTATAATTGTATGACTATGGATTATGATAATTATCTGTTTGTTCTTGGACCGTAAGGCGGCAAGAGGTTTAGTTATTACTACCTGACTGGCCGTATTGATCATTATTTCAGCAAGGTATAACAGATAAGAATGAATCCAGGGCAGACAGATACTTCAGTTGGCCAGAGTGACCAAGGCCAGAATAATAACAGTCAGGGTCAGGAAAATGACTAGTCATAGATTCCACAGCTAACTCCTGTAAACTGGCAGCAGATAGTTAGTGATCTGCATGCAACAGTGTTAAGACAGGGGGAAGAGCTTCGTCTCCTGAGATAGCAGCAAGCGCTTGCAGTGGCTAGTGTATCAGAGGCACCTTCTGTGTCGATGCCAGCAGCAGAGCATCTGCCTGAGGTTGGAAATAAATGGGAGCCTCTTTATGAAAAGTTCAGGAAGCAACAACCTCTAGTATTTGAGGGCAGTGCAGATCCTGCCAAGGCAAAGAAGTGGATGAGTATGATTACCACTATCCTTGATTTCATGAGGGTAACCGGTAATGAGAGGGTGGCCTGTGCCACTAATATGTTTCGAGAGGATGCTCGGATTCGATGGGAGGTTATTACCCAGACCAAGAATGTTAATGCCCTGAGTTGGGAAGAGTTCCAAACTCTGTTTAACAAGAAATACTATAATGATGCCATCAGGGTAGCAAAGGCTAAGGAGTTTATTAGGCTACTTCTGGGATGTTTGTCAGTCACTAAGTATGCCTTAAAGTTTGATCATTTGGAAAAGTTTGCCATGGAGCTGGTGCCCACTGATGGGACCAGAAGAGAGAGATTTCTTCAGGGGCTTCAGCCTAGATTAGCCCGTGATGTACGTATCACCACTGTGGCTGGGGTTACTACCTATGCACAGGTGGTTGAGAAGGTACTCACAGCTGAGAGTGCAGAGAACAAGATCTGGCGAGACAATGCAGCCAGAAAGGATTTCAGGAGGATAGGTTCTCCATTTGTGGGTTTTGGTAGGGGTGTAGGCCCTAGTGAGCAGAAGAGGAAGGTTCCTGACACCTTCCCAGTTCCAAGTCCTGATAGGAGGCCCTGTGGTATTTCAATGGGTCGTTCAGGTTGTAGTGAAGCCTGGAAGACTCATCCTGAATGCCCTAGATACAAGAGGCATCATTTGGGAGAGTGTAGGGCAAAGGCCTGCTACTTATGTGGAGCAGTAGGTCATTTTAAGAAGGATTGCCCTAAGGCAAGAAAAGAAGAACCCAGGAAAGCGGACAGCTCGGCCCCAGCTCGAGTGTTCGCATTGACTCAAGCAGAGGCTGAGGCTTCTCCCTCAGTTATTACAAGTCAGCTTCTTAGTGCTAGAACCCCTTATAATGTATTGAGTGATTCTGGTGCTACACAGTCTTTTGTTGCTAGTAGTATTATTGATAGACTGTGTAGACCCTGTGATTTTTATGTTGTGGGGTTTGGAACTTTGTTACCCACTGGAGAGTTAGTGGTATCCAGGAGGTGGGTCAGATCTTTGCCAATGACAGTGGAGGGCAGAGAGTTATCAGTGGATTTGATAGAGTTGGTTATGACTGACTTTGATATGATATTGTGTATTGATTGGTTGGCGAAGTATGGGGCAACCATTGATTGCAGAAGGAAGATGGTCACCTTTGAGCCTGAAGGTGAGGATCCTTTTGTGTGTTGTTGGTACTGTACATGGACCTCGCATACCTATGATTTCTTTATTGAGGGCCAGGGATCTATTGCAAGGAGGTTGCATTGGATTCTTAACCAGTGTGGTTGATAGCACTCAGGTCGTGCCAGTGAGGCCAGAAGATACCAGACTTGTTTGTGAATTCCTGGACGTGTTTCCAAAAGATTTGTTAGGGTTTCCACCACACAGAGAAATTGAGTTCATTATAGAACTAGCACCAGGGACGGAGCCAATGTCTAGAGCAACTTACAGAATGGCCCCAGCTGAGTTGAAAGAATTAAAAGTACAGTTGCAAGAACTGTTGGATTTAGGTTTTATCAGACCTAGTTTCTCACCTTGGGGTGCGCCAGTTCTGTTTGTGAAAAAGAAGGATGGTTCTCTAAGGATGTGTATTGATTACAGAGAACTAAATAAGCTGGCAATTAAGAACAAGTATCCTTTGCAAAGGATAGATGATTTATTCAATCAATTGCAAGGTAAGAAGGTATTCTCAAAGATTAACCTTCGTTCTGGTTATCATCAGTTGAGGGTCAAGGAGGGAGATATACCGAAGACTGCTTTTCGTACTAGGTATGGGCATTATGAGTTCTTAGTCATGTCTTTTGGATTGACTAATGCCCCTGCTGCTTTTATGGATCTGATGAACCGAGTGTTCAAGGATTATCTGGACCAGTTTGTGATCGTCTTCATCGATGATATTCTGGATATTCTCAGTCTGAGACAGAGTACGAACAGCATCTGAGGTTGGTTCTACAGAGACTGAAGGAACACAGATTGTTTGCTAAATTCAAGAAGTGTGAGTTCTGGTTATCTCAGGTATCCTTCCTTGGGCACATTTTCATTAAGGAGGGGATTAAGGTAGATCCAGCAAAGATTGAAGTGGTTAGAGATTGGACAAGGCCAAAGAATGCTTTCGAGGTTAGAAGTTTCCTTGGATTGGCAGGTTATTATAGGTGTTTCATGGACGGGTTCTCAAAGATTGCTACTGCATTGACTGAGCTGACATGCAAGAGTCAGAAATTTGTGTGGTCAGATAAATGTGAGAATAGCTTCTAGGAACTGAAGCAGAGATTGATTATAGCTCTCATTCTGAGTCTTCCGACAGATCAGAAGAAGTTTGTGATTTATTATGATGCTTCTCATTAGGGTTTGGGCTGTGTTCTGATGCAGTCAGAGAAGGTAATTGCTTATGCTTCTCGTCAGTTGTAGGAGTATGAAAAGAGGTATCCCACTCATGATTTAGAGTTAGCAGCTGTGGTCTTTGCTTTAAAGATATGGAGGCATTATCTTTATGGAGAGAAGTGTGAGATCTATACAGACCACAAGAGCCTGAAATACTTCTTCACCCATAAAGATTTAAATATGAGACAAAGGCGTTGGCTAGAGTTAGTAAAAGATTATGACTGTGAGATTTTGTATCATCCAGGAAAAGCGAACGTGGTAGCTGATTCTTTAAGCCGGAAGGGTCCAGGACAGATGCATGGTATGAGGCTGATAGCCAGGGAATTAGCAGATGATATGACAAGAGCTGGTATAGAGTTGCTGGTGGGCCAGTTGGCTAATATTACGGTACAGTCTACGCTGTTGGAAAGGATTAAGGAGGGTCAGTTGAGTGACCCACAGCTGATCAATAGCAGAGAGGATGTTCTAGTTGGAGCATCCAGAGATTATATAGTGTCTGAGTTAGGCTTGTTGAGATACAAGGGGCGGATATGTGTTCCGTTAGACACTGCTTTGAGGCGAGAGATTCTGGATGAATCTCATACTACACCTTACTCTTTGCATCCAGGCACCACGAAGATGTATCAGGATGTGAGATCGTTGTATTGGTGGCCAGGGATAAAGAGGGATGTAGTTGAGTATGTGGCTAAGTGCTTGACATGTCAACAAGTCAAGGCTGAGCATGAGAGGCCACCATGGTAACTGCAGCCTCTGGATATCCCAGAGTGGAAGTGGGAGGACATCACGATGGATTTCATGGTGGGCTTACCCAGGACTGTTGGTCAGCATGATTCTATTTGGGTGATAGTGGATCGCTATACCAAGTCAGCTCACTTCTTGCCAGTGAGGACTATTTATACAATTGATCAGTATGCAGATCTCTATGTGAGAGAGATCTATAAGTTTGCTGAACATTTCTAAATATTCCAAGAAAGTTATTGTAATGCCCAGAAATCCCTAATGAGGTTTAATGGCTGGATTAGTAGGTCGGGAGGGCCATAATTGTTTAATTATGCCATTAACTGGATATATGCATGTTTATGTGAATTATATTATAATATGATGTTAAATGCATGCATGTGGGTCCACATTTCATTACAGGGGTGTTTTGGTAATTTGGCCAGTTAAGGGCATAATTGTATATTTGTATGCATGTCGGTGACATATTGTTGAGACCACATTATAATGTGGGTTGGTTCGAGCTATTCGGCATGAGACGATCTTGGAATATTGATTAGCGGTCTAGTCATAACAGGTTTAAGTTCGGGTCTCGGGGTGAGTCTCGGGGTTATTTTAATGATTAGATCGTTGCTGGGAATTAAAGGGTAACGGGATATGAATTATTGGTGTTTGAGAATAGCGGGAATCGGAGAGCGTTAATTATGATTCACGAGATAGGTGGGAAATGTCAACTTATCCCTTGGGAGCCTTTAGAAACCCTAATTGACCTAGGGGTATTTTGGTCTTTTCACCCCTAGGATAGACATAAGCCATTAAGGCTGTAGAAAGAAGAAGAGAAAACAGAGTATCATTTGAAGCTTCTCCCGTACCTTTTCTCCTTCAGTTTTCTTTGTGATTTTTGAGCCATTCTTGAGGATTCAAGCTTGGGAAGTAAGTCTTGGGATTTTAGGAGTGTGTTCCACCATTGAAGAGCATCATAATCTGAGCTTGAGGTAAGTTTCTAGCCATTGAATTCCCTGGTTTGCTGTTCTAGTTCAGGTTTTCAGTTGGGATTTCTAGGTTGAATGATTGGTTTTGTTGGGAGTTTTGGCTAGGGTTCTTGTGGTTGTGATGCTTGGGGTATGTGAGGATGGTTTTTGGGTTCATTTGGCACCAAAAATGGGATTTGGAAGCATTGGAATCAGGTTAGAACTGAAGGAGTCGAAGAAGGAGGTTTCAGGGGAGGATGAGTCTGGGGGTAGCGCTACAGCGCCAATGAGAGGGTGCTATAGCACTACACAGGATGCTTTTGGGCGGTTTGGGGGTTCTGAGTATAGCACTGGGGCACTAGGGAGCAGCGCTGTAGCACTACTCTGTTCCTCCGAAATCCCGTTTTGAGTGTTTTTAAGGGTTTTTGGCTCGGGGCTTCAATCCTTATGGCCCGGGATCGAATCTACTCACCGTGTGGGCATGTTTCGAGGTCCCGAGAGTGGGGTATAGGTTAATACCCTTTCATTGTTGATTTTCTTTAATGGAGGTTATAATTTGTTGTGATTAGGTAACCTATAAGGAACCAAAAGGTTGATCGTTCTCAGGAGTCGTTCTTATTATATTTCTCGCTCTAACCTGAGGTAAGAAAACTGCACCCCATATGTGATATGCATGGTTATTCATGAGCCATGTTGAATGTGTAAATGTGGACAAGGATTGATTATTGAATGCTTAGCAAATCTTGCTCACTTGCGCATGGGACTGACTAATTAGTCAGAATTGGCAAAGGTGTCAGTATCAACTGTGAAGCTGAGACTTATTAGTCAAGTTCGGCAGTGAAACTGGGCACTGGTCACACAGTGCTAACTCATAAGTCAGGATGGCCTTAGCGTGCTCAACGCAAGCCAATAAAGATTAGATCTAATTGACATCTGCATTAAATTACTCAGAAGAGTGTTAATGCCGGACCGACCTCAAGTTCGATGAAAACTAAAAGCGCTTGTGTGACTTACCCATCAGTCACTCATCTGTTGAGTTAGAGACTTACCCATCAGTCTTTCATTTGTTAAGCTGGTGACTTACCCATCAGTCACTCTACTGTTAAGTTAGAGACTTACCCATCAGTCTCTCATTTGTTAAGTTGGTGACTTACCCTTCAGTCACTCATTTGTTAAGGCTAGTGACTTGCCCAGCAGTCACTCATCTGCTTAAATTAGTGACTTGCTTCTCAGTCACTCAGTATGGTTTACCAGAACCTCAAGTGTTGAATCACTCATCTGTTTAGAGCTATAAGCTCTGTGTGATTATAATAATAATCAGTTGTTAATATCTATATGCATTACTGTGTTTTCTTGATGGGCTTTGGCTCATGGGTGCTATTTGGTGCAGGTAAAGGGAAAGAAAAGCTCACCCATCCTTGAGTGGAGAGCTTAGGTGGTGATCTGTACATATGCGGCCGTTTGACCCCCACGGCCAAGGAGTTCTCAGAGGAACTAGGGGGTTTACCCTGTTTTTGCCACTTAGTTCGGCAGGGTTTGTAAATTTGAAATAGTAATGACCATTTTGAGTTGTAAATAACTTGTAAAAGTTTTGACGGGCCAATGAACAGTTTTTATGTATTAAATAAAATATATCATTTCCTTTTTATTGGTTTTTCACCTTAGCCTGTTAATAACACTTAGAAGCACGTTTTTAACCAAAGCACTCGGGTAAAGAGTCAAATTTCCAGTTCACCGTAACTGTTCTGGGGTAACCAGGGCATTACAGTTTTATATATTCAACTCTATAGAGATTGAAAGAACAATCTTTAGGCAATTTCTCAAGTGACTTATATAGATAAGAAGCTTAAATGCATTAGTTTACAAAAATCCAAGAAACATTTTTTCCTTCTCAGTTAGGAGGTTGTATTATGTAAATAATAATGTCTATTTATTCTTTTACTAGAAAAAATAAGGACATGAGACCATTATTCCTACAACTCACTGATAGACTCGTTAATGTATTGAATGTTATGTTTTCGTATTGACATTTGTTAAACAGTGAGAATAGCCAACAGTTGTCAATCTTATGATAGATTAAGTCATTGAATAATTATAAGGACTTAATTTTGAGTATCTTTAATATAATAGAGATTATAGGTATGTGCATTTAGGCAGTGGCCTGAAATATCAAAGGATTAACTAGTTTTAAATCTTCAAAGATTGATACCAGAATCAGTTTCCATAACTACGGAGGAGACACATTAATATTGAAATGTATTAGACATTTTAGATTTGTATGTTTCACCATAATAGTTGAAATATAATAGCTCTATGCGGTTAAATAGGCTATTTGATTTAATTGAGTTCTTTGTCATTCTGAAAAAGGTTTTGAGTCTAGAATAAACAACTAGTATCTCATTGCGAAAGCAATGGAGATGCAACTATTCTAGAAGAACTAGAAATCATGAGAGGGTAAAGCACATGAAATGAAGTGTCATTTAATTCAAGATAATTTTACATAATTGATGTAATGATCTTGAAGATAACTTCAAAACAGTTTCTTATAAAACTGTTACAAGAACTTTGTTAGACAAATTTGGTCAAGTGAATGTAATTGACATATTAAAAGAGATGCCTCAATTTTCTTTAGGGAAAATGGGAGATTGTTGGGAATAGTGTCCTTAAAGAAATTGTAGTTGATAAATGTTTTAAATGAAAAAAATAATTCAATTGAATTATTATATAAATATAGACTATGTCTGATATTATGTTGATAATATTAAGTAAATATCAGAAAATTTCAAATGTTATCTATGTGGTCTTAATCTCATATTTGTATGAGAGGATCGGGATTAAGATAATAAACTTAAAACAGTTCGTAGTAAAGTAAAGTTATCAAATCTTTAGATTAATTATTTCTAGTACGGTTTGCTAGTATTATGAATACAAGTGACCTAGATTCGAGACACTAGTGTAGTAGGACACTTTAGTGAATGTATTTTATAAACACATATATATCATTGAGTCCCCAAAACAATTATACTTTAGTCAACTGATTATATGATGATTAAGGTTAAATAATTAATTTGGAATTAATTATTAAATTTTAAAAAATATGTCAAAATTCATATATATAAATAAATAAATAAATATTTAAAATTAATTATTATATTTGAGTGGGAGAAAATAAAATTGGTACGTCAAAAATAGTTTTTGATTTATTAAATTTTAAAAGATGATGATCATCAATTTGAATTTTGAATTTAAAATTCAAATTTTGAAATATGATTGTCATCTTTTCCTTACAAAAATAAATAACTTATTTTGTGGAATATTTATTTTACTTAAATAAATAAATAAAAGAAAAATAAAATATCCTTGAAAAGGGAATATAGTAGTTCACGCATGACACATTCCAAGGATTGTGCCATGCGTGTAGCAGTATACTGATATTGTATCAGTGTTGTTTTTATTTTATTTATTTAATTAATTAATAATTTGAAAATATATATTTTCAAATTTAATAAGTTTAACATTTACCTAAATCAATTCCTATCATCATTATCATATTATTACTATATTACTATTATTATTATTAGGAATAGTAAGGTAATACAATAATCTTTATATGTGTGATATAGAATAATAAGAAGATATACAATACAAGAGAGAAGCAATACACAAGTCACTAAGAATTCATAATAGTTTTTAGAATTTTTGTTAGATAAAAGATTATCTTCTTCCTCTTTATTCTAACATTTCTCAGACCATAATCCAAGTTCTCATGTGTTGAGAAATACTTGTGATTCCTAAATTACAAACTCATGTTCTCTATGTGCCCATGCACATCTTGAGGTGTAAAGAACACTCCAAAAGATCGTGGTTTGAGTACTTAAAGCGTTGGATAGGAATATCGATATATAGACGAAAAGACTTAATGACACTTGATAGGCTTCAAGAGGTAAATACTTATGTTCTTGAATATTTTTGTATACATTTATATGATATATATAAATATATTGTATATTTATATATATGGTGCATGATTAATAATGTTGAATGTTAATGTTTCTGTCTGGATATTTTCTTGATCATATAAACCGTTTATATGAGAGATGGAAAACTTTTGTTGTTGTATACACTGGGCCCACCACGCCTATTCCCCCGCGCACTCTAATTGTTTTTCCAACATATCACATTTATGTACATGTATTCCAAATATACCCGTAATGAGCCATATTATGAAAATTTCCCTTCTAATATAAAGCGGACTCACATGCTTATTTAATACACCTAAACATGCATATCTAGTCATATTATGATATAACTCATGATATCATTCAATGATATACATATATATCACATTAACACATATTTCATAATTAAATCACATAATTCTCCATAATTTTCCATCTTGGCCCCCTAATCAAGGCTCTAAGCCTTATTAAATAATTTGGGACATTACAACTATCCCCTCCTTACAAGAATTTCATCCTCAAAATTTTACCTGAAGAGCTCGGGATACTGATTCCACATATTTGACTCTAGCTCCCAGGTCACTTCCTCGACCTTGTTGTTCCTCCATAATACCTTAACCAAAGGTATAGTCATGTTCTTGAGGACCTTGTCCTTCTTGACTAAAATTTGAACGTGTTGCTCCTCATATGATAAACCTGTCTCCAGTTCCATATCCTCGTAACTCAATACATGAGTCCCAACTAATACATACTTCCTCAACAAGGAAATAAGAAATACGTTGTGCACACTAGAAAGTGCAGAGGTAATGCTAACCTATAGGTCTCCTGACCGATCCTCTTCAGGATCTCAAATGGTCCAACAAACCTAGGGCTCAACTTGCCCTTCTTCCCAAATCTCTTCACCCCCTCTCAATGGTGAAACCCTAAGGAAGACATAGTCTCCCACTTGGAACTCCACGTTCCTCCGCTTTGGGTCTAAATAACTTTTCAGTCTACTCTGAGATGCGAGCATCTGAGCTCTAATCTTTTCAATAGCCTTTGTGGTCCTCTGAATTGCCTCAGGACCCAAATATTTCCTCTCACCCATCTCATCCTAATGAATGGGCGACCTACACTTCCTACCATACAATATCTCATAAGGTACCACCCTAATAGCCGACTGGTAGCTATTATTATAGGAAAACTCTATCAGAGGAAAAATTTACTCCAGGACCCTTCAAAGTCCAATACCATCGGTTTGAGGATGATAAGTTGTACTGAACTTCAGCTATGTACCCTTCACTTCTGTAAACTTCCCAAAAACTTGGAATTAAAAATAGGGTCCCTATCCAACACGATAGACCTCGGAGTCCCATGTAGGCGTACTATCTCTCTCTCACATAGAGATATGCATACTGGTCAACTGTGTAGTTCATCTTCACTGGTAGAAAGTGAGATGACTTCGTATGCTAGTCCACGATGACCCAGACTGAATCATGCTGGCCCACCGTCTTAGGCAACCCCACCATGAAATCCATCATAATTTCCATCTACTTCCACTCTGGGATATCCAAAGGCTGTAGTAGCCCCGCTGGTCTCTGATGCTCCGCCTTTACCTACTAACAGATCAAGCACTTAACCACGTACTCGATCACATCCTTCTTCATCCCAGGCCACCAATATAAAACTTTCACATCTTGGTACATCTTCGTGGTGCCTAGATGTAGAGAATAAAGGGTAGTATGAGATTCTTCTAGATACTCCCTTCTAATCCCAGTGTCCATCGGAACACAAATTTGATCCTTATATCTCAATAAACCCATTTTATAGTCCTTGGTCACTCTAGCTAGGACATCCCCTTTAATCTTTCCCAACTGTGGGTCACTCAACTGTTTCTCTTTGATCTTCTCTAAAAGAGTAGATTGCAGGGTGATGTTGGCTAACATGCCCACTACTATCTTAATACCTGCTCTAGTCATATCCTTTGCCAACTCTCTAGATATCTGCCTAGCACTGTACAACTGTCATGGACCCTTCCGGTTTAAGGCATCCACCACCACATTGGCTTTCCCAGGGTGATAAAGGATCTCGCAATCATAATCCTTCACCAGCTCTAACCAACGTCTCTGCCTCATGTTCAAGTCCTCTGAGTGAAGAAGCATTGCAAAATCTTTGATCAGTGTATATCTTGCAATTCTCACCATACAAGTAGTGCCGCCATGCCTTTAGTGCAAAAACTACTGCTGAAAGTTCTAAATCATGTTTGGGGTACTCTTTTCATACTCCTTCAGCTGACGTAATACATAGGCAATCACCTTTTCTGTCTGTATAAGGACACAACCTAAACCCTATCTCGAGGCATCACAATAAACCACAAACTTGTCCTGAATAGTAGGAAGACTCAGAACTGGAGCGGTGATCAGATTCTTCTTCAGTCTCTGGAATCTTTCCTCACATTTGTTTGACCATATAAATGCTTGATTCTTGCGTATCAACTCTGTTAGTGGTAATGAAATCTTGGAAAAGCCCTCCACAAAGCTTCTGTAATATCATGTCAATCCCAAGAAAATTTTAATCTCTGAAGCATTCTTCAGCCTTGGCCAATCACTGACCGCCTCAATCTTCGTTGGATCCACCATAATTCCATCCTTACTAACTATGTTACCTAAGAAAGTCACATGTGGCAACCAGAACTCGCACTTCGTGGATTTCACAGACAACATGTGCTCTCTCAGCCTCTAATGTACCAATCTGAGATGTTGTTCATGCTCTGTCTCTGACTCAGAGTATATCAGTATATCGTCAATAAAGATGATCACGAACCGATCCAAGTAATCTTTGAACACTTTATTCATCAGATCCATAAATGTTGTCGAGGCATTAGTCAATCTGAATGGCATCACCAAAAACACATAATCTCCATACCTAGTGCAAAAAGTTATCTTTTGTATATCCTCCTCCCTATTCCTCAACTGGTGATAACCAAATCGAAGATCTATCTTGGAGAATACCGTCTTACCCTTTAGCTGATCAAACAGATCATAATTAACTTGTTGAGTTCTCTATAATCGATACACATCCTCAGAGAACCATCTTTCTTCTTCATGGACAGAACTGGTGCGCCCCATGGCGAGAAACTAGACCTAATAAAACGTCTTGTAATTCTTGTAACTGAACCTTTAGTTCCTTCAGCTTTGCTAGAGCCATCCTATACAGTGCCCTAGACAATGGCTCTGTCTCTGGCGCTAATTCAATCACAAACTCTATCTCCCTGTATGGAGCTAACCCTGGTAGATCCTCTGTAAACACATCCAGAAATTCACAGACAAATCTAGTCTGTCCTGATCCCACTGGTACAACTAGAGCGGTATCCACCACACTAGCTAAGAATCCTATGCATCCCTCCGGCAATAGGTCTTTAGCTCTAAGTATAGAAATCATAGGTATTCGGGGTCCATGCACAGTTCCAACAAATACAAAGGGATCCTCACCCTCAGGCTCAAAGGTTACCATCTTCTTCTTACAATCTATCGTTGCCCCATACTTGGCTAACCAATCCATACCTAAGATCATATTAAAGTCAATCATAACCAACGCTATCAAGTCCACTGAAACCTCCCTACCATCCACTTCCACCGCTAATGATCTAACCCATCTCCTAGAAACTACTAACTCCCCGGTAGGCAACAAAGTATCAAACCCCACAGGATAAAAGCTACATGGTCTACACAGTCCATCAATAATCCTACTAGCAACAAAAGAGTGTGTAGCACCCGAATCAATCAAAACATTATAAGGGGTCTCAGCACTAGAAAGTTGACCTGAAACCACCGAGGGACTAACCTCGACCTCTGCCTGAATCAAGGTGAACACTCGAGCTGGCTTCAGGCTATCCACCTTCTTGGGCTCTTTCTTCCTGGCTTTCAGGAAATCCTTCTTCCGGTGTCCCACAATCATGCAGAAGAAGCAAACCTTTGCCCGACATTCCCCAATATGGCACCTCCTGCACCGAGTACACTCTGGGAATGCTTTCCAGATCTCACTGCCACCTTGGCGGCCTATTAGTATGCCTCGTGGCCTCCTATTCGTCCCTGGAGCTGGAAATATATCTGGAGTCTTTCTCTTTTGGTCACTAGGGCCTCTGCCGCTACAAAATCCTGCAAATTAAGGTCCTGGTCTCCTAAAATCCCTTCTAGATGCACTCTCGCTCTAGATCTTGGTCTTTACACTCTCAGCTATGAGCGCCTTCTCAACAACCTATGCGTAAGTAGTCACTTCTGGCACAGTGGGCACCAGATCCCCAGCAAACTTTGCCAATCTATCATACTTCAAAGCATAATCGGTCAGTGACATGTGCCCTAAAGTAACTTGCTGAACTCTTCGGCCTTCATAACTCTAATTGCATCATAGTATTTCTCATTAAACAGAGTTCTGAATTATTCCCATTCCATAGCACTTACATTACTTGTCTGGGATACCACCCCCCACCATATTCAAGCATCCTCCTGAAACATATTAGTGGCACAGGCCACTGTCTCATTACCACCTACCGTTATGAAATCCAGGATGGTGGTTATCATTGTCATCCACTGCTCAGCCTTTAGTGGGTCTGAGTTGTCCTAAAAAATCGGAAGGTGTTATTTCCTGAACCTCTCATACAGGGGTTCCCATATGTTTTCCACTGCCTGAGGTTGTGCTACTGTTGGTACCACTGGATGTATCAAGTGACATATCTCATCTGTTTTCCCTGCTGGAACCTGCTGCTGCTTAAGAGGCAAATCTCATCTTCTTGCCTCCGTAACCTGGCTTGCATATAAGCAAGCAGTTGTTGCCAGTTCTCTGGAGCTTGCGGTGGGGCCTGGCCCTGGTCATTTTCTTCCTTGGCCAGCCAACCTCTCTAACCTTTGGGGAAGCATACTAACGACTATCCCACTCTGCAGTGATCAATACTGTCGTTAGGGAAGTAATAACTATACCTATTGCCGCTTGGCGGTCCAAGACCGACAACAAATAGAAGCAATGCTAATAAGCATGCCAACACATAATATATTCAATCATGGTGCTAATAAGCACTTCTTGATATTCATCACCAAATAACGATGTTGATAAGAATTTCTAACATACATAAGCAATTAATGATGCAAATAAGCATGTTCGAGCATTTATACATGTATAACAATGCTAATAAGCATGTTCAATTAACATTGCTAATAAGTGTGTCCTGACCTACATGTCCATATAACAACGCTAATAAGCAGTTCCTTTGCATTCACAAGCAATAACAATTCTAATAAGCATTCTTTATTTAAAAAGACTAGGCCCTATCAGAATATCTCATGCTCCCTAATAAGACATGGAAATAAGGCGTTTACATTTATTTAAAAAGTTAAGCACTTAATCACATAAGTAGTTGCCAAACCATGAGTCGAGCTTGTCTTTAGTGGCGAGTTTACATGCCCGACCAGTCCTCAGGAACCCTTAAACCTTGTCATCTCTGATACAAAATTGTAACATCCTCCTAATCTAGGACCGTTACACTGTGTACTTTAAATAGTGTTAGACATGCTAGTCAATTCCCTTAGTTATAACGTGTAACTAGGGTTAATGACAAGGGTTAGGGTTAAATTTTTTGGTTAAAAGGAATAATCATTTCATTAAAATATTTACATTCATACATGGGATCCCAAAATAACATTTAAAAGGTTAGTATAGTTCAAAGGTTACAAGCCAAGCCAACCTTAGCGGCAGATTAAGGGGTACATCCCTAGTTCCTCCAAGGTAACCCTGGTCGTGGTGGTCAAGCAGCCACATATGTACACGCCGCCACCGAAGCTCTCCAACTCATGGCTGGTCTAGCTTCCCTTTCCCTTTACCTACACCACATAGCACCCATGAGCCGAGGCTCAGCATGAAAAATTAAACATGTGTATGAACAGTAAATACAGATGCCAAACAATAATAACCTACCCATGCATGCATACAATTACAGTTAAATGATCATAGGATCATTATGTGGTCTGCTGCCTTGAATAGATGACAATAGAGTTAACCTAAGGCCCTATACCCTAGATATGTGACCATAGAGTCACCCGGGGCCCTTTGCCTAAGCTCTAAGTAACTAGCCATAAAGCTAGTCAAGCGCTTTATTTCTTTTCCAAACGACCATAGGGTCGACCAACGCAATACTACGTCCCTGATTAGATCTAAGCCTCTCAACTAGCACACAGTGCGCTATTACCGCCCTTGACTAATAAGTCAATGCCTTAACCAAATATTCAGACAACCAGACACACATAAGCATACCTCAAACAATACAAGTATGCATACATATTAATCATATATCTCAACCAATTAAATACAAACGCAGTATTAACTATGTTCCTTAACGGGGCCCAGCCCTAATTATGCAGATAATGCAAACAAGCGTATATCACTTAACAATTATCTGGATACAAAGCATGCACGTATGCATAATAAACGATCACATACATCACGTATTGGGTGCATTTTCTTACCACGGGTCTGAGTGCAAAGTATAATAAGAACGACCCTCAAGCACGATCCCAGTTCCGAGCTCCTAGCGGTAACCTAGTCACAACCATAATATAAAATCCCATTAATAACGAGCGAATAAAGGCTTTTGGACCGAGTCCTAGCCTCCGGGATGTCAAATTCTACTAAACTGAGTAGTAGAATTGATCTCGAGCCCTTAGGTTTGAGTTCTAATCACTCAAAACCCACTTTAGCCATTTCTGCCTATGCACATCGCGACGCCCCCTAATGGATCATGATGTGCCTCAAGTTAGAGGCTCCCAGCCCTTACATTTCCAGGGACACGCTCCGCGACTCAGACCTGCTGTGTCGCGCTGCGCCTCTGCAAAACCGAATCCCCGTGGCCCTGGGTGCACGCAGGTCGTGGCGTCCCAAGAACAGGATCGCGATGCGACCCTACGAATCCTAGATTTCTAGCTTTTTCCTCAAGCCAAATCTTACCCAAAATCATCCAAAAAAATTTCCAAAACCATAATTCAACCCCATAACAACTTGAACATATTACCAGCAACAAAACTTGACCAAAAACTCACAATCAAGCCTCAAAGCTCAAGAACACTAGAAAAACCAAAACATAACTCACTCAAAACAAGGATTGAGGCTTACCTTAGCTGTGTTTAATGATCGCCTAGCTGCAACCAATCCAACCATAGATTCAAGCCTTTAATTTCCTTGAATTCCCTTAGTTTTCCTCAAGAAATCCACACCAAAATATGTGAGAGTGAGTGAGGGAATGGTTGGGAGAGAGAGATCTGATGAGAATTCTAATTGTTTGTACTTTCTGTGTTTTGTGTTTTGTGAGGTTACTTAGAGTTCAAGTTATTCCAAGTAAATCTCGAGGCTCAGGGTACAAAAAACATCCTCGAGGGTAAAATGATCGAAATCCCTGAAATTACCTCCTAATCTCACTAACTCCGAATATAGGCTCAAAAATTTATTCCCATTACTCAATATCCTGGTAATGTACTAAATACCCAAAATACCCCTTGACTCACCCCAAGTCGGGTATTGGTCCCGTTGTGACTTTCCCGCTAACTTGCTCTGTAGGATCGCCTCGTGTCGAGTAACCCAAATATATCCACATAATAATGTGGTCTCACACATATATCACATGTATTCCAAATATACTTGTAACGAGCCAAATTACAAAAATTACCCTTCTAATAAGAAACAGGCCCACATGCATATCTAGTCATATTATAATATAACTCACGTAATCATATAATGATACACATATATATCATATAAAGATACACATATATATCACATAAACACATATTTCATAATTAAATCACATAATTCTCCATAATTTTCCATCCTGGTCCCCTAATCAAGGCCCTAAGCCTTATTAGGTAATTTAGGATGTTACATGGTGCCTGGTAACTCACCTTGACTGGCTTAGGCTGCAGCTGTGAATTAAACCAGAAATATGTGCATTGTCTATTATGTTTGATTAATTATGACTTATTGAAATGAATTATTATATGTTATGCTGGTGAAGTTTTCTTGTTGGGCCTTGGCTCACATGTGCTCTATGGTGCCAGTAAGAGCAAGGAAAAGGCCAACCAAGCATGAGTAGGAGGGCTTGGAGAAATGCGTACATGTTTGGCCTACATGGTCGCCACAGTTGGGGTACTTTTGTGGAACGAAGTGTAAATGTCTGATTTTTTCGCCTAAGTCAACTGTACAGTGGCTTTTGAGTTGTAAATATATCTTAAACAACATTTTGGGATCCCATTGTAACACTTTTATGATCTTAATGAAAGTTTAACTCTTTCACAAAGAAGTTTTATTAAATGAGTCTTTGCTTTAATTTAACTACACTTTTGGGTCTAACACCTCAATTAGCGAGTCAAATATACATTTTAAAATGACATGGTAACATCTCTAGGGTAGTACGGAGTTACAGAGACCCCACGGATGCTTCGTTGTCTACCCCAAACTCGGAGTTGCTGGAACCAATAGGGAAGAAAGAGGTTAATGTTGCACGCTCTTCCAAAGTAGCAGCTAGGAAATTGACCCACTATGACTAGAAAGGACCATGTAGGGAAGACTATGAAGACTCTTATTTCCCCCAAATTAGGGTCTGAAGGCCCAACTGCAGGCAAATCCCTGTAAGCGCTGATGGCCGGAAATGCTGAAGTACTGCAAAAACGTGAGTTGAAGAATGGGCAGGATGTGTAGTTGAGGAACCTCCTACCTCCGGGGTCTCCCTCTTGTGGTTTCCAGCCAAGATGGTCTTGCCATCACCAATCACTCATCCACCCATGTCACAGACAACTAGGCCTCCACGCTCTCTAGCACTGGCACCCCCAACATGAACAATGGGGAAACCTCTTAGGACAACATACTGGACTAGTGGAGAGGGCCTAGTAAGATTTAGTGACTGATTCTCACCTAGAAAGTTGAAGACCTGCATATTAACGTTAGTGAGAAGAATGTGAGCGGTTTTGTACCCCGCTGGGACCCATTTCTGAAGATACTCCAGGCAATCCCTATAGTCGGGCCATACCGTCGGACGGATTAGGGTACCTGACAAAAATAACAAACACGTTAGAGTTAAACAAGAGAGGGCTTTCTAGGCCACCCTCGTCGCATGAGTGAGGAGCTCGCCAATCACGATTGGCGAGGCCCCCATGCCATTTGGTGAGGAAAATATGCTAGAACCTCAAAATAGCGTTTTATAAAGAATAGGGAGTAAATCAACTTACCAACTCTCCTGAAGGCCTTGTGGTCAAAATTGATGCCCTTCGTGAAAAAGTACGTATAAGTGTACTTCCCCACATTAGACTCCCCCTTGACCACCAGGTTAGGCACTCAATTCTGGGCATAAAGATTATAAAGTCAGTTCTACTCCCATATGGATTGATCTGAAGGTGATACAGGTAGTGAATCTCGTTGCGCGAAGGAGGTTCCCAACCTATGGTCCTAAACAGTATGTCAAGCCTGATGATGACCTGATAAGCATTAGGCACTAGCTGAAATGGCACCACTTTAAAATAATTGGCAGCCTTAAGAACATAGTCATGTAGCGAGAGTATGGCCCACAGATCGTAATGTCTTGGAATACACGCTTGCCAACCCTCAAGAGGATGGTCAGCAATCTAACTAGGCCTTGGAAGCTTGTACTCAGGCATGTCTGATAAACTATGACAGGTGATCATCTGATCCAACTGAGCCTTGGTTCTGTCGGACTGAATGGTGGTGAAATCACCCTCAACTGATGAAGGAGCTATGTCGCGAGCTCACCGAACGACCTCGATGGAATCGGGCCTGGAGGAGGACCCTAACTCCACTATGGCAGGACAGACTGCTCCCCGCCTCAGCCGAGTCTGAGCCCGCGGAGGTTGTCGAGGGTCCATAGTTGATGACTTTCAAAGATAATCAAGTGTTATGGGTCTGCTCTCCGTTAATGAAAGCACGACAACCCGCAAACACAAATTCAAAAAGAAAATGCAATTTACCTCACCTATTATTCCCCGAAATTGGCGAGGAGGCCGAAGACCCCGAATTGTTATGCCCTAGTGGTTATGGAAGATGACCCTTGTCCAACGATCACTTTTCCATGCGCCGAGATATCCAAGCCATGAGAATGCCCAAGTGGAAAGGCAAGTTACCAAAAGTGCCCCTCATAGGCAACCACACCCCTCACTAGTAGCTAGGCGTGCACACTACACAGGCAACCGCACCAGTCACCTATCTTGCCACTTGCTGAGCATTTAGGGCTAGGCTCCTTGCACGCCATTCACCCATCATGCCACTTGTCGTTCGTCAAGGCCCAAGCGATCGCGCCAGTCGCTCATCTCACCTCTCACTATGCGTCGAGGCCCAGGTACCCCGCGCTCCAGTCGCCCATCACGAGGGCCTATTGGCGAGCTCCTCTCACGAGCCTAAATGGCTATGGGCCATCACCTCCCACGACCGTCTCAGAGTCTAGTGAAAAGTTAAATGAGATAATCCTCCCACGATCAAATCATTGCCTACTTGCTCTATTTTTCCATTAACATAGCAGAGACATTTCTTATAGCCACTACTTTCCCTTTGTTCCTATGACTTAAGGGGTCAACTACCGCATTCGCCTTTCTTGGATGATAAATATCTTGCAGTAATATTCTTTTACCAATTCTGACCACCTTTTGGGTAAAGAAGCATTTCAAGCTCTTATGATCCATATAGATTTCACATTTCTCCCCATAGAGATAATTTCTCCATATTTTAAGTGCAAATACTACTGCTGCCAACTCTAGATCATGCGTCGGGTAGTGCTTCTCGTTCTCCATCAGCTTCCTTGATGCGTAAGAAAATACTTTTCAAGCTTGCATCACCACAGATCCAAGTCCTTATTTGTGCATCACAATATACTGCAAACTTATCATTGTCCGTCGGAGACTTAACACGAGTGTAATGATGAACTTATCCTTCAGCTCCTGGAAGCTTTATTCACATTCCTTTGTCCAAACAAACTTTATATTTTTTTCTTGCCAGCTCTGTTAATGGAGTGGCAATCTTCGAAAATCCTTCCACAAAATTCTTGCAATACCCTGCCAACTCAAGAAAACTCCTCACCTCAATAGATTTTTTTGGGTTCGGCTAGTCCTTTACTGCTTCAATCTTTACTGGGTCTACCTTGATGCCATCCTTGCTTACAATGTGTATTAAAAATGTCACTCATGAAAGCCAAAATTTAGACTTTTTGAATTTCGCGTACAACTTATTCTCCTTTAACCTGGGGTATTGGTAAGTCCAAAGGACATTACCAAAATTGTGTAGTTCCTATACCTCGTAAAGAATTTCATCTTTGGAATATCCTCTTCTTTAATCCTCAATTGCTGATATCCCGACCTTAAGTCTACTTTGAAAATACTGTTGTTATCCAAAAAATTAGCATTGATGATGTGGAAAGTGATCCCTGGACACGTGGCTGACACCTGGAAACGTTCTGCTAGAGTATCGACCAGAAGTCTCATTGGAAGCAGTACGAACCTGTCTTACCTGCGACCAGTCTGGTCGATAGTTTCGCGTACAAGGCAACATTAATGGGAAGATCTTTGTGAATCCTGAATTTATCTCACACAATCTCCTGAGTATCCGATTATGCAAGAGAGAATATCTGTAACAATCTTTTGTAATCCCCCTTGAGCCTATAAATAGGAAGAGATAGCTCAAGGGAGAGGACTTTTGGCTTTTGAATCATTCGAGACTATAGTAATTCTCCTAGTAAGATTGTATTGTTCTTCAAAGATTAGTGAAACTCATTGAACCCAAGTTCTTTGATCACTCATCTGATTTTTATATCAATATCAACCTAAGTGGACGTAGGTCATTACCAGATCCTGGGGCCGAACCACTATAAAATACTGTGTCTTATTTACTTTTGTTATTACGTTCTTCTCATTACTTTCATTAATATCAAGCATATTCTGACTCCGTGTCAGTTGGCCAAATCGCGGGTCAATATTCTGGTGCTTTCAGTGAGAGCTTGATTTATCGTTGTTGAGAAAACTAATGGCGAAAGCTGGAAAGAAAACTGGACAGGCGGTCGCCGCTGCACCGTCAAACCCCCCACCTCCTCCTCCTCCTGCAAGCATGGCAGAGGATGAGCCACAACTGGACTTTGAGGAGGAGGAAATGGATGATACAACGCTGAAGAGTACCCTGGGCACGTTGCAGGAAGAGCTGGCTAGTCTGAGAGCCAGTCAGGAGACTGCCGCTGAAGTTATGGCGCGGCAGCAGCAGGAGATTGAACGGTAGCGCGCGGAATTAAGCGAAAGGCAGGTGGAGGTGGACCGCCGCCAGGGCGAAGCCATGGCAGCCCTCGAGGCAGCCTTGCTATTGTATTGGCTAGAAATCAGACTGCACCTGCCTCGCAGCCTGACCAACCGGTGAATGGACCACCCCAGAGGGGTCCAAATCCAAGCCCACCGATCCAGCCTTCGAGTCCGCAAAGGCCCGAGCAGCCTCAGATGCCCCATGACGATGTCCCACTGGATCCTGAGGCACAACCACCATCCTAAGCTGCTCGGGGTAATCCCCTGCAACAGAGGCAGAATAGGGCTGAGCATCAGCCTCGCAGCCCTAGGCGCCGTAGGGATGATGGGCCGAACCTACCAAACAGAGGTCAGTATCCTCCTGGCAACAGGAGGGACTCAGAGTTAGGCTCTGCGGTCCGGGGCCCCCCACGGCACGATGATGCACGGGGACACCACGACCAGCGCAGGCCACCCTCTAATGCTCGGGATGGTTCAGCCAGGAACAGACATCGAGGGAACAATCGATCTCACCATAGCCAGTCGAGGTTCAGAGATGGCCACGGATACAATGAGGCCGACTCAGGCAAAGGAAATGCCGGTGGGAAGAATGGAGAAAGAGGTAAAGGCAGGAGCCAGGTACCCCAAGATGACCAACCAAATAGACAGGATGCTGGGGGGCAGCCCAGACAAAATAATGTCTTCGATCGGCTAGGGGTAGCGAGCAGCGGAGAAGAGAAGAGGACCTGAGAGATGTACTCAATGATCGCCGTGAGAGGCATGGCGAGAACGTCCCCCCGGCAACAGAGGCCACAGCGATTCCTGACGCTGTGCAGGCCCAGATAGACGCCCTAAACCAGGCTGTGCAGCAACTGGTCGAGGGAAGGACTTCATACATCGATCGCGATAGGAGGAAAGGCACCCCTTTTGTACAAAGGATAGCTAACACCGAAACTCCCAGCAAATTCAAGATGCCTACGCTTCCAAACTTTGACGGATATGGAGACCCAGTCTCACATGTCAATAAGTTTGAAATTCAAATGGACATTCAGAAAGTGTCCAAAGACGCTCGGTGCAGGATCTTCCCTGCAACACTTTCTGAAGCTGCGCAGGAGTGGTTCTTCAAATTCCCTCCCGCAAGCATTGTTTCCTGGGAAATGTTCGTACGGGAGTTCTACGGACAGTTCTATGCTGGTCGTATAGACCCGACCGAAGCAAACCAGCTACTCAAAATTCGCCAGCAGGATGGGGAGTCAGTGAAAGACTACATCCAACGTTTTATGCGAGCTGCAGCTGGAGCGAAGATGGTCGGGGACGAAGGGAAGATGATGGCCATAACTGCAGGAGTAAAACGTCGTTCTCCCCTCTGGAAGAGTCTCCGAAAGGAAGGGGTGAGAACTTCCCAAGAATTTTTGGATCGAGTTGATCGCTATATCAAGCTTGAAGAGGCCATTGCCGACGATGGAAAGCCCTCAGGCAAGGATAAGAAGGCTTCCGAACCCGCCAAAGCCGCCAATGGTTCCAAACCTAATGGCAACGGCAAAGGCAATGGGAACGGCAATGGTAATGGCAAGAATGGTGGAAAACGGCCGTATAACGAGCCTTCCACCTCCGACAACAAACGAGCCAAGGGTAATCGTTATGAGCCTCGGTTCACTAACTACACTGCCCTCGTTGAGTGTCGGGGAGAGGTTTACCAGGCCACAAGTTCCAGTGTGCCTTACAAGAAACCTGGACCTATTTGAAAGGACATTTCAAAAAGAGACACCACCAAGTTCTGTCGTTACCATAATGACTACGGACATGACACTAATGAATGCAACCAGTTAAAAGACAAAATCGAGTTCCTTATTAGACAAGGACACTTGAGAAGATACGTACGGGCCTCGGGAAATTCCCAACGAGAAGCTCCGGGTGGCAACGAGCAGGCGTCCACACGCCAACGCTCGCCACCATTACAGCCTGCCCCCGTGGCTGGAACACTCTTAACCATCTGTGGAAGCCCGCACCTCGCGGGAAATAGCGGAAAGGCCAGAGAACGATATGCTCGGACTCTACGCCACGACCAGGACATCGAGATGATGACTGTGGAGGACCGTGCACCAAAAAAGGCTCGGTCAGAGGAAGGTGAGATAACTTTCTCTGATGGTGATGCCCAACACGTCCGGTTCCCACATTCCGATCCGCTGGTCGTGGTCCAGATGGCCAATATGATGGTGAAGAGAGTACTGGTCGATACAGGAAGTTCAGTAAACATCCTGTATAATTCAACGCTGGAACGCATGAAATTGTCCATGAAGGACTTGGAGCCCTGCAATCAAACAATATACGGCTTCTCTGGAGAAGGACTCGCCCCAGCCGGATTGATCAAACTCCCAGTAACGACGGGTACAGCGCCTGCAAAAAGGACATTACTCGCCACTTTTGTAGTGGTCGATTGTCCTTTGGTGTACAACGCCGTTATTGGAAGGCCCATACTGGTTCATCTACGGGCCGTCATCTCTATGTGGCACCTAGCCATGAAGTTCCCGGCAGACGCGGGGGTAGGACGCATTTTGGGAAACCAAAGGGAAGCCAGGGAGTGCTACAATGCCTCGATCACAAAGGCGAAAATTGGAACGTCGAGGAGCACTACCCCAGATAGATTGCAGATGGCAGTTGATATGCAAGCCCAATCCGGTGATGAAGTCACCAAATAGGGTGTTGCCCAAAGTGAGGATAGAGATCTGGATCCTCGCTTTGGGGATTTTGAAGAAAATGTTGGACCCGTCGAGGACCTGGAGGAGGTCCAACTCGACAAAGAAGACCCAACCAAAGTCGTAAAGGTTGGGAAAAACTTAGAGCCTACCACGAAGCACGCACTGGTGGAATTCCTGCGAAAAAACCAGGAGGTCTTCGCCTGGTCGCATAAAGACATGGTTGGGATAGATCCTGCAGTAATCAGCCATGTCCTGAATATAGACAAAACCTTTCCACTCGTGCAACAAAAGAGAAGGTTGCTTGATAAAGACAGATCACGAGCCTTAAAAGAAGAAGTCGAAAGGCTAAAAGAGAATGGGTTCATACGGGTGGCTTTTTATCCGACATGGGTCTCCAATCCGGTGCTGGTCCCCAAGCCTAACGACAAGTGGCGGACCTGTGTGGATTTTACAGACCTCAATAAAGCCTGCCCAAAAGACTGCTTCCCACTCCCAAGGATAGACCAGCTGGTCGATGCTACTGCAGGACATGATATCCTCTCTTTCATGGATGCATATTCAGGCTACAACCAGATTAGCATGCATCCCCCTGATGAGGATCACACCAGCTTTCGGACCGATACGGGCTTGTACTGTTACAAAGTAATGCCCTTCGGACTGAAAAACGCAGGTGCGACTTATCAACGGCTTGTCAACCACATGTTTAAGGAGCTAATCGGTGTAAACATGGAGGTATACGTGGATGACATGCTGGTAAAGTCTAAGAAGGCAGAAGGACATGTGAGGGATTTACAAGAGTGCTTTGATGTGTTAAACAAGTACCTGATGAAGTAGAATCCCCTCAAGTGTTCCTTTGGAGTCGGATCAGGGAAGTTTTTGGGATTTATCGTGAACTCAAGAGGAATCGAGGCCAATCCCGACAAGATAAAAACCCTGATCGACATGAAGTCGCCAGAAAAGATCAAAGATGTACAAAGTTTGACCGGGAGGATCGCGGCCCTAAGTAGATTCATTTCGAAATCAACAGACAAGTACGTCCCATTCTTCAATCTACTTAGTGGGAATAAGAAGTTTGAATGGACGGAAGACTACGAGCAAGCATTCCAGGCGTTGAAAGCTCATATGGCACAACCTCCCATCTTGTCGAAGCCGATCGAAGGAGAAACTTTGTTCATTTATCTGGCGACTACCGAAGTTGCTGCTAGCGCGGTACTTTTACGGGAGGAAAAAGGAGTACAGAAAGCAGTCTATTATGTCAGCAAGAGGTTGATCGGTGCAGAATTACGATATCCGACAATCAAAAGGTTAGCATATTGCCTAATTCTAGCCTCTAGAAAGTTACGTCCTTACTTCCAAGCCCATCCCATCACAGTTCTAACTGACCAGCCCCTTCGGCAAGTCCTCCAAAAACCTGAGGCGGCGGGGCGATTGTTAAAATGGGCAGTCGAACTAGGGCAGTTTGATATAACTTATTCACCACGAGCAGTAGTAAAAGGACAAGTCTTGGCCGATCTTATTGCAGAGTTCACCGAACTCCCATACAGCGAGCAGTGCGAGCAGCATGAAGCACCTGTGTCTTAAGATAAAACTCTTTCGTGGAAGCTATTCACGGATGGCTCATCCAACGAATCCCACGCTGGAGCGGGAGTGATATTGATAACGCCGGAAGGGCATCAATTTCACTGCGCCATTAGGTTCGACTTCACTGCATCAAACAATGAAGCGGAATACGAAGCACTCCTCGCTGGATAGAGAATGGCAAAGGATATAAGCATAAAGACGCTTGATATCTACAGTGATTCACAGCTAGTGGTGAATCAGGTTCTGGGAGAATACCAAGCGCGAGGCTTGAAAATGGTGGCCTACTTAAGTAAAACAAAAGACTTGTTAGCCCAGTTCACGAAGTACACCCTCCAGCAAATCCCACGAGATCAGAATTCAAACGCAGATGCCTTAGCCAAACTCACGAGCGCAAAGGATGCTGACACGTTGAACATTGTGCCAGTAGAAAGACTGAGTAAGCCGAGCATACAAGCAGCTGAGTCCATCATGGAGATTCGGATGGAAGATACGTGGATGGGTCCTTTCTTGGAGTATCTGATGAACGGTACGCTGCCAACAGATAGGAACAAGGCTAGGACTCTACAAAGGCGAGCTGCTAGATACATACTGGTCGATGGTGTGATGTACCAAAGAGGATATTCGATGCCACTACTCAGGTGCGTTACACCAGAAAAAGCTAAGGAACTCATGAAAGAGGTGCATGAAGGCTTCTGCGGGGATCACGCTGGGGGGCAGAGTTTGGCAAAAAAGATTCTAAGGCAGGGCTACTTCTGGCCAACGATGAACGAGGATTCGGTGGAATATGTACGAAGATGTGACAAATGTTAAAGGTATTCCAAGATTCCACAAGCAGCTCCAAACGAATTGAAACAAATGCAGAGTCCATGGCCTTTTGCAGTATGGGGGGTAGATTTGATTGGATCCCTGCCTACAGGGAAAGGTGGAGTAAAGTACGCAGTTGTGGCAGTTGATTACTTCACCAAAGGGGTCGAGGCTGAACCACTCGCAACCATCACGACCAAGAAAGTTCTCGACTTTGTCATCAAGAACATTGTCTGTCGATATGGTTTGCCCAGAAAGATAGTTTCAGACAATGGGACCCAGTTTGACAGCGATTTATTCACCGATTTCTGCGAGAGGCATGGAGTTATTAAAAGCTTTTCTTCAGTCGCACACCCCCAGGCGAATGGGCAAGTCAAAGTTGTGAACAAAACTCTTGAGGACACCCTGAAGAAAAGACTTGAAGAGGCTAAAGGAGCATGGCCAGAGCAGTTGCCTGAAGTCCTCTGGTCGTATAGAACATCTCACCGAACAGCAACAGGACATACTCCATTTTCCTTAGCCTATGGGTATGAGGCCATGTTGCCTGTTGAGTTAGATCCCCCCTCACATCGGCGTTTGACTTACGACAAGAATAGGAACAGCCAGCTAATGATGGAGTCCCTAGACTCAATCGATGAGATACGAGAGAAATCTCAACTCCGAGTTGTTGCATATCAGCAAAAAGTCGCCCAGTACTTTAACTCCAAAGTTAAAGAAAGAAAATTCAACGTCGGTGACTTGGTGTTACGACGAGTTTTCTTAAATACCCGCAACCCTATTGCTGGAGTGCTCGGACCCAATTGGGAAGGACCTTACCAAATTGAAGAAGTCCTTCATCCAGGCACATACAAACTTGCACGCTTAAATGGAAATCTCGTTCCCCGCTATTGGAATGGAGAACACCTGCGCAAGTATTATCAGTAAACAACCCTTTTTAAAGGACTAGCTTGTATTAAATTTCAATTTTTACAAGTTTTGCAAAGAGGGTTAGCCACGTTGTATGGCTAACTGCTCGTATATGTAAGGTTCTATTATAGAATCACTCGTAAAGGCATGTTTAGTCCATTTTTAAAACGAGATTATAAGGGAATGTGCGCAGCCAGTCATTCTTGCCAACCATTGTGAATTTACGTTTACAAGTATTTGTTCATTATGTGTGTTGTTTTGCTGTATTACTAGTATCATTTTTCATACGAACAGGAATGTTCGAACAAGCCATGGTCAGGGCAAGTGACCAAGGACCTAAAGCTCCTCGATCACTTAGGGGGTATATAAGGCACATCGATAGCAAAGCATACTCCCAAGGTATGTAAACACATGAACAAAATGAGTGAAAGCATGCTACAGTACTTAGAGTATTTTTCAAAATTTATGTTTTGTTAAATCATGCCAAAGTACTATGCTAAGTTCGGTCATTCAGAAAAATGTTATAATAAATAAAGATATTATAGCATCAAGATTTAAGCCTTTACACCGCAAGCATCGCTGCTTGGATGTAACTGTTCAAGTAAAAGGAAAAAGATTTACTGCCCGTGCAGCAAAGTTTAAAATGAAAATATATTGTCTTTACATCACGACCTGTGGGTCGTGTAGCCAAAAAGAAAGAAAAAAATAAATGGAAAGTTTAAGAGGCATTTGGGGTCAGAGGGTCCTGGGCAGTATCCTGGTTGGTCGTGTCCTCAACAACTTCTTCTTCTTCTACACCAACAATGCTTGGAGAGGCAGGGATCCTCAATCTTGCCTCCTCTTCGGCCAATTGGGCAGTGCAACGAGCCAACTCAGCAGTCCTGACTTCCTTCGAAAGATAGCTAAAGTCGGCACCCAGATTATGTTTCCAGAAGTTGTAGAAACATCGGAGCGTCGTCCTCTTGTACTTTTCAAGATTTTTGGAGTTGTCAAGCTCCAGCTGCTTCACCTTGCCTTCAAGAGTGACAATAGCCTCATCTTTGGACTTGAGTGTCTCTCCCAAATGCTTGATCTCATGAAGATGAGTTTGGTTGGACTCTCGATACTGCTGCCTCATCTTTACCGCGGCATCTTTTGCAGCTTCAGCCTCTGACAATTTGGTCACCGCAGCATCCCTTTCTTGAGCCATTGCCTCCAACTCCTTGGCGTGCCTAGCCTCTGCAGCCGAAAGCTCCTCAGCTGCCTTCACTTGATGCCTCTCAGTGGCCTTTGCCTTGGCCTTCTCGATGGAAGCCTAGATACGGGTACGAGCAGTGATAGCAGATAGCAAGGCCTGTGAACAAAGGAAAGAGTTAGAACCTGCCGTGAAGAATAAAAGACTAAGGCTTAAAAAGTGAAGAAATACTCACGCTGGAGATTTCATTCAGGGCCCTGTTCAGAACCTGGTCGGCCCCCATGTTTTCAGCCTCGACCATTGCATCTCTGACACGGTCACCTTTGCCAATGCGGTCAAGGCGATCCCTGGCTGATCGAAGGGTATGACTCATGAGTTTGGCCCCGAGAGCTTCTTCACGAGTAATTTCCTCTCTGGCAGGCACATCCGGAGGGTTGGATGGGGCAGGAGGGGTCTGCTTCTCAGAAGGAGTTGGTGGATGAGTCTGCCCAGTTGGCTCAGAAGTTTGCCCAGTTGGCCCGTCCTTGGGAAGGTCTTCTGTTCGACCATTCTTGGCTGGAGGACCTCGGCTGGATTCACCAGTTCTCCTCTTGGACCTCCGTTGGAGTTGAGGAACTTCCTCCTCCTCCTCAGCCTGATACATGTCAAAAATGTTGGGAGTGGCCATGTCTGCATGCAAGTAAACACAAGAAAATGATAAGACAAGAGGCAAGTGAAAAGTTATTATACAACAGAAAAGAGGTAACAAAGTGAATACCCAAGCTACAACTACTGGTCGCTACACTATTGACTCTATTAGTCATATACTCATTATCTGGCATGAAGAAGTCTGGCCCTAATTTTGGAGTATATGTAAAGTTTCCTTCCCCGTCGAACAAATGATAGGGAATTGGCAAACCATTTAAAAGTAAAATAGTGTTACCGTTCTCATCAGAGGACTCTCCCAAGTCCACAGCTGGCTCTTTGGCCTTTTGTTTCCCCTTGCCTTGGGGAGCAGAAGGCCTTTCTGCGGAAGGATTGCTCGTGGGCTCCCTAATAGTAATCCCCGTTGGCCTCCGAGGAGGAGGAGACACAGGAGGTTGCTGCTCGAGAACCCCCTCGGCAGTGGCTTCGTCCACCACAGACCCTCTAGTTTCATGGCGAGGAGCCAGGAGGCCAGACCGCCTCAAGTTTTCTTCAGTCACCAGGATCTTGATGCTTTTTGCTGCGTCGGACATCCTGGCCAGAGTATTAGACCTCAACACCATGTCTGGTGTTGGGGTTGGACGTAACCATGGGCCTGAAAAACAGATTACAGTTTAAGAAAAACGAAAGGAGACACCTTAAGTAAAAGTATCGACCAGTCAGAAACGGCGCTTACCTCCTCGTGCGAAGGCCAGGTTGTTGCTGGATATGTCCGGTGTAAGGAAGTACTCCTTATTATACTGCCCCACATTAGATATATGCGTAGTGTCACTCAGGAATGTTCGATTGGTTTCCTGGTGACAAAAATGGAAGAAACCCATTCCGTGTTGTTGCGGGTTAGACTTGAGGTCAAAGAGATAGTTGACCTCGTGGGGTGAAGGTTCTGGCAATTTCTTAAGTTTATACAGGATATAGAGTGCGGCCAGCATTCTATATCCGATTGGAGTTATTTGGAAGGGGGCGACACCAAAATAATTGGCCACCCCCACAAAAAAGGGATGAAGAGGGAGATAAGCTCCCGCCTCAATAGGATACCGAGACCAGGTGTTGTTGACACCTCCGGGGAGGTTAGCCCTCTGGTCTGTGGCAGGATGTATAATGGAAACCCCTGTGAGAGGGAATCTCCTTAAGCAGTTAGCAAATCATCCGAAGAGTCACTGAACTAGCCGGGGAAGTATACCACTCGACATCAGGCAAGTTCTGATGGCGAGGGCTGGCCCTGATTTGGATATTAGGGTCAGGAGCAAGATTTTCTCGACCGCTGGTCGAGGGAGCCCTTGCCTGCGAATCAGGTCGAGCAGGAGAATTTGGGTTGTTTTCAGACTCGGGTCTTTTCTTGCCTGAAGATTTGGAACGGGCCATTGGAAGAGAAGAATGGGGTCTGGAAGAGGATCGCGAAAAAGGGATCTTGTGGACACCGTCAACTGGTTGTTCTTCTCCCTCAAGCAGTTGGGCGAAAAGGTCGTCGTCAATAGGCCTTTCACCTCCCCACAAATCTGGCATTAAAGTCTGCATACAGAAGAATGGGGAGGTGAGGATAGAAAACTTTTAAGAGCATTTTAGAATAGCGCTGGTCGAGTATAAAAATTAAGTTTTTATACAACAGCATTCTAACAAAAAGCTAAATTTTTCTACACGAACAGTTTGAAAAACTGATCAAAGGGTGAAAGTAAAAAAAATTTCTGAAAAAGCTTTTTCAACTCCCCTTAGGGCGGGAAAAACTTGTTTTTCAACTAGCTTAAAGATCGAACTTTTACTTCGATTTTACGTCCTAAAAAGCATGATCCTGAATTTTAAACTAACTCGTAACCCTATTTTGCCTACAAAATATTCTGTCTACAAGCATCTCAAACCAGAAATAGTACACATTTAGAAGCATGCACCACGAAAAATCCAAAGCGTGGGAACTCGAAAACTTACCAAGAAGAGTGATCGTGGAGATGGAAGAAAGGTCTTCGGAGATTAAGGAGCTCTCGGATGGGGTTCTGAAAGTGCAGATGGAACGGTCTTCAGGAACGTTAAGGGCTCTGGATTTTAGGTTTTCTTGTGGAGACGATGGCGTGCGTAAAAAGAAAATAAAGACTTCGAATGTCTTATATAAGTTTGTCTGTGGCATTAAAAAGATGTAATCATCAGTTTCCCTTTTTTCAAAGTATGGGGAAGCGGGATGGCCGTCAAAATCTTTTCTGGGGAACCGAAAGGACGTGATTGGACAGAGAAAGGTTACTTTTTTCAAGAAGACACGAAGGGTTCTGACACGTCAGGTGGGGTTACCGAAGAGTCGTTCGTTCAAAATTTTATTTACTGTTCGTGGTAAATAAACTTGGGGGCAAATGTTATCCAAAAAATTAGCATTGATGACGTGGTAAGTGATCCCTGGACACGTGGCTGACACCTGGAAACGTTCTACTAGAGTATCGACCAGAAGTCTCATTGGAAGCAGTACGAACCTGTCTTACCTGCGACCAGTCTGGTCGATAGTTCCGTGTACAAGGCAACATTAATGGGAAGATCTTTTTGAATCCCGAATTTATCTCACACAATCTCCTGAGTATCCGATTATGCAGGAGAGAATATCTGTAACAATCTTTTGTAATCCCCCTTGAGCCTATAAATAGGAAGAGATAGCTCAAGGGAGAGGACTTTTGGCTTTAGAATCATTCGAGACTATAGTAATTCTCCTAGTAAGATTGTATTGTTCTTTAGAGATTAGTGAAACTCATTGAACCCAAGTTCTTTGATCACTCATCTGATTTTTATATCAATATCAACCTAAGTGGACGTAGGTCATTACCAGATCCTGGGGCCGAACCACTATAAAATACTGTGTCTTATTTACTTTTTTCATTACGTTCTTCTCATTACTTTCATTAATATCAAGCATATTCTGACTCCGTGTCAGTTGGCCAAATCGCGGGTCAACAACTGTGTTCCCTTGAAGTTGATCAAAAAGATCGTTTATTCTTGGTAAAAGGTACTTGTTCTTCATCATAACCTTGTTTTGCTCCCTGTAATCAATGCACATATTCATTGATTCATCCTTCTTCTTCACAAACATTACTGGTGCTTCCTACGGTGAGTAACTGGGCCTAATGAATCCCAAGTCGAGTAATTCTTGCAGCTTAATTTTCAACTCCTTTGGTTCCATCGGTGCCATTCCATAGGGTGCTCGTGAAATTAGTGTTGTTTCTGGTTCTAGTTTGATCATAAACTTGATCTCTCGATGTGGTGGCAATCCTGGTAACTCATGCAAAAAACATCCAAGTAGTCACGTACTATCCTTGTATCTTCCGGTCGTTGCGTTTCAGTTTTTTCAGTGTCAACCACACTCGAAAAGAACCCAATACATCCATGTTGCATCATCTTCCCAACTTCCAATGCTGAAATAATTGGAATCCTTAATCCCATCGCTGCTCCCATGAACATAAACGATTCATTCCCGTCGGGTACTTCAGCTATCCTTACCGAGCCTAGACATAACATATATCATCAACATCTTTAAATTCATGCCCACCCAAAAACATATTAGGAATACACCCATGTCCTTCCTAAGGTTAATCCATACCCAATATATCCTTAAGAAAGTCCTAAAACCTTGTTACACAAAATGCCTAACCAAAAGAAACCATATTATAGTTAAAAGAAAACAAGAACCAAAATCATTATTTTTAGGAAACCAGCGCGGCCGTGTTCATCGGGGATTCTAGAATCGCAATTGCAATTCTAACCCTAATTCATAAAGTTTCGATGCAAATCACCAATTCAAGCAGCCTAACATGTTTCTAACACTTATAGCATAAATAAAATCAACCTTAGACAACTAATAAATATCAATTAATCAATAACACAATCATTGACCCTTTTCATCATCAAAACTTAAGTCTAACTTAAATAACATAGTTTAAAGAACTTACATATTAATGTTTAAGCCACCAATCCCAATTCCTTGCCTAAATATCCACTTCTAATTCGTCTAATCCACTACCAAGGTCCTCCTCAAATTCCTTTATCCCCAAAATGTCTAGATCAAGAATGAATGGAAAGCCTCTTGATCTGAAAACCTACTTCGTAAAAAAAAATGTGACTAACAATGTGTAAGCCTAATCTTTATTTCCCATATTTTATTAATTCTTAATAATAATAAAATGCAAAATTACCATCCTATCCCCCAGCTAAACGTCCTTATGCATTCACTTATGTCATTTTTAGTAATTTTCCTTAAGCTAATTGTTTTAATAAATTACAATTACTACCATAAAACTTGTAATTCTACTTTGACCCCCATAACTCAATTATTATATCCTTTTGGCCCATAACACTTGAAGGAACACTTGTGCAATTGAATTGACAGGTTTATAGCATAAATTATACATAACAATCATACATAACATATCACATATTCCATAAACACAAAATTTACCATGATTCTTTGGACGCAAGAAAAATTACCAAAATACCACTCACTAAAGGAAGCGGATATTACATTCCCTGTCTCATATGGTGAAGTTTGATTCTTTTTTAAATGAAACCAGTTTATAATATGACAAGTGGATAGCAAAGCTTCTCCCCATAATACAAAACTCAAATTTGCATGCAAAAGCATAGCGTTAATCATTTCAACAAATGTTCAATCTTTCTTTTCGCTATACCATTTTGTTGGGGTGTATAAGGGGTTGTACATTCATTTATTACACCATGCATTGCACAAAATAAATTGAATTCTTTGGAAAATTATTCACCACCCCTATCACTTCTTATTACTTTGATTTTCTTTTCCAACTAATTTTCAACTTCGGCTTTAGAGAATTTAAACATGCTAAAGGCTTCATATTTATTCTTAAGCAAATAAAAATGTGTGAACCTAGAACAATCACCAATAAAGGTAAGAAAGTATCTATGTCAACCTCTAGTTTTCATTCCATTCAATTCACATAAATTACTATGTATCAAATCCAAAAAATTAGTTTCTCTTTAAAAACTAGGATAAGGTTTCTTAACCATTTTGGATTTAACACACAGTTTGAATTTATCATGTTCAATATCATCATACACAATTAAACCACATTTAATAACTCTTTGAATTGTGCTATATAAGAGCAAGTCTATTATGCCACAAAGTAATAGAATTAAAGTCAAGCATAACATGAAGACTTATATGTACTATGATCAAAATGGAGTCTTGAGTACAAAATTTAATCATTCCATCACAAACATACCCCTTTCCCACAAAGTAACTGCCCTTAGACAAAATATGCTCACCCGACTCAAACACCACTTTGATGCATGATTTTTAAGAAGGAATTTCTATCCGAATGTGAAGAAGAGATCCTCATTGCCCTTGCTCATCACATTGGATCTATGGTCATTCTCCATTTGGATTTCATGGCCATCCTTGGTTTCTTTAAAAGTCTTGAAGACTCCTCTATCATAAGTTACATCAATGGTGGCACAAGTGTTATGCCACTATCCTTGCACTTTCCTTGGATGGCATTCACCTCATTCAAGGTTGCAACCAACTCCTCTTTGGCTATGTGGACCTTGGATCCAAAATTGGTAGATTTTTATATTTTCCATTCCTTAGTAAAGTGACCACTCTTTCCACAAACAAAACAAGGGCCTTTAACACCCTTGAATTGCCCTTCATTCTTCCTTGGGGCTAGGTAATTGTCCTTCTTTGATTGGGGCTTCTTGTGTCCTTTCGCCTTTGATTGAGATGTTTTCTCTATGGCATTTGCCTTGGATTTCCCTCCATTGGACTCTTCCATACACTTTTCTCTAGAGCGAGACTCATCTTCAATCCTTGGGTGCTTAAAGATTTCTTCCAAAGATATCTCCTCATTATAATGGAGAATCTTCTTCCTATAGCCCCTTCAAGATGGAGGCAACATGGCTATTATAGCACTGAAAATAAATGACTACGGCATATGAGCATCCGACAAGGTTATCTTTAGAGTGGATAACGTATTCACAATAACTTGTAATTAATACACTTGGAGAAGCAGGGGTTATTCATCAAAAAAATTATATTTCATGTATTGAGTTATAAGGAATTTCTTGGTACCTTCTTCTTCGTCCTTGTATTTCTTCTCAATTGCTTGCCATTTTTTTTTTTTTTTGATGTTGTGTTTGTATAGAAATCATAGAGACGGTCCGAGAGAGTGTTGAGGATGTGACCATGGCATATGAGCTCATCTTCTTAGCGCTTCTTCCTCTTCTTGATCATCTTGAGAGTCACAATCTTTTGTTGCATCCAAATCCTTCAAATCTTTGTCCAGGATGTTGTAGACCTTCAAAGTTGTGAGAATGAACTTGATCTTTTCCTACCATCAAACAAAGTTAGATCCATCAAATGGATCTAGCCTAATTAGATCTTGGGACATGAACTTCAAAGCTGAGATAGATGAACTTTCTTCCATGGTGTTTAGGTTAGAGTTTTGAAACAAGTACCTTAGATATAATCAATCTTAGAAGAGAATTTTGATTGTTGGAAGTATAGCTTATCATCACAAAATTATAATAATATCTCAAAAGAATTAAACACGAGATAACCTCATAAATAATGGAAGAATAATACAACTTAAGTCAAGGGAAAGAGATGACCTTTTTGAGAGAAACCTTAGTTACATAAAATCATAAAGTTATGATTTTATGTTATCGAACAATGGAGATAAACATGAAGGCTTGACACAATAGAATTTGTAACGTACCAAATTTTCTAATAGGGCTTGGTGCCTTTATTAGTGTGCCGGGAGGGAAATAATTGATTTAATTGCATTGTTATGTGATTTAATTATGATATATGTGTATCATTATTTGATTGTGTGAGTTATATTATAATATGACTAGATATGCATGTTTAGATGTATTAAATATGCATGTGGACCCATTCTTATTAATAAGGGCGTATTTGTAATTTCAACCCATTGAGGGTATAAGTGTGATTGTATGTGTTATACGATTTAGGCCACATTATTATGTGGATATATTTGCAATATTTGTCTCGAGGTGATCCTAGTGAGCGAATTAGAGGAATAGTCACAACGGGGTCAAATACCCAGCTCGGGGTGAGCCTAGGGATATTTTGGGAAGTTAGTGTGTATTCGGGATTTATCGGGTAACATGTAGTTATTTGGTGATTATTTGGGTATGCTGGGATTAATTGGGGATTTATATGACTACTTGAGGAATTAGTGGGAAACGTGGCCAATGACCATTTTTCCCTTGGGGGCGTTAAAGAACAAGATTTGACCTAGGGGCACTTTGGTCATTTTGGTGCCAAGGGATAACTTAGGAAGTAACTATAAACACCAAAATACTTTCAGCTCAATTACTCTCTCTCTCTCTCTCTCTCTCTCTCTCCTCTCTCTCTCTCTCTCTCTCACTCTCTTAGCTTGGTTGAGGCTTTGGGATTTTGAAGAGGAAGGTTTGAGATTTGAGGCTATTAATTGGGGAATCAAGCTAGGAGTGGATTAGCAACAGCTTAGGGTCGTTTATATCAACTGAGGTAAGCTCTAACCCTTGTCTTGATTAAGTTTGGTCTAGTTTTTCTTGAAGTGTTTTGATTTTTGAACTCAAGGAATTAGGTTGGGCTTGTGATGAGGTTTTTGGTTACATGTACTGCTCTGGATGTATTAAAGATGTTTTGAGACTGAATTAGTGGTTCGATGTCACTTTAGGGTATATTCTGGTGAGTTTAGTTTGGGGAAAATGCAGGAAAAGCAAGGGAAAATCTGGGTTCGTAGGGTCACACTGCGACCCTTTTCTTGGGGCATCGTGACCCACATGAATCTAGGGCCTGTTGTTTTCTATTTTTGCCTAGGTGCGCTGCGACTCTTCAGGGCTGAGTCACGGTGCGTGTCCAAACACAAGCTCCACTCAGGGTTGGTCAGTATTAAGTGAAATATTTGTCTAATTGCTTATTTGAATTGCCCTATTTGCCTGATTGATATATAAAGCATGATGTGCATATAATGCTAGGGCATGACCCCTTTGATTGTTATATGATTATGCTATATGTAAATTGTATTGGTTTGCTATTTGTGATTGATCGGTTGAACTGGGGTGGTTTCTTTGCATGTTTTTATCATGCTTGATGTGTGGCATCATTGATTGCACACATATTGAAGTTATGCCTCGACGATTAATTGATTCCGCGACAATATGGTCGAAGATAACAACCAGGGTCAGGACCCTTCACCTGGCCCAAAGACCTGGCAACAGAAGTTCACAGAGATGTAACCCAGACTCCAAAGGAATTAAGATAAACTCTGAGAGCTGAGACAGTAGGCTCCTCCTTAGGATATTGGATTATAGGCTCCACAGGCTGTGGCGCTAGGGCTAGCCCAACCTGTAATGGAGAATAGATGGGAGCCTCTGTATCAGAGGTTAAGAAAGCAACAGCCTCCCACTGGGGTAGAGCAATGGATGAACATGATTACTTCTATTTTGTATTTTATGAGGGTGGAAGGAAATGAGAGGGTAGCTTATGCCAGTTATATGTTAAGAAATGATGCTCGCATCTGGTGGGAAGTTGTGTCTCAAAGAATAGATGTGGTCACTATGACTTGGGATGAGTTCAGGGACGTTTTCAATGAGAAGAATTACACCATTGCAGTTCAAGCTACAAAGGCTGATTTATTAATTAATATAACTCAGAACAGGATGACTGTAACAGAGTACGCTCTGAAGTTTGACTGATTAGCTAAATTCAAACCAGACTTGGTACCTACTGATATGGCAAGGAGAGATCATTTTGTGCGGGGTTTAAATGTTATGATAGCACGGGATGTGAAGATAACATTGGATCCAAGGACTACCACTTATGCTCAAGTAGTTGAAAAAGCCCTTACTGCTGAGGTTCTGAAGACCAGATATGGAAGGAAGGCACCGCAAGGCGTGATGCTCAGAGGATTATGCCTTCCTTCATTGGTTTTGGCCGAGGCAGTGGCCCCAATGAGCAGAAGAGAAAGGCCACAGATTATAGGAGGGCATGAGGTGCCTTTGGTGGCTGTCAGGGTGGGGGAAAGAACTACAGAAGCTTCCCAGAGTGTGCACAGTGCAGGCAACGCCATCTGGGAGACTGCAGAGTCAGAGCATGTCTTGTCTGTGGGAGTGTCAGTCATTTGAGGAAAGACTGTCCACAAGTCAAGAAAGAGGAACCAAAGAGGAATGACAGCCTCACTCCAGCCAAAGTGTATACCTTGACCCAGACCAAAGCTGAGGCTAGTCCCTTCGTCGTGACAGGTCAGATTTCTAGTGTTGGTTCTTCATTTACTACATTTATTGATTCAGGAGCTACTCATTATTTTGTATCTGCTAAAGTGATAGACCATCTGTGTAGACCTTGTGATCTATACACTAGGGTATTTACAAATTTTTAGCCAACTGGGGAACTGGTAGTATCTATGAGGTGGGTTAGAGAGTTACCAATGGAAATAGACAGTGGGTAGTTGTCTATGGATTTGATTGAACTAGTGATGTATGATTTTGATATGATTTTGGGAATGGATTGGTTGGAAAAGTATGGGGAGATGATAGATTACAAACAAAGGATGGTAACTTTTGAGCCGAAAGGAGAGGAACCCTTCGTGTTTGTGGGGACAGTTAGTGAACCACGAGTACCTATGATTTCCGCATTAAGAGCTAGAGACCTATTGCAAGAAGGTTGCATAGGATTCCTAGCAAACATAGTAGATACCTCTAAGGTTGTTTCAATTAGACCAGGTGAGACTAGGTTGGTGTGTGAGTTTCCTGATGTGTTTCTAGAAGACCTGCCAGGGTCGCCACCACATCGAGAGATTGAATTTGTCATAGAATGTGCACCAGGATAAGAACCAGTATTAAGGGCACCTTATAGAATGGCTTCAGCAGAGTTAAAGGAACTGAATATTCAGTTGCAAGAATTATTGGATCTAGGATTCATTTGTAATTACCCAACTATTTCTAAGACCTTGGACCATTAAAACTAATAGACATAGCTACTACTTTGAAGAAAACATACTTTATCTCACTACCCAAGTGTTTATAAAGCTTAAGATGATAAATCTTTTATCCCCAAAACCCAAGAGTATCACTCTATAGAAATCCTAATAGCTTGAAGGCTCTGAACACAGCTTGAAAAATGAAGAAAAATGGCTGAGTACTAGGTCCTATTTACAGAGTTCAAGGAATGAAAATAACTCCTTTTTGGCTTGAAAAAAATAATAAATATTAAATGAAAAATAATGGAATATTCGATCAACAGATGCTTAAGACTCAGTCAAAAACGTTCAGAGGCAAGTCAAGAGGTTAAGGGATGAATCAAGCTCGGATTTCTCGGAGTTCGAAAAACCACTCCTAGGGCCAATATATCGCCCACCCTAGGCAATATATCGCCTGACCCTATATCCCGAGTGTTCATGGTTTCGTTCGTGCGAAGTCAACGTGTTTTCCGTATCTCTTGTGATGTGATACATCGCCTCTAAGGCTGCGATATGTCGGCATACGTAGATAATTTAAACGAGTTTTTGAACGAATTTAGGATAATTAGAGTTGATTAATCAGGTTCGACTGAGTAATATGTGATTCCAGCAAGTTCTAGAAGGGTCTAGAGCTTCTAGAGACTTCTATTATTGAATTATCCATTTAAAATGCTTAAATCCTCAAATAAACAAGATTGTGACAAGTGCATGCTCTTAATGGTTCTAGAAGATTCTAGAGATTCTAGAACTTTCTTTTATATAAACTATAAATAAACATGATTATGACAAGTGTCATGCTCTTAATGGTTCTATTTAAACCTTAGGTTATAATTAAAATATTTCTATGATAAAAAATATTAATCAAACCTTATGTTATAATTAATATTTCTAAACTATAGGTTAAACTTATAAAATCCATAACTATTGCTACGAGTGTCCTACTAAGTCCCGGTTTGAACTAAAATCCACAAAATCTAAAATACTACTAACTATCTAGCTATCTAAGTAAACATTCTGAGACTCTACAATTCTCCCCTACTACAAATAATTTCGTCCCCAAAATTTACTTACCAAACAATTCTGGATACCGAGCTTGCATGTCCTCCTCCAACTCCCACGTTGCCTCCCATTCAGAACTATTACTCCATAGGATTTTGACTATCGGAAAACTCTTGGACTGTAATTCCTTCACCCCTCTATCTAGGATGCTAACCGGTCATTCCTCGTAACTGAAGTCTTTCTGGAGTGCTATTGTATCATACTTGAGGACGTGAGATGGGTCTAACACATATCTACGCAGCATCGAGATGTGGAACACATTATGGCTGTCTGCTAGAGCTGGCGATAGGGCTAATTTATATGAAACTGCTCCCACTTTGTCCAATATCTCAAAAGGACCTATAAACCTGGGACTAAGCTTGCCTTTCTTCCCAAACCACTTCACACCTTTCGTCAAAGATATCTTTAAGAAGACTTGATCTCCGACTTTGAATTCCACATCACACCGCTTGGCATATGCTTTCTAATCAACACTACTGCATCCTAAGCTTCTCTAACCGCTTCGGGTCCAAGTAGTTGCCTTTCTCCTACCTCATCCCAATGTAGAGGCGATCGACACCTCCTTCCATAAAGTAGCTCATAAGGTGCCATCCCGATAGTTGACTAGTACCTATTGTTGTAGGAAAATTCTATCAGCAGCAAATACTTACTCCATGATCCTCTGAAATCAAGCACACAAGCGCGCAACATATCTTCTAAAATCTGTATGGTACACTCAGATTGACCGTCTGTCTGAGGATGAAATTTCATACTAAGACTTAACTTGGTACCCATGGCTTGCTGCAAGCATCCCCAAAATTTCGATGTAAACACTGATCCTCTATCGAATACTATTGTCTTAGGAATTCCATGTAGTCTTACTATTTCTTGAACATAAATGTCTGCGTATTGATCTACTATATATGAAGTCTTGACAGGCGGGAAATGAGCTGACATGCTGCTTATTCATTCGTGGCAATCCCGTCACGAAATCCATGAAATGTCATCCCATTTCCATTTTGGAATGCTAAGTGGTTGCAATAAGCCTGCATGACACTGATGTTCTACTTTCACTTGATGGCATACTAAACATTTAGACACATATTCCGCTATATCTTTCTTCATTCCTGGCCACCAATATATTTCCTTAATGTCGTGAGTCATCTTGGTCGACCCTAGGTGAACTGAGTATCGGGTATTGTGTGCTTCTTCTAAAATCTTCATCTTAATCCCTTAATCATTCGGCATGCATACCCAATCCTTATATCTTAATAACCCCTGTCTTGATATTGAGAAATCTGTAGCCTTGCCTTCTTTAACTGCATCCATATGTACTACTAATATGTCATCATGCCCTTGCCCAATCCATATTTGTTCTAACAGACTTGACTTGATAGACATGTTAGCTAGCTTACTGATGACTACTTCTATTCCAGCACTGATCAGCTCCTATTGTAGCGGTTTTTCTATTCCAGCTAATTCTTCTAGACTTCCATAACTCTTCCTACTTAGCGCATCAGCAACTACATTTGCCTTTCCCGGGTGGTATAGGATTTTGCAGTCATAATCCTTCACTAGTTCTAACCACCTGCGTTGCCTCATGTTGAGCTCCTTCTGAGTGAAGAAATACTTAAAGTTTTTGTGGTCCATATAAATCTCACACCGTTCGCCATAAAGATAATGGCACCATATTTTCAACGCAAAGACTGTTAGAGAATAATATTTTATTGCTCAATGAAAAGTGGAAAAACCAAAAAATACAACTCTATGCAAAAATACAATGGACAAGATAATATTGATTAAATAAGTATTACAACTCAATTGCTCAAAGTACAAGTAAATAAAATGATGTAGAAGAAGAAGATTACAAACTCAATACTATAACAATACAAGTAAATAAGAAGAACAAGAAGAACAAAAGAATGAAAACACAAACTAACTCTCACACAACCAAAGTGTAGAGTAGTGGGGATCACCAACTTGAACAAGGTTCAAGACCTTTGTCCAAAAGCTTATTTCCCCCTATTCTCTAAGCACTAAGGGATCTCTCTAGGAAATAGCTCTCTGGAATTATTAAGCCTTTTGGTGTATATTTCAGCCAACTGCTTTGTGGATGAAAAATGGTGTGTCTTACAAGTGAGCATTAGGCTCCTATTTATAGAGTTTGAGATACCCCTTTGAATTTAAAATTCCTCCAACCCCCATGGCTGTTACCAATGATTAATTGGGTGTTTTATGGAATTAAAATAGAGATTTGGGAGTTACTTGGTTGTTGGAAACGTTCAAAATTGGATAAAAACCGAAATTCAAAGAAGCTGTTAGCCACTAGGGCCGCGGCGCTTGTTCTAGGCGCCGTGGCGCTTAGTCAAGTTCAGACACTAGGGCCGCGGCGCTTGTTCCAGGTGCCGCGGCGCTCAGTCAATTTCAGCAACAAATTTTTTCAGTTTTTTCCAAAACGTTCCAATTTATTCCCACTTGATTTTGTAACTTCCATACACAATATGGGAGTTAAAATCACATCTCTATCAGCCATTTCTCATATGGCTTTATGAAATCCAATCTCAAATGTGTAACATATAATATACACATTATTGGGTAATATTTGGGAGTTACAAATTTGTAACTGATTTTGTAACTCCAAAATATGTCACATTTGGACACACACATGTGTCCAATTTTGTGACTCTCAATAATATGTTACAAGGTGTGACAAATCACATTTTGTCACATTATTTAATCTAATATTATATTATATGAAATAATATAACATTCCCCCACTAGATTAAATAATCACTTTTTGTAACACTTATTTAATCAATCAAACATTATATTAAAATATAATATTCCCCCACTTGATTAAATAATCACTCTCTATAGAAACCTTTGCATTGGTGCATAAAGTAAAATGTCTTTCAACTTGAATTTTACCTTAGTGTAATTATCACAAAGTTTGTTGAAATTTTGGTTGCCAAAGCATTGAACCACTATCCCTTGATAACAAACTGGTGATAACACACACACCTTTGCTGTGTTCACTTGAGACCTCAATGTCTCGCTTTTGCACCGTTAATGGCCATGTGCACATTCCATTCATAGACTTTTCTTGAGAATGACTCCCAATTCTCATGAGGGGCGGCACCACCCCTAGGTCTATATAGGTAGAACTCTTACAGTATTTTGTTACCCTAAAATACTTGTCTTTTCAAGACTGAGTTCTATTAAAAAACCTTTCGGTTTTAACCCTCATTTTGGTAACACACTAGTACTCATATCTCAGATGGGACAAAATTTGAGTACTACTATCTATTCACTTGATTGATTTGTTATTACCTATTGAACCTAATACTAGTTTGGTTACTAGTATTAAGATAGGTTACCATCAACCGTGAATCTCTTTAGGGAGTCTAAGTCCCACCCCTTGAGATGTAGAAATGATTCCATTTGAATCATTTCTTTTCTCATGTATGCATACTTAGACACTCTCATTATTTTATTCAAACTTTGTTGCTAGCCATAGTTTGATTAAAATAGTTACCCCTTTAAAATAGTGATTTTGACCATAGTCAACACCCCCACTATTTTATAGTTTTATATCCAAGATAAACATTTTCCTTGAATATTAATTCTAGAAACCTCTTTGTTTCTAAAATTCTCCTTTATGTTTAAATTGATTCCTTCTTGAATCAAAATATTACAAACAATGACTTTAGACACCAAACATGTCTAGATTTGTTCATTCTATACACATATAGCCAATATGATTTAGAATGTGGAATTCCAAATCACCTATTTGATAGGATAACCAAATTAATCAATTGATTAACAACAAAATAAATTGATTAACTTTGGAGCATCACCCCCACATTTCTCACATAGTGATAATCAAATATCGCTTTAAAATAGAAATCTCTTCATTTCTAATTAGTCATTTATCCTCCAAGATAAATCTATGCCTATGATTCTCAAAGTTCATCATGAGTCCTTAAGCTTCATGATAAACACTCAATAGATCAAGATAAAAAACCTCAATGTTTATCTTGATTCATTTACTTGCTAAAGCAAGGCACACTTATTTGAAAGTAACTTTCACTTAGTTGCTTTCTTTTATATATTTCACAAAATAAAATGTGAACACAAGTGTAATGTGAGAATTTCTCAAACAAATAATCACATTATGAAATAATAGGTCTACACACTTACTTATTATTTTAACAAGTTCATTTTGAAACTTTGTTAATGTCTCACACAAATGTCTCATAGCAAAATAAAGAATCATCATAGAATAATACTTTAATTTTATTGATAGCTTTCAAGAGTACAAGCTTTATTACAAAATAACAATTTTCCCAATAAGGCACATAAACATGGTAATCATGCTAGGATCTCTTCTTCCTTTTCTATAGCATTTACCTCATTCTCATGTGGGTCCTTTCGGTACCTACACACTCTAGCATAGTGCCCGGGTTTTCCACAAACAAAACAATGACCTCTCACGTCTTTGAATTGTCCATGATCTTTCTTTGGCCCTAAAGGGTTCCCACTACCCCTTTTGTTGTTGTTGTTGCCCTTTGGATGCTTGTGTGAAACTGCATTGGCCTTGGAAGTCTCATCTTTAGACTCATTCACACCCTTGTCTCTTATTCTCGATTCCTCTTCAATTCTAATGTGTTTTTGGATCTCTTCCAAAGTGTAATCCTCATTCTTATGGAGGATTCTTTTCCTATAGCTCCTCCAAGTTGGTGGTAATTTTGCCACTATTGCACCAACTTGGAAGGCCTCGGGAAGCTCAATCTTGAGAACTTTCAACTTGTTCACAATCACTTGTAACTCATGAATTTGAGGTAAAAGAGTTTTCCCATCAATGAAAGAAAAATGAAAATATTGAGAAATTAAGAATTTTCTTGTACCTTCTTCCTCAGCCTTGTACTTACTCTCCAAGGCATCCCAAATCTCCTTCACGGATTTGGTATTGGTATAGAGATCATATAGCCTATCGGATAGGGCATTGAGGATATGACCCCTACAAAGAAGGTTGTCCTCTTCTCTCTTCCTTATTTTCTCCACCTCCTCGGGAGTGTCTTTGTCGGATGGCTCAGCTAGAGGTGCCAAGGATGACTCAAGGATGTAGGCTATCTTGAGTGTTGTCAAAAGAAATCTCACCTTGTCTTGCCACCTAGTGAAATTGGATTCATCAAACCTATCCAACCTCACTAGGTCTTGGTTCATGATCTTGATGGTCTCCCCTTCCATTGAAACAAAGAGAAGAATAAGCATTTGATTGTTAGAGAATATTATTTTATTGCTCAATGAAAAGTGGAAAAACCAAAAAATACAACTCTATGCAAAAATACAATGGACAAGATAATATTGATTAAATAAGTATTACAACTCAATTGCTCAAAGTACAAGTAAATAAAAGGATGTAGAAGAAGAAGACTACAAAATCAATACTATAACAATACAAGTAAATAAGAAGAACAAGAAGAACAAAAGAATGAAAACACAAACTAACTCTCACACAACCAAAGTGTAGAGTAGTGGGGATCACCAACTTGAACAAGGTTCAAGACCTTTGTCCAAAAGCTTATTTCCCCCTATTCTCTAAGCACTAAGGGATCTCTCTAGGAAATAGCTCTCTGGAATTATCAAGCCTTTTGGTGTATTTTTCAGCCAAGTGCTTTGTGGATGAAAAATGGTGTGTCTTACAAGTGAGCATTAGGCTCCTATTTATAGAGTTTGAGATACCCCTTTGAATTTAAAATTCCTCCAACCCCCATGGCTATTACCAATGATTAATTGGGTGTTTTATGGAATTAAAATAGAGATTTGGGAGTTACTTGGTTGTTGGAAACGTTCAAAATTGGATAAAAACCGAAATTCAAAGAAGCTGTTAGCCACTAGGGCCGCGGCGCTTGTTCTAGGCGCCGTGGCGCTTAGTCAAGTTCAGACACTAGGGCCGCGGCGCTTGTTCCAGGTGCCGCGGCGCTCAGTCAATTTCAGCAACAAATTTTTTCAGTTTTTTCCAAAACGTTCCAATTTATTCCCACTTGATTTTGTAACTTCCATACACAATATGGGAGTTAAAATCACATCTCTATCAGCCATTTCTCATATGGCTTTATGAAATCCAATCTCAAATGTGTAACATATAATATACACATTATTGGGTAATATTTGGGAGTTACAAATTTGTAACTGATTTTGTAACTCCAAAATATGTCACATTTGGACACACACATGTGTCCAATTTTGTGACTCTCAATAATATGTTACAAGGTGTGACAAATCACATTTTGTCACATTATTTAATCTAATATTATATTAAATGAAATAATATAACAAAGACCACCGCTGCTAACTTCATATCGTGTGTTGGATAGCGTTGCTCGCACTCCTTCAGCTACCTTGAGGCGTAGGCTATCACCTTGTCATTTTGCATCAGCACACAACCCAACCCTTGCTTTGACGCATCGCAGTAGACTACAAACTTGTCGTTGGGTGTCGGTACACAAAGTCCTAGTGCTGAGCACAGCTTATCCTTAAGCAACTGGAAGCTCTCTTCACACTTATCAGTCTTGTTGAACCTTTGTTGCTTCCGGGTCAGGTTGGTGAGTGGAGTGGCTGTCTTAGAAAGCCCTCTACAAAGCTCTGATAATAACCTGCTAGTCAAAGAAAACTTCTTACCTTTTACGCGTTCTTTGGTCTTGGCAAATCCTTCATGGCCTCTAATTTAGATGGGTCTACTGCAACTCCTTCCTTGGATACTATGTGGCCGAGGAACGCTACTTGTGAAAGCCAAAATTCTCACTTCTTGAACTTGGCGTAAATTAGATGTTCTTTTAGTCGCAACAAGATAAATCTTAAATGTTTCTTGTTCTCATCTTCATCCTTTGAGTACACCAAAATATCGTCGATGAACACTACAATGAATTTATCCAAGTGATCCTTGAAGACCCTATTCATTAAATCCATGAATGTGGCTGGAGCGTTGGTAAGACCGAATGACATAACTAGAAACTCGTAATGCCCATAACGAGTTCTAAAAGTTGTCTTAGGAATATCCTCTTCCCGTACCTTGAGCTGATGATACCCGGACCGTAGATCAATCTTTGAAAACATGGTTTCTCCTCGAAGTTGATCAAACAAGTCGTCAATCTGGGGTAGCGGGTACTTATTCTTAATCATCACTTTATTCAGCTCACGGTAATCTATGAACATCCACATACTTCCGTCCTTCCTCTTCACAAATAGAACCAGTACGCCCCATGGCGAATGGCTTAGTCTAATGAATCCCAAGTCTAAGAGTTCTTGTAGTTGCATCTTTAACTCCTTGAGTTCAGTAGGTGCCATCCTGTATGGTGCCTTAGAGATAGGTTCGTTGCCCGGTACTAGTTCTATTGTGAAGTCGATTTCCCGAGTCAGCGACAATCTTGGTAAGTCGTCAGGAAATACTTCTGGAAATTCCTTTACAATGTGGAAGTCTCCAACTTTTAGTGGTGTTTCCTTTACCACATCCGTGACGCTGGCTAAAAATGAGTGACATCCTATTATTATAATCCTCTGAGCTTTGAGAGATGAAATAAGCGGTGTGCGTAGCCCTGAAACTTTTCCCATAAAGCATAGTCTCTGACCGTCAGGAGTCTCAAACATTACTTGCATACGTCTGCAGTTGATGGTTACGCCATGCCTTGATAGCCAATCCATTCCTAGTATCACGTCGAAGTCTTTAATCTCCAATTCTATCAGGTCTCTTTCTAGTTCTATGTCCTCAATTTTGATCGATACGCCTCGTACTATCCGTGATGACAGGACTATTTCACCTTAAGGAAATTCTGTTACAAACCTAGTTCTAAATATTTCAGAAGGTTTGTCTAATTTTTCTATCATTCCTAACGAGACAGACGAGTGAGTAGCTCCCGAATCAAATAATACATAACATACATTATTGAGGATAGGAATCTGACCTGTGACCACTTTATTGCTCGCATCAGCTTCTACTTGGGTTAAGGCAAAGACCCTGGGAGGAACCATATTGTTGTCACTTTTCTCCTCTGTCTTGAGCTGGGGACATTCTCTCTTCCAGTGTCCTTCCTCACCATAATTGTAGCACCCCTTGGTATTTTCACAGCACTCACCAGGATGTTTCTTTTGGCACTTAGCACATTGCGGGTATTCTACATAACCCAGCCTATTACCTCCATTGTTCATCCATGCCTTTTTATCTCTATCGGACTGCTTATTGTCAGGATGTTGTCTCTTTTGACCATTATTAATGTTGCTGGACTGATAGTTGTTGTGGTTGTTGTTTCGACCATTCTGAGGTTGCCTTTGTTGTTTAGGCTCAGGCTTACTGGCCTCCTCTTTACTAACATTCGCCTGAAGCCTTTCTACTTCTACCACCGTTTCTAGAACATCGGCATAAGTAGTATTTCCTGAGTTTGCTAGCTTAACCCCTAACTCAATCTTTGGTCTAAGTCCTCTGACGAACTTGGTAACCCTCAGAAAGTCAGTTGGAACCATCTCTGGTGCAAATTTGGCTAGTCGGTCGAACTACGGAGCATGCTCTGCTACTGATAAGTTCCCTTGCTTCATACCAGCGAACTCCTCGACTTTTGTAGCGATGACAACTGAGTTGTAGTACTTTTTGTGGAACAGCTCCACAAATCTGGTCCAAGTCATGGTGGCAACATCGTGAGTCTACTGAACTAAGTCCCACCATATTCTAGCATCCTTCTTAAGCAAAGACGAAACACAAGATATGCGATCTGTGTTGCCGAGATTCATATGCACTAGGATCAACTCTACATTTCTGAGCCATTCTTCTGCCTCGAAGGGGTCTATTGTCCCTTCAAATTTTGGACTGTGCTGCTTACGAAACCGCTCGTCGATTGGCTCCATGTGCTGAGCTAGGTATGGCGCATAGTTTTCCATTGGTCATCCCCCATAAGGACCTACTTGATGGGGTGCTGGAGCCATTTGCTGAGGCTGCGGTTGCGGCTGAGGCAGAGACTGAGTTTGAGTCTGAGCCTGTAGTCGTTGTTGCTGCAGTAATTCCTCAACTTGCTGTCGTAGCCTGGCAATTTTTGTGGTGTTGTCAATCGGCGGCGGCGACACACTTTGGTTAGCAATAGTATTGGTAGCACGCGCTCCCCTTCTGCGAACTGGAAGGGCTTCATTGCTCTCAGGAGCGACGTTGGTGGCATTGGCATATGTGCTAGCAGACCTTCTGAGTGACATCTTCAGTAGAGTTCTAACAGTCGAGAAAAACATGTTAGAACTTACCCTAATAGGCTTTAAGGCAAAAACTTAATCTAAGCAAACATAACTCAGATCTATTAATTATGACTTCTTATGAAAAGAATTATATAAGTCTTCTTTATCGTTAGAGTGTGTTTCTATACTTAGAAAAATAATCCATCTTTATTATTTTCTTAGTCTGTTTCTAATCATCCTATATGACTTAATTCTGAGGCTCAAAACTCATCGTTATTCCAATGTTAACCATATTGAGGGAGGGCTGAGATCAGTAAAATTGTTCCCAATACTATATATGGCCCCCTATCTTTCAATATAGAACCCAGTTCATTGATTTGTATCCACCCTCACCGAACTTGGTCATTATTTATTAAATTCATTATTTATTATGATTGCAAAAGAAAAATCAAACTCATACATGTCATCAAAATAACAATGATATTTATTTGGAAAAAGGTTTTCACTATACACAATCATAAATGCAAAGATGATAAATAAAATAAATAAAGAAAATAAACTAATTTACAAATATTCTTAATTGAAAACATAAGGCTAAAACGTAAACTAAACACATAATCATAACAACTATAACATAAACACTTACATTGGCGGTTAGATTCGGAGCTTGAGCGTGTGTATCAAGGAGAACTTCATGGATATGAACCGTTGCTCTGATACCAACTGTAATGACCAAACTATTTCTAACACCTTGGACCATTAAAACTAATAGACATAGCTACTACTTTGAAGAAAACATACTTTATCTCACTACCCAAGTGTTTATAAAGCTTAAGATGATAAAGCTTTTATCCCCAAAACCCAAGTGTATCACTCTTTAGAAATCCTACATCTTGAAGGCACTGAACATAGCTTGAAGAATGAAGAAAAATGTCTTAGTACTAGGTCCTATTTATAGAGTTCAAAGAATGAAAATATCTCATTTTTGGCTTGAATAAAATAATGAATATTAAATGAAAAATAATTGAATATTTGGTCAACAGATGCTTAAGACTCAGTCAAAAACGTTCAGAGGCAAGTCAAGAGGTTAAGGGATGAATGAAGCTCGGATTTCTCGGAGTTCAAAAAACCACTCCTAGGGACGATATATCGCCCACCCTAAGCGATATATTGCCTGACCCTATATCCCGAGTGTTCATGGTTTCGTTCATACGAAGTCAACGTGTTTTCTGTATCTCTCGTGTTGCGATACATCGCCTTTAAGGCTGCGATATGTCGGCATACATAGATAATTTAAACGAGTTTTTGCATGAATTTAGGATAATTAGTGTTGAATAATCAGGTTTGACTGAGTAATACATGATTCCAGCAAGTTCTAGAAGGGTCTAGAGCTTCTAGAGACTTCTATTATTGAATTATCCATTTAAAATGCTTAAATCCTAAAAAAAACAAGATTGTGACAAGCGTCATGCTCTTAATGTTTCTGGAAGATTCTAGAGTTTCTAGAACTTTCTTTTATTTAAACTATGAATAAACATGATTATGACAAGTGTCATGCTCTTAATGGTTCTATTTAAACCTTAGGTTATAATTAAAATATTTCTATGACCAAAAATATTAATCAAACCTTATGTTATAATTAATATTTCTAAACTATAAGTTAAACTTATAAAATCCATAACTATTGCTACGAGTGTCCTACTAAGTCCCGGTTTGAACCAAAATCCATGAAATCTAAAATACTACAAACTACTACTAACTATCTAGCTAATTAAGTAAACATTCTGGGACTCTACATCATTAGACCAGCTTTTCACCGTGGGGTGCTCCAGTGTTGTTCGTGAAGAAGAAGGATGGGTCATTGAGAATGTGCATCGATTACCAAAAGGAAAATAAGTTTACTATTAAGAATAAGTACCCATTACCCAAGACTGATGATTTGTTTGATCAGTTACAAGGAAATACAGTATTTTCTAAGAATGACCTTCGGTCTGGCTATAATCAGTTGAGGATTAAGGAAGAGGATATACCAAAGACCGCATTCCGTACGAGGTATGGACCTTATGAATTCTTGGTCATGTATTTTGGATTAACCAATGCCCCAGTAGCCTTCGTGGATTTGATGAATAGGGTATTCAGGGATTATTTGGGTAAGTTTGTAATTGTGTTCGTTGATGATATGCTGGTGTACTCACAATCGGAAACAAAACATGAGCAACATCTTCTATTGGTACTATAGATGTTGTGGGAGCATAAGCTATATGCTAAGTTCAGTAAGTGTGAATTTTGGTTACTGCAAGTAACATTTGTGGGCCATATTGTGAGTACCAAGTGGATTTTGTTGGATCCAACCAAGACAGAGGCAGTGAGAGATTGGCCGAGACCAAGTAGTGTACCAAAGGTTAGAAGCTTCCTGGGATTAGCAGGGTACTATCGGCGATTCGTTGAGGGATTCTCCAGAATAGCAACACCATTGACTGAGTTGATGCGTAAGAAGAAAAAGTTTATCTGGACAAATAGATGTTAGAACTGTTTCAAGGAGTTGAAGTGGCGACTGATTACTATTCCGGTACTGAGCCTTCAATCAGACAAGGAAAATTTTGGCGTCTACAGTGATGCTTCGAGGTAGGATTTGGGTTGTGTAGTGATGCAAGCTGAAAATGTGATAGCCTATGCTTCTAGACAACTGAAGGAGTATGAAAAGAGGTATCCCACTCATGACCTAGAACTAGCAGCGGGGTGTTCGCACTGAATACATGGAGGCACTACCTATATGGAGAAAAGTGTAAAATATACATTGACGATAAAATTTTGAAGTATTGCTTTACTCACAAGGATTTGAACATGTGCAAAAAACATTAGCTGGAGTTGGCAAAGTACTATGATTGTGAGATTTCTTACCATCCAGGGAAGGCCAATGTGGTGGTCGACGCATTGAGTCGAAGGGGTCTAGGGCAGTTGTTCAGTTCAAGATAGATATCAGAAACATTAGCTGAAGAAATTATGAGAGCGGAAATTGAAGTGGTACTTGGTCAACTAGCCAACATTACCCTCCAGTCTACACTTCTTGAGAGAATTAGAGAAGCACAGAAGGAGGATGTCTTAGCTTGATTGGCTAGAGGCTTTACTATTTCAGAGGATGATTTATTGAGGTATAAAAATCAGATTTGTGTTCCGATGGATTCTGGTATTAGAAGAGAGATCCTTGATAAGTCTCATACCATTCCTTTGTTGGAAATGTGCCCTGAAAGCATATGTAGTAGACATTGTTTTTATGAAATAAATAAATGAATTGAATTTGTTATGCATATATTTTATGGACTATATTATTCTATGATAATATTATGTAAATATCAGGAAAATTCCTAAGTTCAAATATGTGATCTCAAACACGCATTGGTACGAGAGGATTATGCTTGAGATAAATGAACTTGAATAGTTCATAGTACAATAAAGTTATGGAATCTTTAGATTAATTACTGAAAGCACGGTCCACTAGTATTATGAATACATGTGATCTAGATCCAGATCACTAGTGTGGAAGGACACTTTAGTGGAGGTGCTTTATATATTAGGGAATATATAGAACTGGACCAGATATGTTTATTAATACTTAGTTAAATACTGTTTCAAAGTATTAATCAAATATATCAACTGATAATCATATACAAATAGATCTTAATCCTGAAGTTACTATGAACTCCTGTTTATGTTATATGAGTTCTTTGATTCACTTGTTAGGGTCTGTTAGAATGATCAGGCTAGAAACTTTTGTTTTGGGAACTCAATAATATAGATGGTTGGGGACATAGTATACAGATATGGAATCTATGCCTTCTCGCAAGAGATTGAATGATGGTTCTCTTAAGGGTTGACTTTTGGGACTGAAAGGTTATTGATCTCAAATTCATAATTTAGTTATGAATTAACCTTCACTAGTAGAGTCAATGGTACTTAAGGAAACAAGAGATAATTAAAAGGGTAAGACGGTAATTTAATTCCCGATTAATTATGAACCATTATTAGAGGGTCAAGTTGTATGTAATGATTATATCAATGGACGCTTTATGATTATAAAGTACTCAGTAAATGAAATGTCTATAATTACAAGAGTGCAGTCTCATATTTATAGTGGAATAATCATGAGATTAATAAATTAAGATTATTTAATTAAAGAGTTTAATTAATAATCTCAAATTTATTGGAGCTTGGAATTATAGGTCCATAGGTCCCCATAGCGGCTCTATCAACACTGTTCAAGGTAAGAGTTGATATGAAGGGAAAATAGTTTAAAGACATATTTAAGAAGAAATTTATTCTTCAGGCCAAATATGCAATTATATGATAATAATGATTAATTAATTAATTACAAATTAGTTATAGTTAATAAAATTAATTAATATTTAATTATTGTATAATTTTCAAAATTATATTAAATAATTAAATTAATTTCGAAATTTAATTAAATAATTAATTAATTATAATTTTCGAAATTATAATAAATTAAATATTTATTTTCGAAAAATTTGGATTTAATTAATTGGTAGAATTAATTAAATATCTTTATTTGAGTGGGAGATAATAATCTGATAAGTTCAAATTGGATTTGAATTTAAAAGATTAATATTTATTCAAATAATTAATTATATTTGATAATTAATTAAAAAGATAATTAATTTGAATTCAAATTTGAATTAGTTATCAGGTTGTTAGATCTTATCTTACAAAGTAATTTGAATAAATAATTAAATAAAATTTGAAAAACCAATATCCTTAGAAATTAGGTAGCTACACGTTCACACACAGTCCATGGACTGTGTGTGGCGTGTAGGGCCAACATTTTTAGGGATGGGATTTTCATTTTTATTTATTTAATTAATTAATTAATGGATAATTCAAAAATTGGTTTTTGGATTTTTTTTCATTAATAGAATAATTAATTAATTAAAAAGTAAATTATAAAATGGTTACAGATTTATTTTTTAAAATTTGAATATTTTCTTTTAAGTATGACTAATCAGAAAAATATTCAGATAAGTGATGTGAGACAACTCTGTACATTCGCTCGATAGTTTTCTCTCCCTGAAAAAAAGAACCAATTCTCAGGCCTATTCTCTTGATCTCATGTGTTGAGTACATCAAGTAGAATCACAAATAAACTATCATTCATTCTCTAAGTGCCCACACATTTCTTGAGGTGTAGAGAACGCTTTGGAAGATCTTGGTGTGAGTAAGTGGGAGCGACTTGGATAGGAAGATCGTTCTAAATACGAAAAGATAGCAAGGATACTTGATAGGCTTCAAGAGGTATGAAATCTATCCTTATCCTGTTTATGATTAATGTATGTATATTAATGGATCCACATATTTAAAGGTAGTTTAAATATGTTACAAAATTTTTGTTGTACACTGGGCTAACCACACCACCATTCTGCTGCATATTAGGAAACTCGTTCCTAACATCCTTATTCCCTACATTCAGGCACGACGAAGATGTAGCAGGATCTAAAGGCTCTATATTGGTGGCCAGGAATGAAGAAAGATGTGGTTGATTATTGTTGCGAAATTTCTATTACGCAAGTGTACGCAGTCAAGCAAGTAATAATAATAGAAGTAGAGTATCGTTCCCATAGAGAATTGATCTACTAATTACCAAAGTGAACTTTAATTTCTATTTTACTAAAGAAAATAGAGTGAAACTTAACGACTAAAAATAAACAAGAATAGCATAATTCAATTAATGAAATTTAATAGAGAAAATATTAGAGCATTTTAACTTCATCAACCTTCAATTATGTTCAAACAATGATACAATCAATATGATTCTTCTAACTATGATTATATTTCAAGATATAAAATATTCAGTTTACCTGTGAATTTTTTACATGTCTGTGATAAATTCTACAAATAAACCGCATTAAGAACAGAAACATAATTGCTACACAAACCAATTTGATACTTTTGTTCTAAATTGAGAGCTATGTCTATTACCTATAGCTATTCCAATTCTCACTTTTCAGATGAGGAATTAAAACCAAAAATTATGTCATAGATGGCCAGAAAATTACAAACGTTAAACATAAGAATATGAAATTATAGATAATCATAGAAATTCAAGAAATCATAGAAACTGCATTAAATATGAAAAGAATATCCAGCGACTACATTAAAATACTCTAAACAGGAATTTAGTCAATAATGTTAAACATAATTGCATAAAAATAATCTGAAATTGAAAAGCATAAAAAGATGAAATAAAACTAGTGAATTCTTGCTTTGTTCTCTCTCTACACTATCCAAAAGCACCCACCTGCTTTTCTATAAAAAATCCTTTTTATATTTCCATGAAAAAGCCCTACAAAATTCCATGAAAATTCCAAAAATGCTCTTGTGCTGATATATCGCTTGCACCATATTCTCGATAAAAACGCAAAATCTCTGTTGTCATTTCTGTCTCTCCGAAATATCCATATTTCGCAACTAGCGATAAATCGCCCAAGGAAGGCAATATATTGCTTGTGCCAAATTTTTGAATATTATCCAATTTCAACTAATTACGCAGATTTTTAACTTAAAAACTCCAAATTCCCATTCTAATCAGAATTATAGCGATAAACTGCACAAGTTCACAAAAAAGATCAAATACGTAATTTCACTTGAGAAAACCAACCAAATCAAACTGGAAAAGTCATGAATAAGCATATATTTTGTACACTTATCACACCCCCAAACTTGACTAGTTGTTTGTCCTCAAGCAAACAAAAGAAAAAACAAAGATAAGACTCAAAACTACAAACCACCATTAGATGACTTAACTTCACAGAAAAATTTAAACTTATACTAGGGGCATAATTTTCTCAAAATACCAATTATTTTTCAATCGTTCAACCAATGCTTCAGACCATTCGACTAGAATTTCAACCTATCAACAATTTCTCTAAATACTTTCATTCATGCAAATACACATTTCATTTCACAAATACTGTAAAAAAAAACATATTTTTACAAGTAGCAAAATTCATCCATACCACAAACCAATCAAAATTCACCATAAACTTACTCAATTAACTTGTCTCCACTAATATAAAATCTATATCAAGTAGATTAAAAGGACTTCGCTAGGCTTATAACGTTAGGCATAGGTAAAGATAGATAAATAGTCATTTAGGCTCACAAATACAATAAGCATATAAACCAAAAAACCAGCCAATTTTTTCTCAATCCATCACACCACAAATCACCCTTTTTACACATTTAGAAAGAGAGATTACAACACTTGCATCATTCTTTGTTTTTTCAAACTTATCATTTTTCTCAAATCACACTCCCCCAAACTTAATATTTTTCATATATTTTTGAATTATTTCGGGAGTGTGATAATCATTAGCATAATATTTTTTTTCAAGAACTCATAAAATTCTCTCCCTCTCTTTCTTTTGTACAATCATACTACATCCAAATCACACCAAAACTTCACCATTTTCCATTCCTCTATCCCATAATTTATATGCTCTTGATACCAAAGAAAGAGGAAAAATAATAAAGTTAGGAAATTTTAGGCTCAACATAGTACAATCAATAACAAAAACCAAAGTTTTAGGCTAAAAAAAGGGTAACTGAGGATAAAATTTTCATCAGTTAGCTTGAAAGTCTCAAACATTCCAAAGAATGTCTAAATCATCTCTACATAACACTTCATTCAGAATTTCGTCTCAACAAATTAACCGAGCAAGTTCTAGCTTATTTCAATATCCACCAAACATACCAAATCCCACAATACTTGTAAACTTATATCATGTAAAGCAAAAATCAAATGAAACACATATAATACAAAAAATGATAATAATTAGATCAATTATCCATAGGTCAAGCACACATTCTACATATCCAAACTATCAATCGAACAACATCAAAGAGTTAGCATAATTCATCATCGAAGCCCCGACTGTCTTAGTCAATATTAGTTTCGTACAATCATCCAACATTCGAAAATTAAAACTAAATTAAACCCAAGAAAAGCAAATAAAAATAATTAAAAGAAATACTAAACAAAATAAACTCTCCCCCCAAACTAAAATAAATAGTGTCCCCACTGTTTCATTATAACCCAAGGAAAAGAAAAAAAATCATAAACTTGACAACATAAACTTTATTCATCATCCTCTGAATCTTGGGGCGGTTGATATGGCTAGCGTAATTCTGCAGGACATTGTGGAAAGCCATGACATCCCATATATCACGCAAATGCCCCCACAAAAATCTGCCATGTTGTTTGTCATGTGGAACTAGCGATCTCTAATATCAGCCTGACCATCCAGTAACAACTATTGTTGCCTCTTTAAATCTTCAATGTCTTTCTTCATGCTACTATACTACCTGGAATGCGAGCCTTCAGTAACTCTAGATGAAGATGGTTTTCTACCTTTTCTTTTCGGCCTCGAAGAATCAAGTTGTGCATATGCGGGTGGCAACCACAAAAGACTCGGGTCTGCAGGCTCATATCCCAAACTAGTTGGACAAGGAACACCACCATAATTTTCATCTTCATGTAATACTAACTGGTGACTGATTATAGGGGATTTTTCACAAACTTCATTTATGTTCATTGGCACCCCTTGATCCTTGCAAAAACTTTTGATCAAAGAACCATGGCCATGGCCACCATATGTGGCCCCTCGAGCAATATAGCTAATACTTTCGTTGATAAGCCTCCCCACATTTATTGACTTCCCCGAGCATATACAGTGTAACAGGTATAATTTGTTGAGTTGAAGGCATAAGATTACTTATGACGAACCTGTATCGAAGCCTCCCATATGGACTTAAACATGTGGCCTTAATAGATCACAGAGTTACCATGTCACTGCCAATTTTGTATGTTGACCCTAGTTTAGTAATTTATCTCAAAATCTTATCATAATCCTTCTCATTCATTCCCGCTCAGTAATCATCATCCCAAGGATCATTGAGGCCATAGAACATGTTTATAATTTCTGGAGAATAACAAACCTTTTTACCTCGAACCAAAACAATATGATTATCGTGGTCCATGTAAGCATTGGCATAGAATTCCCTTACCAAGCTTATGTTTGCCATGCGCTTAGGCTCACATAATTGCTACCAATTTCTATTAATAATCATCTAAGGGAGGATTCCATCCAACTCACTCAGGCGAAAATGAGACTCCACAATCACTATTTTATTCTTTACAATCCATTCCTTGAACTTGTGCAGTGGGGTTAGCAAAAGTACGAGGAATATTCACATTCGCTCATTGGACGGTGGGCATAGTTTTAGCTTTCTTAGGTGCCATTGGGCTTCTTCAATGACAATAACAAAGACCAAATTTTCTTAACACACTCACAACCCCAAATCAACTCAAAAACGCACAAAAATCTTCAAAATCGTTCATTCGGGACTTTTATCTAACACTTGATATGCAATCTCCAACAAATTTCCAAACACACTCAAATGACCCCCAAATTTCTCCCAAACTTGCAGAATAATCTCACAACATTATAATAGCAAAAACCACAGACCAACCTAAAAAAATCTCAAAATCCTTTCATTACTCAAAATATTCAACAAAAACTTCAAAACAGAACAATGTACCTTGAAATTCTTGAGGAGGATGATGAATAATTTCTTGAATCACAACAAAATTCAAATCTTGATGCATGATGGAGATGATTTGATGAAGAAATGGAGGTAAATGACAATAAAATTATAGACAATAAAAGTGTTTGACAATGATTGAGGTATGCTAATGTAAGTAAGGAACCATTGATAGGCGTTTTTATGTATTGTTTCATTTCTAATGTATGGTTTGACTAGTGTCAAGCGTTGACCTAGATACCAAATTTTTTGGTCAGTGATCATATTCTACTACGATTACATTGCCATTATAAAAACAAGTTCATGAAATTTCCAGCCTTACTACCACAATATTAGTAGAATCTTAATGTGGTAAAAAGTTTAGTCAAGACTCAAGAATACCCAAAACTTTTATTTGAGATGTATTAGGCTCAGTGGTTAACTGCTTTCTTTTCTTTTTTAGGAAGATGAAGGTTTGAGCATCAATACCATCACTACATTTAACATCTTTATTGTATATGGAGGAGTTATCATCTGCTATTATTAACTTATTTAGATTGTTTGGTTTGTATCGGAGCATATTTGAGATTCAATTATGCTTTAAATTTTTTTAATTTTATATATTTTCCATGATGCATTTTTCAATATTTCTTCCTCTCTTTTTGTACTGTGTTCTACTTAGCTTCACTTTCAAATGCCAACTATGGTTTAAACTTTAAAGATAATCTTTACGCGTCATTGTAGTTGTAGTTTAGACTATGCCACAGCTAAATGCAGTTTTAAGATTTTCTTTATGTTGGCTTCATTAACATTGCCTGATTCTTCTTATCTGATTTTGTTGAGAATAGGAGCAGATTTGCTCCGGTTTCCATTCTATTCCCAATCTTCCTTAGCATCAGATTTGCCAAAACGTTATTTATGTATTCTGCAAGTTATTCCATTTTCTAGGGGAAGTGCATGGGAGCAGCCCCCTCTAGTTTTGGCACCATACTTGTACAAAAATCGAATTGTGTACTTGGGCATGTCTCTTGTCCCTTCTGTTACAAAGTTGATACTTGTAACGCCCTAGATAACCAAGACCGTTACACTGTGTGTTCAAAATAGTGCAAGACTTGCTAATCAAGTCATTTTAACAAAGTGTGAATTCAATGTCATCAACGGATTAGGAATAAAAGATTTTGGTCACAAACAGGCTATTTTCATTAAAAATGACAGTTTAATACATGGAAACTCCAAACAGGGTTTTGACGTCTTAGTTACAACAAATTCCAAGAGTTACAAGTAATTTAAGCCACTCTAATGGCAAAATATACATTTTAGGTTTCCGTCCCTGTACAATTCCTCGACCGTGGCGGCCGAGCAGCTGACAATGTACACCTTGCCCCCAGAGCTTTCCAACTCATGGTTGACTCAGCCTACCCTTGCCTTTACCTGCACCACGTAGCACCCGTGAGCCGAGGCCCAGCAAGAAAGCATGATAACTTAGCAAGATCAACATCATTTATCAAATACTTCACAATGCACAACCAGGAATTCAGCATTTCATAACATTTATCCAATCAGTGATAACACACAACAGATTAACAGTTTGTCATCCAAACAGCCAACAAATCACGTGCATAACACAATATTCACGATCATAATCAACAGTTTATCACATCATCAAATGATATTCAGGGTCATCGCCCTTAGTCGCACCCTCTATTTAACACACTGTCTTCGGCTCACTTGGGCTGCCCCCAGTGTAATACTCACTGACTCCGGCCAGCTTAACCGAGCTCAGTGATAAATAAGCTGCCTCAGCTACCAGTGGCTGAGCCGCGCCCTGTGCGTAAATATTGATTCTGACACCCTTAGGCCGGTTATCGCATGTCCCATGGCATAATAATACCATCTCATGACATGATACACAAATATAGGGAGCTCTTAGTCCCATCGTGTCCACATGGTTAATCACATTCACATAACAATGCATACATACATAGGGAACACTTAGTCCCAACCTAACCACATATTCAGGTGCAGCTTTCTTACCTTTCGATTCGCTAGCTTTTATCACTTGACTCCTTGAGCACGATCCCTCTCGAGCCTTAGCGTTCACCTAAACACAATCATAGTTCAAAGTCATCACCAAACCTCAAGTCCAAAACCTAGCTTCGGGACCAATCCCAAGCCCCCGGGAAGTCCTAGTTCCACCAAACAAGGTGGTGGAACCAAACCCCAAACCCTTGGTCAAAAACCCTTGCAAATAGCCCTAAAATCCCTTTCTGGAAACAGGGCAGCGCTACAGCGCTCTTAAGAGGGCGCTACAGCGCTACAAGCAGAACCAAATTCCCCCAGAAATCTTGGCCTAGCGCTACAATGCCCAAAGGCTAGCGCTGTAGCGCTAGTCACAGACAGGCCAACTCCAAATTTCTCTTCCTGTGATTTCCTCGAACCAAACTTAACCAAAACTTCTCCAAACCTTTGCCAACCTCAAAAAAAACCTTATAAATAGACTCCACTCATCCCAAGCACCCCAAAAACTCAAAAACCAATCACATGCATCTCTAATCCCAGAATTCACCATAGCTGCCCTTAAGCTCAAAATCTCAGCAAAACCAGTCAAAACATCAAAGTTGGAGGCTTAGAATTCATACCATTAATGGAGTTTCAATTTCAAGATGGCCTCTACACCTCCCTAGCTTGCTCTTCCTCACCCTTTGGCCTAAATTCCTTAAAGTTCCCACCAAACTCAGCTTAGATACCTTAGTTAAAAACCAGAACCAGAACTGAAGAAACTTCAAGATCTTACCTCAAGTAGATGGCCTATCCTTGCTAAACCCTTGCCAAATCTTCAAGCTTAGCTCAGAAACCTTATGGCTTAGTTGACCTAACTCTCCTCTGAATTTTGCTCCAAGAAGAATGAAGAGAAATGGTGAGAAAACTACAAACCGACTCTAGGAAAACTACTCTGTTTTCCCTTCCTCTCTTTTCCTTTCTTTTTCCTTCTCTTCAAACTTATGTTACATTCTACCACCTCCACTAACATAAAGCCTCAATAGTATCTATCTTTAAAAAGCCAATTGACCAAAATGCCCTTCCTATTAATTCTAAACCCTTTAGTCCACTTAGGGGCATTTTAGTCATTTCACCCCAATTCCCGCTAACTCCTCGAGTATCTCTAATATTTACCATTTACTACCCAATACCCAATTAATCACCAATAATATTCCTCGATGTCATAATAGACTCCAGTATTCTCACTAAATTCCCATTTATACCCCTAGGCTCACCCCGAGCCGGGTATAAATCCCCGCCATGACTTTTTCGCTAATCTGCTCACTAGGATCGTCTCGAGTCACAAATCACAGATATATCCACATAATAATGTGGTCTCAACATTAGCTTACCAATATATACACAAGTACGCAATTACGCTCTCAATGAGCCAAATTACCAAAATACCCTCACAGCAGAGTATATAACCCCATGCATGCCTTTATCATCATATAATAATATGACCCACATAATCATGCATATAATCATATAATAGCATAGTAAATCAATTATGGCCATCCCGGCCTCCTAATCAAGGTCCTAAACCTTATTAGGAAATTTGGGTCGTTACAATACTAGTAGAGTTTCTATACCTTCAGTATGAAGATGCTGACAAGCCTATTTATCTTTACATAAACTCCACTGGAACAACCAAGGTTAGCAGTGTTTATTCTCTCCAATTACTTTTTGGAACTTTTTTTTACATAAAACTCTGCATGTCTCATAGAATTTCACTGTATCATCTAAGAGGCTTCAATTGTTCAGAAATTGTTGTACCATTGAAAAAATTGACTGAATGCTTTTATGACTTTATCCTTAAGATTCTATTCAGAATAAAATTTTCTACTTTATGTTGGTTTCATGGAATTCTATATTAGATTGCTCTACCTTTGGAATTTTGAGGAAGGGTAAACTTTTGTCCAACCTCAACTCTATTCTATATTTTAGCCCTGGCTGGGCTGAAAGAAACTTACCGCTAGATGATATGGTTGAAAATTACCGCTTGTAGGCATATCATTAGGATTTAGAAATGTGCTTGCTTTGTGATGCCTATTTCTAGTTGACCTATAATTATTTTTCCTCTTTCTTTTGTATCAACTAGTCAATTCGCGAAATGTTTAAAAAAAAATTCTTGGATTGTTGGCTAACATTTTTTTACTATCATTTCTTTTTATTTTATTTTCAGGGTGGTGAAAAGTTGGGTTATGAGACCAAAGTTTTTGCTATATATGATGGTATGGGGTGAGTAATCATTATGGTCTTGTTTGTGGATCATGTTTCCAGTGAACTTATATTGATTCTTCTCTACTTCATGTATGTGAAGCCCCCAATATTTACTTTGTGTTGGTAATGCTTGGGGAGAAGTAGCCTTACTTTTGGTTGCTTGTGCAAAGGGAAACCATTATGCATTGCCCTCCTCTACAATTATGATGAAACGGGTTTTTCCTTGATCAGTGGTTTGACACAATCAATGCACATTCTTGTCCAGGGAAATCATGATAAAGTTTATTTTATTTTTAGTTTTTGAAAAAGAAAAAACCATGATAATGTTATGTATCAATGCACATTACAATCAAACTTGAAAATGCAATCTTCTTACTTATGCATCCCATTGCAAGGTTTCAAATTCAAGCAACAGATGTGAGCTTGCAAGAAAGGAACTAAATAATGTAAAGACAGAGTTGGATCTGGAGTGTGCAATAAATAAAGGTCTTAAATTCCATGTTTTGATAGTGTTACTTAAAAATGGATCTTGAGTGTTTAAATAACTATTATTATCTTCTTAAATGTTTTCACTCTTACACTTGAAGAAATTAAATCATTCCTTTCTTCATATAATTGTGTTCTAAAAAAGTTTGTATGGATAACAGAAGACAATATATGATAATAATTTATCAGGTTTATGCTTGTGTGTTCTGGCTTCATATTTTTATAAAGTACTAGTTTAAAATTTTCTGTAGAACTAAATTCATCAAACCAAGAAATGAGAATAAAACTCAATAACATGTCAAAGTGATAAGTGGAAGAAAAAAAATGATGATACATAAGCTTCTGAAAAGATGTTTTTGCTAATTATGCTTAGAATACAGAAGAGAGAGTTAATGTTTTTTTTTACCAATTGACAAGCTTTGATTTGAATTGCAGTCACATGAGGTGATATATGATTTCATTTTTTTTCTTTTGTCAAGGTTAATCTCTTTGCAAAGCATATTGGCAAATTAGCTGAGCAAATTGAAGCTGACATCAGGCGTCCATAATATTTTAGTCCCAGTGAGGAAGTTGAATATGGTGTCATAGACAAGCTATTATTATCGATAGTTGAAATTGTCTAAAAAAAGATTTAATAGTATGGTTACCTAAATTACCATGTTTCCTAACTTTCTCTAGGTTACCTGAATTTGAAATTGTTGTAGAAATGGCTCCTTTTATATATTGTCCTTCTGAGCTGAAATCATATTCGAAAGTTTGGTTAAATTTTGTCTCGTGACTTATGGTTCTTATAGTATCCTGTAGGGTGACTCAATTTATTGATTTTGTTGCTTTTAGGTAAGTTCACGGTAGAAGGTAACAAGTAGCACCTCAGGAATGCGTGAGACTGTTGAAACAAGTTTGCTTTTAAAACATAGGGCAAAGGTATATCTCTATTTCTTTTTGTCTTTCTCACAATTATGACTGTCACACTAATCACAATCTGATTAAACTCTTGATATTAATCATATTCTGAACTATTGAGAATCCTAACTCTTTTTTTTTTAATTGTTGTAAGAAGTAGTTCCAATTCTTACTTTTTGGAAAGACTATTGGTAACGAGAGTGAGTACAAGGAGAAGAAGAAGAAGAAATATATGTTGTTGGACAATGAATTTAGTGTTTTATTTTATT